>NC_133461.1:57822155-58170905 GCF_048565385.1 Saimiri boliviensis
CCCCAGCCTGAAGTTCCAGACAATTATAAAGTCTAGATAGGTATAGAACCTAGAAAAAAAGGAAAGAAAAAACTCAAAAGTTCAAAATTCTAGAGGTATGTTAAATTTTGTTAAAAATCAAAAGTTGAGTTTGTAAGGGAAAAAGGTGAATGAAAAATAAAGATGCATAAGCAATATGAAGCATTAACTTGCAAATAATAATACTAACATTGAATAAAGTTTGTTAACTTGTAGATTTGTCATGGGGCTCAAGAGCATACAATTATTGGATTAGAACATAACCTTCATAGACAATTTCAAATGAAAAGTAAAAAGTTAATTATACAATTTCCAATGTTCATAAACATCTCTCACTTCACACACAAAATCATGAGTAGGATCAAGCATACAATTGTAGTATTGGAGCTTGACTTTTGTCTATAGTGTGACCTCTGTCTACAATGTGTTGGAAAATTACAATAACATGAAAAATTTAGAAAAGTTATGGAAAAATCATATCAAGAATTTTAGAATGCTTTTATTAAATGAAACAAGATTATTCAGTAGTTACAAAGAGTAAGTTTGGTTACCCATTCAGGAGACATTACTGACAAAAGAAAATCTATTTTACATTTTGCTACCACCCCTAATAGGGTGCCTAGGGTATTATAGACATTCAAGCAAAATAATAGCATATAGTACTTATATAGTAGGTATTTATAAATGCCAGGCATTATTCTAAGCAACTTATGTTTATCATATCATTTGATCCTCACAACAAGCCTAAGAAATAAGCTTGTTCTCACACCAACATCTGGTACAAACATTTAGAGACTACCTCCTGAAGCTAGGGAAAAAGGCCAAATTTATTCATAATTTTTAAACTTGATTTTATAGTTCAAAAAACTGAGTTTTGGAGAAAACAAGGAAAATACTAAGGTCATGCAGCTGATGAGAGGCACCTTTCAAAATTCAGATACAGGTGGTCTGACCCTAGTGCCCAGCCTTTTAGGCACTGAGTGCACAGATCTTTGTATCTCATGTTAATACCCAACTAGAGCAACTATAGCAAAGGAGGCTCTTAATAACCATGTGAAAAGAATGCTTCGTTTGATGGCTGTTGGCCAGCCTCTTTTCATAGCCACCCCATGTGTGAGGAACCCATGGTGGGTTTACTGTCTCTGCGTATAGTGCCTTTGTCTGCATTATTAACTGAAGACTCATAGAATACTCAATTTTAGTTCTTTTTGTAAATTCCGTAATGTCTAAATAAAAGTCAGCTAAGCCTCCATCTGCTTCTGCATTCAATCTGCTGTAAGATCATATGTTATATAGCCTCTGGAAAGCTCCACTATATATTTTGAAGAGACTGAGAATCGAAAAAAGTAAGCACAATCTTAATATAAAAGTGGTTTTGACCTTGTAGAGCCACTGATAGGGTATCAAAAACTCCCAGAGGTCCAGCACCATGCTTTGGGAACTTCTTTTCTGATCCAGTGTCTCATATTTTAAGATTGGGTTACAATACTTTCTTCTGGTAGTATTGTCTGTTTTATCTGGAATAAGCAATGATTTTTTTTTTTAATGGAGAGGAAGTAGTAGAGTGACTTCAACAAAATGACAGAATAGGAAGTTTTAGATCCTCCTTCTCTCCAAGAACACACCATTTGAATAACAATTTACAAAAAAATTTCCTTTTGAGAAACCATAAACCACTTGAAAGGCTCCTTCACCCTGGGAAACTACAAAACCAGACACAACAAAGTTGGTAGGGAAGTTCCAAGACACCCTCTTAAAAGAATCCCTAACCTCCAGCACAATGCCATATGATGAAGACAAAACTCCTTAAAGGACTGGCTTCTCTTCTTCCTGTCTTGAAGCATTGAAGAGACCTGGCAGAATCTAACCATCCAGGGGTGACTGAAAACAAAGATGGCTCTTTGGACTGGCAGTCACCACAGTCCCTCTTCCCAGCTCATTACAGAGCAAGTAGATAAAAAATGCCATATCTCATCTTCTTCCTGAGGATGGAAAAATTGAACCACATGCCCAATACCCTAACTTTTATGAGAGTTTTCCAAAGTGTTGGCTGTCTTGCTTGTCCCAGAATACTGATGGGATCTGGTCTACTCTAATCTCGTGGGGGCCTGTGTGAACATATATGATGGTTTGATCTAGCATGCAACTAGTTGCCATACCACCCCTTAATCCATGTTCAGCACACAATGAACAGACAAAATCATAGATTCCATTTTCTCCATGGGGAGGAAAAGAGGTGGGCAGAACTTACAATCCAAGTTTTCTGAAGGCTTCCCAAAAAACTGGCTTTAGTTTCACTTGTCTCAGAGCCTGATGGAAACTGGCTTGTCCTAAATGTCTGAGAGCCACTAGGAACAAAGAAAACAAGTTGGACAAGGACAAAGGTCTGAGAATTACTGGGTGAGTTGATTGGTGAGAAATTCTATTGGAAGAGTCTAGTCTGTGAAGACTGGAAGAGGTATCTCTTTTGTCTGCTGTGCAGACACCAACACAGGTCGTCAAGGGAAATGAAGAAGTTTTAAAAAGTGTTTCAACAGAAGGAGCAAGATAAATATCTAGAAACAACCATCGTGAAAAGAGATATGTAATTCACTTGATGGAGATTCAAAATAACCACTATAAAGATATTCTTCAAGGTCAAGAGAACAATCCATGAATAAAGTGAGAATTTCAACAAGAATGTAAAATAGCAAATAGATATCATGGAACTGAACAATACAAAAACCAAGATGAATAATTTACTAGAGTGATTTAACAGAAGCATAGATAAAGCAGAAGAAAGGATAGAAAACACAGAGAGGTCATTGAAAATTGTTGAGTCACCAGAAGAAAAAAGAAAAAAATGAAGAGTAAAGGAAGCTTAAGGGATTTATGGGCTACTGTCAAGTGAATCAATGTACATATAATGAGAGTCTCAGAAGGAGAAGAAAGAAAGTGTCAGAAAACTTATTTGAGAAAATATGGGCAGACATCTCAAATCTGGAGAAGATGATCATCCAGATTCAGGAAGCCCAAAGAAACCCAAATAAGATGAATCAAAAAAAATTTACAAAAAGACATAATATAATGAAGTTGTTAAAAGTCAAGGCCAAAAGGGAATTTTGAAAGCAACAATGGAGAAGCAACTTGTCACATACAAGGGAACTCTGTTGAGACTATCAGTGGATTTCTTATCAGAAACCTTGCAGGCCAGAAGACAGTGGGTTGAAATAGTCAAACTGATGAAGAAAACATCCCCAAAATTGTCAACCAAGAGTACTCTACCTGGCAAAGCTGTCTTTCAAAAATGGAGAGATAAAGACTCTGCTAAATAAACAAAAGCAAAGAGAGTTCACCATCATTAGACCAGCCTTGCAATAAATGCTGAAGTGAGTTCTTCAAGTTAAAATGAAAGGATGTAAAACACCACCACAATGGCATAAGAAAATATAAAACACATTTGTCAAAGTAAATATAAAGACAAATACAGAATGCTGTATTACTGTAATAATGATAAATCACTTTTTATTCTAGTATAAAAGTTAAAACACAAAAGTATTAAAAGTAAATATATTCTAAAAATATTAAAAGAGACAAATTGATATAAATTGTGGCATCAATAAGATAAAATGTGAGGGGATAAGTATAAGTATAGTTTTTATAAGCAACTGAATATAAGTTTTTCACAGCTTAAAATAGACAGTTATAAGATATTTTGTGTAAGCCCCACATCAACCATAAAGAAAATGCCTATATAGGTGACACAAAGGAAAAGAGAAAGCAAGCAAAGCATATCAGTTTTAAAAATAAATGAAACACAAAGACAGTAAGAGAAAAAGATAGACAGCCACAAGGCAGAAAGCAATGAACAATTTGCTGAGAATGATGGTTTCCAGGTTCATCCATGTCCCTACAAAGGACACGAACCCATCATTTTTGATGGCTGCATAGTATTCCATGGTGTATATGTGCCACATTTTCCCTGTCCAGTCTATCATCGATGGGGAAGAAGGCAGAAAATCACACTGCCACAAGTGTATCTATGCAACAATCTTGCATGTTCTTCACATGTACCCCAAAACCTAAAATGCAATTAAAAAAAAGTTGAAAAAAAAGAAAGCAATTAATAAAATGACAATAGTAAATCTTTCCTGATCAATACTTCCTTAAAATGTATACAGATTCACTTTCCCAATCAAGACATAGATTGCCTGAGGGATTTTTTTTTTAAAGATCCAACTATATGCTATGTATAGGAAACTCACTTTATATTTAAGGACACAGGCTGAAAAAAAGTATGAAAAAATATATTCAATGAAAATAGTAACCCAAAAAGGGCAGCCATAGCTTTGCTATAAAATAGATAGCAAGTCAAAATTGTCACAAGAAACAAGAATATAATCTAATCATAAAAGGATGAATTCATTAGAAAGATATAACAATTATAAATATATATGCATACAACAGGAGAGCACTTAAATATATGAAACAAGCATCGATAATACCAAAGGGAAAGATAGATATTGCTGCAATAACAGTAGGAGATTTTAGCACTCTACTTTCAATAATTGATAGAAAAGCAACTAGATAGTAAACTAACGAAGAAGCAGTAGACACACACAACACCACAGATCAAATGGTACTAATACATCTTTACAAAACATTCCACTCAACAGCAAAAATATTTATTCTTCTCAAGTGCATACAGAACATTTTTCAAGATAGATCATGTAAAGTAACAAAAAAGTTTTAACAAAGTTAATAATATTGAAAAAATGCCAAGTACCTTTTCAACTAAAATGTAATAAAACTGGAAATCAACAACAACAGGAAAACCAAAAAAGGTGCAACCATGTGGTAATTAAACATACACGTTTGAACAACCAATGAGTCAAAAAATCCAAACAAATAGAATGTATCTTGAAACAAATAAAATATTAATAGAACATAACAAAACTTTCTGAATGCAGCAAAAGAAGTACTAAGAAGGACATTTACAGTGATAAATGCCTATGTTAAAAAAGAAGAAAGATCTCAAACAACCCCATTTTATATCTCAAGGAAACTGAAAAATAGGAGGAAATGAAATCAAAAGTTAGCAGAAACAAGGAAATAATAAAGATCATAGCAGAATAAATGAAATGAAGACCAGAAAAACAATAGAAAAAACAATGAAACTTAGAGTTGGTTTTTTGAGAAGATAAAATTGAAAATATTAAGCTAGAATAACTAAGAAAAAAGAGACAACTCACATAAAATCAGAAAAGAAAGAGGAGACGTTACAGCTGATACCACAAAAATGCAAAGGATTATGAGATTACTATTAACCATTATATACCAGAAACCTGGGAAATCTAGAAGAAACACACAAATTCTTGTAAACAATGTAAACAATTCTTTTAAACAAACAAATGTATGTTTACAAGAATTCTACCAAGACTGAATCATGAAGAAATAAAAAGTATGAACAGGCCTATAACTAGTAGAGATATTGAATCAGGAACAAGAAATCTCCCAATGAGGAAAACCTCAGGACCAGACACCTCACTGATGAATTGTATGCAACACTTGAAAAGTTAATACCAATCTTTCTCAAACTCTTCCAAAAAATTGATGAGAAGGAAACACTTCCAAACTTATTTTATGACACCAGAATTACCCTGATAAAAAAGCTAGATAAAGGCACCACAAAAAAAGAAAACTGCACGTCAATGTCTCTAGTGAATATAGATGCAAAAATCATCAACAAAATATTAGCAAACCAAATTCAACAGCGCATTAAAAGAATCTTTCACCATTGACCATGGGGGATTTATCCCCAGGATGCAAGGATGATTCAACATATGCAAATCAACAACAGTGATACATCACATTAAAAGAATGAAAGATGAAAAAAGCCATATGATCATCTCAAAAGACATAAAAAAGAATTTGATAAAAGTCTACACATTTTTATGATAAAAATTCTCAACAAACTAGGAACAGAAGGAAAGAACCTCAACATATTGAAGCCTACCTTTGAAAAGCCCTCAGTTAACATTCTGCTCAATAGTGAAAACTTGAACACTGCACCTTTAAGGTCAATAAAAAGGCAAGGATGCCCACTTTTGCCACTTCTATTTAACATAGGACCAGAAGTCCTAGCCAAAACAATTAGACCAAAAAAGAAATAAAATCATCCAAGTTGGAAAGGAAGAAGTAAAATTATCTCTATATGAAGATGACAGAATTATATATATATATATATATATATATATATATAAAGCCCTAACAACTCAACCAAAAAATATTAGATTAAATAAATTTTGTGTGTTGCAGGATACAAAATCAACGCAAAATCAGTGGCATTTCTGTACACAAACAACTATCCATAAAATAAGAATTCAATTCCACTTATTACTAGCAACAAAAGGAATCAGTTACAAATAAGCTTAATCAAAAAAGCACACTTTCACACTGAAAATTATGAAACACTGATGAAGACAATTAAAGAAGACACAGATAAATGGAAAGACATCTTGTTTGCATGGACTGGAAGAATGAATATTATTAAAATATCCATATTTCCTATGGTGATTTATAGATTCAGTGTAATCCCTATCAAAATCTCAGTGCCTATATTTTAATATTAACAGAAAAGACAATCCTACAATTCACATAGAACCACAAAGCTAGAGGCATATAACACTTTCTGTTTTCAAATATACAGTAGAAAAATTATAACATATGCATAAAAAAGACATATAGACTAATGGAACATAATAAAGAGCTCAGAAATAAGCTCATATGTATTAGTCTGTTCTCATGCTGCTAATAAAGACGTACCAAGATGGGGTAATCTGTAAAAGAAAGAAGTTTAATTGACTCATATTTTCACATGGCTGGGGAGGCCTCACAATCATGGAAGAAGGTGAAGGGGAAGCAAGATACGTCTTATATGGCAACAGGCAAGAGTTTGTTCAGGGGAACTCCCCTATATAAATCCATCAGATCACATGAGACTTACTTACTTTCACAAGAACAGCACAGGAAAGACATCCCATGATTCAATTACTTCCCATAGGTCCCTGCCATGACATGTGGGAATGATGGGAGCTACAATTCAAGATGACATTTAGGTGGAGATACAGTCAAATTATATATCATGCATATAGGCTTAACTGATCTTCAGCAAAGGTGTCAAGACCACACAATGAGAAAGATAATCTCTTCAACAAATGGTGGTAGGAAAATTGAATATCCACATGTAAAAAGTAAGAAACTGGGTCTTTATCTTACAACATACACACACACACACAAACTCAAAATGGATTAGTGATTTAAGCATAATACCTAAAACTATAAAATTTATAGAAGAAAATATTAAAAACTTTATGACATTGGTCTTGCCAATGCTTTTATGGATATGAAATGAAAAGGAAAAAAATGCAAACATAGACAAACAACTATATTAAACTAAAAAGCTCCTTCACAGAGTAAAATAATCAACAAAACGAAAAGACAATTTATGGAGTGTGAGAAAATATTTGCAAGCTATATGTCTGATAAGGGGAGTCACTTCTACTCACATTCCTTTATCCCAAGAGGAGTGGGGGAAGGAGTGCAATCTTACTACGTTTCCAGAAAGAAAACTGGAAATATTTTGTATGACCATCATAGTGCAATGGACTGAATGTGTCCTCCCAAAATTCATATGTTGAACTCCTAAACCATTGTGTGATGGTATTAGGAGGTGGGGCCTTTGGGAGGTGATTAGGCAGCTTTGAATCATAAATTTAGCATCTCTTATAAAAACTAAAGTAAGAAGTGAAAGTAAGTCCATTAGACTACGAATCTGTCTCCTACACTCCTAATAAAACTCTTTAGTGGAGAACACTTCTAAAGACAGCAATACTCTGAATGGAATTAATGCCTTTATAAAATAGATCGAAGAGCTCCCTCACTCTTTCCACCAGGTGAAGACAAATTAAGAAGACAGGCCATCTGTGAATGAGGAAGCAGGCCCTCACCGGACACTAGATCTGCTGGTGCTTGGATCTTGAATCTGCTGGTGCCTTGATCTTGGATTTCCCATTCTCCAGAATTGTAAGTAATAAATTTCTTGTTTATAAGCCATCTGGTATTTTGAACTGGGTGGTATTTTGTTAAAGCAACCGGAACAATCTAAGACAATCATATTATTTTCTTTAAAAGTATAAAATTCAACCAGTATTATTAATGTCCTTAAGTGGGATTCACAACTATAAGATTAAATAAATCTAAGCATATAAGGTCAAGGTAGTTATCTTACTCACCACTCTTGTAGAATCAGTGTCATAATTCAAGCCTATGGTGTTTCAGCAGCTCTGCCAATTTGCAAATCCTTGAAGCCTCTTCGCTAATCTAAGGAGACTCTCTTCCGGGAAGAGAAAGCTCTTGTTTACCATAAAACACTCTTTGAGTATATGAACATGTTTTCTTTTTAAAACCCTAAGAAGTGAATAGTAAAGGTCAACTTAGCTACCGTTTTTTCAGTGAGAGAAATAATACTTTCAGAACACAAGTGACTTGCCCAAGATCGAGTCTGGGTAACAGGTTCCGATTCAAGCCCTCTGATTAAAACATCCAATACTCATGTTATGTCTTGGAACCCATGCATTATTTAGGAAACCACAGGATTCTTAGGAAGCATAAGAAACGTAGGAACAATTATAAGGATGTTGGGAAAATTAACAGTGGCTTTAAGTTCACCAACTCTGGTTTAAACATTTCTTAAAGTAGGAGTTTTTTAAAAAGCTCTGCAAAATTATAATGTATTCATATAATTTATCGTCTTTTTTTCTCCACCCTAATCATAGTTGTTAAACTTATGTGCCTAAAATGCAGACCACTTTTGAATGCAAATTTGTGTGGCACATACCAAAAAGTGATCCAAATTCGATACAAGGCTGGGGAGATGCAGTTCGAGCTCACATTGCCATTTGCCTCACCAGCTGGCACTGGCTCACAAGATGCTACCAGATGGGCCTTCATGAGCCTTCTAAATCAACAAAGAAATTCAGAGTGGAGATATTAAATATGCCATTACTGCTAAAAGCAGGAAAATGATATTACATACCTATTTGATACACTGAGACAGCCTTGAATCATAAATTGAGTATCTCTTATGAAAACTGGAATGAGAAGTGAAGTAAGTACATTAGACTACAAATCTGTCTCCTATACTCCTAATAAAACTTTTAGTGGAGAACACTTTTAAAGACAGCAATAGTCTTTTCTCCTCCATTTATAAGGACCCTCAATGTGTTTGGATAAAGGAGAGGGATATGATAATGTACTAGGCAGCGACCTCAAAAAGAAAAAGTGTGGCAGATCTGGGAACTGGTAAATAGAGGAAATGGTATCCTCTATTTAGCCACTTTGGCTTAAAATGCCACTCTTTCCAATCTATAATCCTAATTTCAGAACATAGCAGTCATCACACATCATCTTGAAATGTAACTATTGTACATATGTCATTGTCCTTACCATAATAGTGTAATGAAAAGATGCATGACCTAGAACCTGATCAGCCTGGTTTGAATTTAAAATAACAAGTATCTGCATTGCCTTGAGTAACATACTAATTTCTCTGGGCCTTGCTTCCTCATATGAAATAAGGCTAACATAGTTATCCCTCATAATCTGTGGGGGTTTTGTCCCAGGACCTCCTTCAAATATCAAAATCCAAGCATGCTCAAGTCCCTTTTACAAAATGGCATCATATTTGAATAAAACCTGTGCACATCCTCCCCATAGAGTTTAAATAATCTCTAGAATTCTTATAATACCTAATATAATGCTATGTAGATAGTTGTTATTATTGTATTTTTAGGGGATAATGACAAGAAGAAAAGTCTATGCATGGTAAGTACAATAGCAATTTTTTTCCAAGTATTTTTGATCCCTAGTTAGTTTAATACATGGATGTGGAACCCACAGATACAAAGAGTCAACTGTACCTACATTTCAAGGTTGCTAAAAAAATTAAATGAGAATATACATACACATATATAATGCCTGGCACATAATAGGAATGTAATGACAAGTGTTATTTTTATTGTTGTCATACAATTTTGAGATTTATGCAAAGGCTAGGAATTTTATAGAAAAGATAATAGAGGTTTTCTTGATAGAACAATAAATGAATGAATAAAGACAAAAATACAGAAGTTATATAAAGAGATGCAGGCTGTGTGCCATGCTAGCTCAGTAGGGTGGCAATATTATGTGGAATTTGTAAAAGGTCAAATGCTAATGCTGTGCTTTGTTAATGAAAAAATAACAATATTTTGTTTATTTAAAAATGTTTCCTAATTAATAACTCCCTGAAAGTTTATGAGTATGCATATTTTTCATAATTCATTTCATTTTTTCTCTAAATTTTCTCGACATAAATACACATGAAGCAAAGTTTTTTTTAAACTTAATATAGAAGTAAGATTTATGTTGCTTTTTCTTTCATAATATTTCTCAGTTTGCAACTATGGACTTATTTGTATTAGTACTTGATTAATGATGTTTTATTCTACTAGCGTTAAAGCTCCATGAGGGAAAGCACTGGGTTGTGTTTTACTTATCTTGTTGACCTAAGTTTCTGATACAGAGACTGATGCATAGTAGGTATTTAAAATAATCATTTAAGAAACAGAAATTGTCTACAGCCATACCACCCTGAACGTGCCTGATCTTGCTAAGTAGGGTTGCTAAGTAGAGTTGGGTGTGGTTAGTACTTGGATGGGAGACTGCAGGGGAATACCAGGTGCCATAGGCTTAAAAAAAAATAAAAATAAAAAAAATAAAGAAAAGAAGAAAAGAAACAGAAATTATCCTTTTCCCTTCCTAAAAGTATGCCAGGAGAATTGATGTTATATATTTGGGTTTAGTTTTCATTTTAAACAACTCAATTTTAAAGGAATTGTGAAGAATTAATAATTAATTGTTTTAGACCATTTTAGACAATCAGGTACTCCATTACTTGCATGTGTTAGAGAGCTTTCAAAATCAAGTGTCGGAAGTGGAAACCTAAAATAGCATTCTGCTTTCAACTAGTGACACTACATAGACTGTGCTCTGACTCAGCATCATATAGAATAATCTCTCCGGATGCTCTTCCTTGCTCTAGTTGCACACTCAGAAAAGACGACAATGTTTATGGAAACTAGGATTAGAGCTAGCACAGTCTTTGCTTCAGGCCATATGTTCTAAATGTAGAAGAAAATTTCAAAAGTAACAATTCCATTCCAGGATCCCTGGACTTAGCTATAATTACCTGCTCTTGACAGATTCTGGCCTCTGACATCCAGATCAGGAACCATATGCAAAAGAAAAAATGTTTTAAAAGAAAGAGAGTGTGGTTAGTTTTCAAGTAGAATAGAACTTGTAGAAAGGATTCAACATCAAACTGCTGGTAAACACACATGCAAACACACAATTTTATCTGTTTATAAACAACCCTGAATATCTATGATATAGAACAATATTAATAGGATTAAAGATATCCACTTCATATGACTATTTTAAGGAGTAAGTGAAATCATATATGAAATGTGCCAACCAAAATTGGATTCTGAATGCCATCTGGTATGCAAGGTGAGTACTCAATTAATGGGGAGTAAAGGAGTTGCGCTGATCACTCAAAAGCCACCTCAACTGCTTATATTCAAGAGCTGAAGATTAGTTTTCAGTTTAATGTTCTTCTGCCTTCACATATATTCCAAATGTAATCACTTTCCATGACATTTACCACTCCCATCTAGTACTGGCCACCAGTATGTCTCCTTCAGACTTCTGTCTTTACCTAACCCTCTCCTCCCTTCACCTCTTCCACTTTACTTTCCCACCCACCACCTCCCAGTTGGATGTATTATCTACAAAGTAGTCAGAATGATCCTTTTACAATAAATTTCTAATCTGGTCACTCCTCTACTCAAAGCCCTCCAACAACTTCCCCATTAAATCTAAATTCCAAAAAAAAAAAAAAAAAAAAAAAAAAATCTAAATTCCTTGCCATAGCCAAGAGTAGCTGGTCACTGACCTCACCAGTCATCCTTTCTTACATTTCACAGTGGCTGATGTTATAGTTTATTTGATAATTACTTGTTTATCTGCCAGAATGCAAGCTCCATGAGAACAAAGACAATATTTGTTTCATTATTCTACTCCCAGATATGTGCATCAGTGCACATAATAGGCACTTAATGACTGTTTATAGAATGAAAGAATGCATGACTATGTCTCATCCATATTAAATATCAGATGTATCATCCATCATTGGGAGATGAATTCAGTAGAAAGAGAATTCCTGGTCACAACTATAAGGAAGACAGAATACAGTTTTCAGTGGTAAAACAAAGGAGTCAAAACAGGAATAAATGCAATGTAGAAACATAAATGTAGACAATAGTGTATGAATTTTCTATTGCTTTGTAAAAAATAACCACAATTTTAGTAGCTTAAAATAGCACCCATTTATTAGCTCATAGTTCTGTAGGTCATTGCAGGCAAGCTTAACCAAATTCTCTTCTTGGGGTCTTACAAGGCCAAAATCAAGTTGTTGGCCAGGAGAGGTTCTTACCTAGAAGATCTGGGGAAGAATTCGCTTCTAAGCTCCTGGTTATTGGCAGGATTCAGTTCCTTGCAGTTGTAAGATGGAAATAGAAGCTTCCTTGCTTGCTATCGACTGAAGCCACTCTCAGATTCTAGAGACCACCTGCATGTCTTGCCACATGACCCCTCCACCTTCTAAGATAGCAGGGCCATATTGAATCTATCTTTTACTTGGAATTTCTCTGACTTTCTCTTTTGCTGCCCGTCAGAGCAAATTCTCTGCATTTAACGGGCACAAGTAATTGATTAGATTAGGCCTGCCTGGGCCTGATTAACTCTCTTTTGCCTAACTCAAAGTCAACCGATTAGCAATATTAAGTACATTCATAATAGTAGGCACAATATCTCATTATACTCACAGTCTCAAAGATTAGGGCAGGCAATCTTGAAGTGGGGTAGGACAGAGAACCATTTTAAACTTTGCTTATCACAAAAAGCCTATCCTAAACTAGATACCCCAAACTAAAAAATTCAAGTGTTGCTCTTTGGGATCTCTTTCTTGCCCTTGACAATTAGCTTAAGCTTCATATTTCCAATTTGGAAGTATAGCATGTTCCTTTTGCTTTCATCCTGGCTGCAGAGCCTTTGCAGAGAAGACTGCAATCAACTGAGCTGAAAGCTAAGCCTGTAAACAAAATGTCATGCTATAAAGATAAGAGAGAAAAAAGCAAATTTCCTTAGAAACTGTTCTCAATCTTATTTCCTGTAGTCATCAGGATCTTTTTGCATAGAAAGGACTTGCAAATGAACAGCTCCTGGACATTGACTGAATTTCCTATAAGCCCCATTGTTACGCTTGTATTAATGTGCTGCTTGGAAATACCGCAAACTTCCACATTTTATTTGTGTGGTGCCTTCTATTTTTTAAAATGCTCTAAGATACTTAATCGTCTCCACTTTGTAAAGTTGGAAAATAACTGTTATCTCTGTTTACAAATGAGAAAATTGGTGCCCAGAGTGATTAAATAATTTGCACTTCCATGAGAATTTACTCGGACACTCGCACACTAAAGTCCTAATTCCTAAAGCTGTGTTCTTTTACCATATTCTAGACTAGAAGCACGTGTATCAGTAGACAGAGTTCTGTTCAGAATTTCCTTCTTGGCTGGTACCTGCTAGTCTTGTGTGTCTGTCTGCTCTTGTTTATTGTAGGTAGCATTTAGGAAGTTCCCCATGAATTTTTTGGCTAGTGGTCTCACTGCAGTGCCAGGTTTTAGCACAGGACAATAAACTAAAACCCTCAATGTATAGGAGGAAATAGAAGAGGAACTGCCCCTTGAATAAGAAGGAGGTATCCTGAAAAATAGCAAAAGGGACTGTCTTAGGATGCCATCTCTGACTACAAGTAAAATAGGCCATTACATAGCATCAGAGCCAGGGATGCAGGTGGTGTAGGTTCCAGCTTGCTTATGAAGCTGTGGCCTGCTATGGTGAAGTGAATCCACATTTAGGACCCATTGGAGCAGTTCTATAGCAAAAGGGGAAATGAACAACATTACCTACTATCAGTAATACTGGTTAATAATACTCTGTAAGAGAATTTGGTTACAATAGTCCACTGTCATCCACAATGATTTATTTCTTAATGTGTAGCTTCCAGCCAACGTAAACAAGAAAGAAATACTGTCTATATGCAGAATTACCAAATGATAAAACACATACGGCTTAAGAGTACTAGCTCTGAGAGCAAACTGATTAGGATACCAGTTTCATATCCATCGCTTATTAGCTATGTGACTAGGAAGTTTATTTAGCCTATCTGGGATTTACTCTTCTCATCGGTAAACTTGGAATGAGAATATTACCTATCTCAGAGTGTTCTTGTGAGGCGTAAAGCACTTTGCTCATAGTAAGCACTAATTAAATGTTTGCTGTTGTCACTATAACTCAGTATTAAAGAATATGTCTTATATTTTTTTCCAGTATTCACTGGCATAAATATCATGAGTCTCTTGCATTATGATTATGAAGACTCACAATTATTAAAACAAGGAAGGTGATTTGTGAGACAATTTGTCTTTAAATTTATACTTAAAAAAAAAGGTATGTAGTAAGATTTATTCCAGAAATAACAAACCAAATTGCCAGGCAATTGTTTCTGTTTGTAAACATAATTGCTGGAATAGATATGAATATATTTAGTTATTGTGTATCACCCAAAACAGCTTCTGCAAGAGAAAAAGAGTCGGTGGAAGATGTAGAAAACACTCATTTTTAATATTAAGTGGGAAATGTGTTGGAAATCACCATGGAGATGGTATAAACAGCCCAATTACCCGAAATCCAGCATAAGTTTGAAATTAGAATTCCTCTGAATTCTAAAGCAAGATACTCTTAGTGTGTCAAAAATAATGAATAGTGTTTTCAGGGATAATTCTCCCTTCCCAAATGTTGAAATTAAAATGCCATGCAGTATATCAAAATTGTTAAGTCAGTCAATGGGTAAAAGTTTTAGAGGACAAACATAAAGTCCTACCTTTTACAGTTATTTTATTTTATTTTTATTTTAGTAGAGTGTTACTCTTTTGCCCAGGCTGGAGTGCAGTGGAGTGATCTTGGCTCACTGAAACCTCTGCCTCCTGGGTTCAAGCCATTCTCCTGACTCAGCCTCCTAACTAGCTGGGACTACAGGCAGGTGCCACCATACCCGTCTAATGTTTTGTATTTTTGGTAGAGACGGGGTTTCACCATGTTTAGCCAGGATGGTCTTGATCTCCCAACCTTGTGATCCACCTGCCTCAGCCTCGAAAAGTGCTGGGATTGCAGGCATGAGCCACCATGACTGGCCACCTTTTACAGTTCTAACAAAATATTTAATATTTAATTATCCTGGCAGTCAGAAAATGGAAGGAAGAGATTTCTTTCAAGTAAACTGGCCACTACTTCCATTCTAGGGCTTCCTCGTGTCATCCACAGTAACTTTGAGAGATTATAAACTATCATTGGGCATTCATTGTCTAAGGAGGCAAACTGCTAACCTTCCTTACAATAATAAAATCATTCCACATTATTTTATAAATAGAAAATGAGTTTGGCCAATAACAATAGTCTTCAGCTGATGTTTGGTACCCACGAGAATCAGGCACCTTAATTATCTTAAAATACATCAAGTTTTTTGTTCTAGTAAACATTGTATCTCCACAAACTATTTTAAGTAAAACCCATGGAGCCAAAAGTTAATGTAGAGAAATAATGTTATTTTAAAAATCCGGAAAGAAAGAAATAGGATATGCCTCAGACAGAAAGTAAATGTCCAGTTTCTTCCTGCACTAACCCAAACATAGATTCCAAAATATCATACAAGTAGAAACCGACACTAGAATCCAATTCTAAAGTGTACACATCCTGACAATGAGTCAATTCCTAGTTCTTCAGCTGCCACTCTCCTGGTCATCTGTGTGCACTCAGTGTAAATCCCCCTTCACATGACTTTTAAATCTTTAAGTCAGAAATTCTCCATTTGACACAAACATGGTGGGAGTTCCCAAATGAAAAGTCTAGGACCATTCGTCTTGAAGTTCTTAACTTAGCTCCCCTGTCTGTAACTGTAATCCTAAGATACCCAAGGCAACACTGCGCCTCACACCGAGATTTTGAAGACTTGAGTCCTGTTGGCGGCATCACCATCATCTTCCTTCTGTATAGCCTATATCACTTACCCCACAACATTTTACTGGAACATTAAAATGGTCATGGGCACCGCCAGATAGGGGAGAATAAGGGATGTAGAGATAATCTTCACATACATTTTTTTATCTAGTGGCACAAGATGTTTATAAGGTAGGTGTTTTAACACACACTGGAACCTATCAGAAGGTGAAGGGTGGGAGAAGGGAGAGTATCAGGAAAAATAACTAATGGGTACGAAGCTTAATAGGTGGGTGATAAAATAATTTGTACAAAACCCCATGACAGAAGTTTACCCATATAACAAACCAGCACATGTACCCCTGAACTTAAAATAAAAGTTAATTACAAAAACCAGGGTGCATATTTTATTCATTTTGCTAAAAAGCTAGAAAAAAAGTAAGCATAGGTATCAAGCTAGGAAACGAATAGATCCAACTTTTTTTTTTTCTTGAGACAGAGTTTTGCTCTTGTTGCCCAGGCTAGATAGCAATGGTGTGATTTTGGCTCACTGCAACCTCTGCCTCCCAGGTTCAAACTATTCTTCTGCCTCAGCCTCTCGAGTAGCTGTGATTACAGGCATGTGCCACCATGCCTGGCTAATTTTTGTATTTTTAGTAGAGACGGTTTTTCCATGTTGGTCAGGCTGGTCTTGAACTCCCAACCTCAGGTGATCTGTCCCCCCACACCAGGCATCCCAAAGTGCTGGGATTACAGGCGTGAGCCACCGCACCTGGCCAGATCCAATGCTTTAATGGCTTCTGGATCTTCTGAAAAGGTGAGAGGCCTCTGAGATGCTGTTTATTTTTGGAACAAAACAGGGACCACTTTGTGGGTTCCTGTTTTGACCCACAAAAAATGGGGTTTTGACCCGTTCTTTGGATGTAGACCACCCCTTCTATCTTAGGAAAACCTTTTTTAAAGTACAGATAACTTGAAAGCAGATAGTGTTTTGCACGAGTAACAGGAACATTTCATTAGTTTTAATGCCCAAATAGCAATAATCCAAATCTGCATTGTTTGACTTCAGGAACTCTTAATCTCTGGAAATCCTAGAATGTGTATTTTACAAATATGTATTGTCTTTTGTTATCTCAGCAACCTGCAACTGTCTCTAAGCAGGTCACCTCTCAGCCTCTTTCCTATTTTCTCAGTATAGAAACAAACACAAGGCCCTCCCACAAAGCACAGCTAATTAGAACCTTTAACATTTAGCACAATGTTACTAAAATCTGTAGATAACAAAGCAGAAATAAATACGTGATTTGTGCATCATACTGAGCACTAGATATGACTGCCCTGGGCCATTCCAACCCTCCAAATCCCCTGACCAGTTCTCATTCCTCAGTCACTGAGCCCGAGGGACCAACGAGGCAGCTCACAGTGGGAGTGACATTCCACCCACACTTCACACCGTCAGGCTACTCACAGTGTGTGTGGGGCTTCCTTTCCGGGGAATGTGGTTATTTCTCCCTTATCTACAATAGGTACCATGTGCCAGTTAAAATATAGAATAGAAAAAGGGACAATGATACACAGAAAGCCAGCTATTAAAGTATGTTCTCATGTAGAGCAGTTGAGCTCCTCAAATGTCAAAATCTCTATTCCAGAATAGGACCTGGCTTTTCCATGTATAGAACCAAAAAGTAAATAGAGGCTTTACCTAAACAAACAATATAATCATCTCTCAAACAAAAACAGAAACACTACTGGTGATTTTAGCATACCAATCCTTTTCCACACACTTCTACTCCAGGGCATAAAAATTGTCAAAAAGTAGTGGACCTTTTTCCTAGCTAGAGCTGCCTGCAATTAAAGGATTTTCCAATTTAATCCTAACAAGAAGCCTATGAAGTGGGCATTATTTCACATTTTTTGGAAGAGGAGACTGGTCTGAGGAAGTCCAGTAGTTTTACCCACTGTTACCCAGGCCCATCTGACTCTAGCACCTGAATGACAGCTAATAAGAATGTGGCAGTGGTAATGACATGAGAAATAAGGTCTAGCTAGAAGGAAAAGAAGGGACTCACACAGGGGCCACAGGAAAACACCAAAGGAACAGGCTGCCTGTTGCTGGGCCTGCACATTCCATCTTCAGACCTGCATCTGGGAGAGATGGCATAACTCATGCTACCAGCATCCTCAACTTCCTGGCTTGAGTTAGCGCTGACATGCTAATTAGTTCAAGTTGCCTCTTGAGTCATGAATATTTGTCATTTAAGATTTATTGATCCTTCCTAACACACTCATTTTCTGAAATCTGTTTTAAAAAATGTTATTGGTTCATGTTGAAGAAGCCTGAAGTCAAAGCTCTAAAGTCATTTATCCTGCTATATGAAGGCA
Organism: Saimiri boliviensis; assembly: GCF_048565385.1. Classification (NCBI taxonomy): domain Eukaryota; kingdom Metazoa; phylum Chordata; class Mammalia; order Primates; family Cebidae; genus Saimiri; species Saimiri boliviensis. The sequence continues at coordinate 57,840,750 of NC_133461.1, forward strand.
GCCAATACTATTATCGTTTTAGAGCCCAGTTTATGTCTTCCGTCATTGCTATTGGCATACACTGATTAGAGACTCTCCAGAGACAGTCCACAAAATTTAATCACATGCATTTCAAACATTTGTAGTGCAGCAGCAACTGTACTCATCTATAACTGTGACTGTGAACCTCTCAACAGAGTTTACTAATAATATCTCAAATAAAGAAGTGGGACCTAAAATTCAAGCCATAATTTTTTCATAGAGACAAATGATAAAAACACAGTAATTGCCCTTGTATAGAAAACTCCCCTTACAAATGATTCTATTTAACAAATCTAAATTTCTGATGAAATATACAATACCAATCACAAGCCTATTCAATATACCTCTAAATTAAAATAATATTACGATACTGAGTTTGACTTTATAATGATGCTATCAAAAAACTCCAAAAGTTCTGGAGAGCTATTGTTGAATAAACTTAACACTACTGAATTATACACTTTAAAGATAGTTTACATGATAAATTTCATGGTATGTATTTTTTACAACATATAATTTTTTTTTTCTGAGATGAAGTCTAGCTCTGTCTCCCAGGCTGGAGTGTGATGGCATGATCTCTGCTTATTGTGACCTCTGCCTCCTGAGCTCAAGCAATATTCCTTCCTCAGCCTCCCTAGAAGCTGGGATTATAGGTGCCCACAACCATGCCCATCTAATATTTGTATTTTTAGTAGAGATGGGGTTTCATCATGTTGACTAGGCCAGTTTTGAACTCCTGACCTCAAATGATCTGCCTGCCTTTCCCTCCCAAAGTGCTAGGATTACAGGGGTGAGCCACCACGCCCAGCCTAAAAAATGTTAAAGTTAAAGTAAATTAAAAAAACTCTAAATTCTAAAATTAAAATCAATTTATAATATTACATGCATTGAATAATAATAATAACAAATGATAATGATACTTATAAAAGATTGGTGTGAGGATTTTACAAGTTGTTACGTTGGGTAATGTATAAGCATTATCATTAAATTATGTTATAGACATTTTGGTTTAAAAGGTGGGGATAACAATAACATTTAACAAATATTTCCATTAAATTTAAAAGTAAAGTTTATTGTTTAACAATATATACTTCTTGTGCTTAAAATTTACATACTAGAAAAGCTTTTCCTCTGTAGACATTGAATAATGTATTTATATTATGCTAAGTCTCAGTGAGGAGGAGCTCATTGAAGATAAATGCAAGGTATAAAGAGCTCTGAGGAAGCAATAATGATTTTTGTAAAATTTTGCAAACAACATAAGAATATTTAAAATCCTAAATATTTAGGATCTTAAATCCTAAATATTTAATTATGATTTATTGGTTGTGAGACAGAATAATCAATGAGATTTAACTCGTGATCACAGGGGTCACAGTAGCTTATATTACTTTCACAGTTAGCAAATTCTCCTATGTTCCAAGTTAATTATTTAAAAGATTATAAAATAATAGAGACAACATTTTTATAAACTTTAAACAGATGGACAAACACAGTGTAGTCTTCTGAAGATTAAAATTCCAAGGAATATTTTGAAGGTTAAAATCCCCTCATAACATCATAATCTAATTAGTTACAAAGTTTTTTACAGGGCTCTTCCTTAGCTGAGGTCTCATGATAACTCAGTCAACTCCACACAGTAATAGAGCAGTAGTCATGTTCTAAACAAACTCTTAGGCTGTTTTGCTTTGTTTTTAATAACTGTGGATTAATACCTGAGAAAAATTATCCAGCTCAATTGCAGCCCAAACACAAAGAAAGAAAGCAAGGAGCAAAGATAACATAGATTCTGTTTATAAAAGGAAACCGAATAAGTTACAAGGTTTGTAAAATTTTAATATGCTAAATAATTATTGAATCTAACAGGTAATAAGATATATAATTTGATTGTTTTCTAAAAATGAATTAACTAATTCATTTAACACTTATCACTAGTAAAGAATATTTAGACCTGCACCTAAAATTAATCTGCCATTGATGTAGCTGCCGTTGTTTGCTCTGACAGGGCATTCATGTGAAAAGAATATAAACATCAAAAGAAAAATGGTGAACTTTCATGAACAATGTAGAATTCCTTGGAAATGTGGTGCAGGTTGACATTATGTGGTGAGAAATTAATACATTTCTCAAAGATTCTCTGCATAATCTTTCTATGAAAGCATGTGCTAGTACATTCGTTCTTGGCTGAGGAAAGTGTAGAAAATAAATACAGACATCCAAATACCTTAACACAGCAGCCCCCAATCTTTTTGGCTCCAGGGTCCAGTTTCATGGAGGACAATTTTTCCATGGAAGAATGGGGATTCAGAGGGCGGGAGGGTTGGTTTGGTATGAAGCTGTTTCAATTCAGATCATCAGGAATTAGATTCTCATAAGGAGCTGCGCAATCTAGATCCCTGGCATGCGCAATTCACAAGATTTGCACTCCTGCTGCTTATCTGACAGGAGTCAGAGCTCAGGTTTTAATGCTTGTTAACCCGGGCTCACCTCCTGCTGTGCAGCTGGTTCCTAAGAGGCCATGGTCCAATACTCATCCTCGGCCCAGGGGTTGGGGACCCCTACCTTAACATGTAATCCTCTGTTTCTCCTTTTCATTTTTTTGAGAGAGTCTCACTCTGTCATCTAGGCTGAGTGCAGCCATGTGGTCATGGCTCACTGCAGCCTTCATCTGGGAATGAAATCATTGTGTCATGTTGGGTAAGAGTTTGTTCACTTATTAGAAAACATCAAACTATTTCCTAAATGGTGGTAGTGTTTCACACTGTTAGCAGCAGTATATGGCCTTCTACTATTTGACATTCTTACCCACATTTGCTAGTAATTTAAAAAATTACAGCCATTCTAATGGGTATATAGAGTATCTTACTGTGGGTTTCAATTTGCATTTTTCTGTGACCAATGATGCTTAGCACCTCTTATGTGAAATTGCATGAAATGTTTTATATGGTTTTTGTATAGTATTTGGTCAATTTTTTCCCCAATTTTCTTATTGAATTGTCTTTTTAATATTAAATTGTAAAAATCTCCTTTTCAGACCTGTACATTGCAAATATTTCCTCCCTGTGACTTATATTCTAATTTTAATGCCATTTTCCAGTTTCTCATTACAGTGATGGATTTAGCATGGTGTATGTGTCTGTGTGTATGTGTCTATAATCACATTGAGGAAGAATACATCCATTTTTATTTTCTTGAAATTTTTATTAGGAATGAGGGTTGATTTCGTCAAAGGCTTTTTTAGCATCTGTGATAAAATTATATGATGTTTCTTTTTTACTAATTAAAATGGCAAATTATATCTGTAGATTTCCTAATATTAGCCATTCTTACATTGTTAGTATAAATTCCACTCAGTCATAGTGTATTAGTTTCTTAATGAAGTAATACATTTATATTTTATTTAGGAGTTTTTCATTAATATTTATAAGTAATATTTATCTATTAGTTTCTTTTTTGTGTTACATTTAACATAATTAAGCCATTGATGTTATAGTTGTTTTGTAAAAATACTGTATACTTCTAAGACCTTTATCTGAGCAATTTATACAGCATCAACACTAATTGGTCTCTAAAGTTTATAAAATAATTCTGCAAATTATTATTATTTTTTTAACATTGTAGTTCCTTGATAACTCTTCTATTTCTTCTACACAAGTAAGTCTATTTAAGCTTTCTGTTTCTACTGAGATCAATTTTGGTAAACTGTCTCTTCCTCAGAAAATACTCATCTAAGTTTTCCATATTGTTTGCATAAAGGTGTACAGAGTAGTATCTTGTGATTTAAAAAAAATTATCTATATTAATCATCATTTCCACTTGTCATTTATTATTTCATATTTTTCTCCTTTTTCTTGAATAAATTTGCTATTAATAAATAGTAATTTGTTTGTTAATTTTTCCAAGGACCCAGAATTTTGGCTTATTGGTTTGATATGCTTTTCTATTCTCTAACTTATTAATTTCTATTTTTTTAATCATTAATATTTGTCTTCTTGTACTTTTTTGGGCATTCTTTTGTTTTATTTCTAGCATTTTGAATTGGAAACTTTATTTTTAATTTTCAATTTTTTTAAGACTTGCCATGCTTTTTGGTGCATAGATATTTGTGAAGAGGGAAATTAAATAAGAACAATGGTTATAATTGCTGCATAATAAAATAAAGTTTACTGTGTTGTGTTCAATATAAAACCTAACCCCCAGCTCTGCTCTAAATTAACTAACTCCCTGTAAAACCTACCTTACCTATTCTCCCTACATTCTCAGCAAAGTTCCCAGGCATCTCAACACTCCTGTTTTTCTTGCTGACCAGCTGCAAGGTCACAGGGCAAGATAACACCAAAAAAATGTATAATGTGTTTCTCAAAATGCTGTATGTCAAATGTAATGTACATCACAAGACAAATTAATTAACTGTTCTACATGGACCCAGGGAGGGGAGCATCACACATTGGGGTCTGTTTGGGGGAAATAGGGGAGGGACAGTAGGGAGTGGGGAGTTGGGGAGGGATAACATGGGGAAAAATGGCAGATACAGGTGATGGGAAGGAAGGCAGCAAACCACACTGCCATGTGTGTACCTATGCAACAATCTTACATGTTCTTCACATGTACCCCCAAACCTAAAATGCAATAAAAAAATTAACTGTTCTTTGTTCTGGCTTCTTTAAACCTGTTAGCTACTACGTCATCCTGGATGCATCAAAAATATCCCATTTTCTTTCTCTTTGCTCAGCCTTGAGATGCTAATCTGCTGAGATGGTGGCCATCTTGATAAAATCTTCCTGTTTCCGCCGAGTGCGGTGGCTCAAGCCTGTAATCCCAGCACTTTGGGAGGCCGAGGTGGGTGGATCACGAGGTCGAGAGATCAAGACCATCCTGGTCAACATGGTGAAACCCCGTCTCTACTAAAAACACAAAAAATTAGCTGGGCATGGTGGCGCGTGCTTGTAATCTCAGCTACTCAGGAGGCTGAGGCAGGAGAATTGCCTGAACCCAGGAGGCGGAGGTTGCGGTGAGCTGAGATCGCGCCATTGCACTCCAGCCTGGGTAACAAGAGCGAAACTCTGTCTCAAAAAAAAAAAAGAAAAAAATCTTCCTGTTTCACCCATTGGTCTCTCTGGTCTCCTAAATATTCTGCAATATTTGTAACTTACCTCTCTACAATGAGTTATAGCTTTTAGTATTGGGTGTCCTATGTCTCATTTAATTTTTATTGTTCAGATTCTACTTTATCTGATATAAGAGTCTGCTTTCTTATTATTTTCACCTTACTGTATTATTGTTCTGTTTGTTGTGTCTTTGTCCATGCCTTTAGTTTTAGCTTTTTAATGCTGTGATTTGGCTATATTTCTTGTATACAGGCTAAACATAGGCTTTTCCTTCATAACCAACTATAAAATATTTTAATAGGCAAGATAAACACTTTCATCTTTATTGATATAATGGATATATTTGGTCTCAAATGGATCATATCATTGTACTTTATATGTGCTATGTATATTATATTATGCTGTGTTTCTCTCTTTGGTGTGTCTATTATTATTATTTTTTTAAATTTTGAATGTTAGGAAGGTTTGTATTTTTATTCTATTGGCTATTTTTACATGTATACCTTTCATTAGGCTCTTAAGCCACTTCTTTTCTTTTTTAAATTAATTAATTAGTTAATATATATTTTAATGCACTGTAGGTTCTGGGGTACATGTGAAGAACATGCAGGATTGTTGCATAGGTACATACATGGCAATGTGGTTTGCTGACTCCATCCCCATCACCTATATCTGGCATTTCTCTCCATGTTATCTCTCCCCAACTCCCTACCCACTGCTGTCCCTCCCCTAGTCTCCTCCAACAGACCCCAGTGTGTGATGCTCTCCTCCCTGTGTCCATGTGTTCTCATCATTCAACACCTGACTATGAGTGAGAACATACAATGTTTGATTTTCTGTTCTTATGTCAGTTTGCTGAGAATGATGGTTTCCAGGTTCATCCATGTCCCTACAAAGGAAACGAACTCATCATTTTTTATGGCTGCATAGTACTTCATGGTGTATATGTGCCACATTTTCCCTGTCCAGTCTATCATCGATGGGTATTTGGGTTGGTTCCAGGTCTTTGCTATTGTAAACAGTACCGCAATGAACATATGTGTGCATGTGTCTTTACAATAGAACAATTTCTAATTCTTTGGATATATACTCAGTAATGGGATTGCTGGGGCAAATGGAATTTCTATTTCTAGGTCCTTGAGGAATCGCCACACTGTCTTCCACAATGGTTGAACTAATTTACACTCCCACCAACAGTGTAAAAGTGTTCCTATTTCTCCACATCCTCTCCAGCATCTGTTGTCTCCAGATTTTTTAATGACCACCATTCTAACTGGTGTGAGATGGTAACTCAATGTGGTTTTGATTTGCATTAATTTGTTTTTCTGCTGAGAGATCTGCTGTGAGTCTGATGGGCTTCCCTTTGTGGTTAACCTGACCTTCCTCTCTGGCCGACCTTAGCATTTTCTCCTTCATTTCAACCCTGGTGAATCTGACAATTATGTGCCTTGGGGTTGCTCTTCTTGAGGAATATCTTTGTGGTGTTTTCTTTATTTCCTGGACTTGAATATTGGCCTTCCTTGCTAGGTTGGGGAAGTTTTCCTGGATAATATCCTGAAGAGTATTTTTCAGCTTGGATTCATTGTCTCCGTCACATTCAGTTACACCTATCAAATGTAGATTAGGTCTTTTCACATAGTCCCATATTTCTTGGAGATTTGTTCCTTCCTTTTTACCCTTTTTTCTCTGATCTTGCCTTCTCACTTTATTTCATTGAATTGATATACTTTCTTCTGCTTGGTCAATTTGGCTGTTGAAACTTATGCATGCTTTGCGAAGTTCTTGTGTTGTGTTTTTCACCTCCATTAATTCACTTATATTTCTCTCTAAGCTGTTTATTCTCGTTAGCATTTTGTCAAATATATTTTTTAAGGTTCTTGGTTTCTTTGTATTTGGTTAAAACATGTTCTTTTAGCTCAGATAAGTTTGTTATTACCCACTATCTGAATCCTGTTTCTGTCAATTCATCACACTCATTCTTCACCCAGCATTGATCCCTTGTTGGTGAGGAGTTGTGATCACTTGTAAAAGGAGAGGCACTCTGTTATTGGGTGTTTTCATCCTTTTTGTGCTGGTTTCTTCCCATCTTTGTGGATTTATCCACCTGTCATCTTTGTAGTTGTTGACTTTCAGATTGGGTCTCTGAGTTGACATCCAGTTTGTTGATCAAGAAGTTATTTCTTTCTCCTTCTTAGTTTTTTCTCTAACGGTCAGGTCCTTCTGCTGTAGGACTGCTGAGGTCCCCTCCAGGCCCTACTTGCCTGGGGCTCACCTGCAGAGGCTACAGAACAGTAAGGGTTGCTGCCAGTTTCTTCTTCTGCTATCTTTGTCCCAGAAGGATACCTGTCAGATGTCAGTCTGAGCTTTCCTTTATGAGGTGACTCTTTGGATATACGGGGATCAGGGAGCTGCTTGATGAGACAGTTTGTCCTTTATAGGAGCTCAAGTGCTGAGCTGTGAGCTCCGTTGTTCATTCAGAGCTGCTGAGCAGGTATGTTGACATCTTCTGCAGCAGAACTCATAAATGCCTTTTTTTCCCCCCAGTTGCTCTGTGCCAGGGAGTTAGGGCCTTATTTATAAGTTTCTGCCATGCTGCTGCCTTTTTTCAGGGCTGCCCTGCCCAGCATGGAGGCAGCCTAGTCACAGTCTGCCTGCAGAGGCTTTCCTGAGCTGCTGTGGGCTCTTCCCAGCTGCCATGTGAACTTTCCTGCAGTCCTGTTTATATGGGTATAGTTAGAACTGCCTCGGCGAATGCCGCCAACTTCTGTAATGGCAGACTCTCTGTGTAATGGCCGGCTTCCTCAGCAATGGCAGACTACCTCCATAGTGGTTGACTGGCTCGGTAATGGCTGACACCCCTCCCCCACAGAGCTGGACCATCCGGGTTCAGCTGTGCTTGCCGTGAAACTCTCAATCTAGAGCTTTTCAGATTGCTGTATTTTTGTGCGGGAGGAACCAGCCAAGCCTGATCACCTGGCTCCTTGCCTCAGACCCCCCTTTTTTTTTTTCTAGTTGAATGGGTGACTCTCTCTCCCAAGGGTTCCACTTGCCTGTTGAAAAGGCCCTGAGATCTGTTTCCCATGCAGCGACCCACTGTGCCAGCTGAAACAGCCATGCTGAGTTTCGTGGTGCTTTTTTGCCTGGGAATCTCCTGGCCTGGCTCCCTGTTTCAGTTCCCTTTTTTATCAGTTGAATGGGTGACTCTGTCTCCCAGGAGCTCCAGTCACCAGCTAAAATGGTGCTTGGACCCATGTATTTTGTGTGGAGACCTGCCACGCCAGCCAAAACAGCCATGCTGGCAACTCGTGGGACTCCTCCACCTGGGAATCTCCTGGACCGTTTGCAATAAAAGTCCGTCTGGAAATGCAGCATCCACTCACCCTCTGCACTTTCTCTGGGGGCTTCAATCCTGAGCTGCTTCTAATTGGCCATCTTGGATCTGTCCCCCATCTATCTCGTTTCTTAGGTCTATTAGCAATTGTTTTATAAATTTGGGAGCTGCAGTGTTAGGTGCATATATATTTAAGACTGTGATATTTTTCCTTTTGGACAAGGCCTTTTATCATTATGTAATGTCCCTCTTTGTCTTTTTAATAGCTGTTGCTTTAAAGTTCATTTTGTCTCATATAAGAATAGTTACTCTCTTTGCTTTTGGGTCTATTGCATGGAATGTCTTTTTCCACCTCTTTACCTTAAGTTTATGTGAGTCCTTATGGGTTAGGTGAGTCTCTTGAAGGCAGCAAATAGTTGGTGAGTTCTTTTTGCAATTCTGTATCTTTTAAGTGGAGCGTTAGGGCCCTTTACATTCAATGTTAGCATTAAGATGCAAGGTACTATTCCATTCATTGTGCTAATTGTTGCCTGTATACCTTTACTTTTTTATTTTTTATTTTTGCTTTATAGGCCCTTTGAGATTTATACTTCTAAGAGGTTCTGTTTTGATGTGTTTCCAAGATTTAGAGCTCCTTTTAGTAGTTCTTGTAGTGCTGGCTTAGTAGCGGTGAATTCTCTCAGCATTTATTTGCCTGAAAAAGACTGTTTTTATGAAGCTTATTTTTGCTGGATCCAAAATTCTTGGCTGATAATTGTTTTTTTTTTTTTTTTCAGTAGACCAACATAGAGCCCCAATCCCTTTTAGCTTGTAGGTTTTCTGTTGAGAGATCTGCTGTTAATCTGATAGATTTTCTTTTATAGGTTATCTGGTGCTTTTGCCTCACAGCTCTCAAGACTTTTTCTTTCATCTTAACTTTAGATAACCTGACGACCACATGCCTGAATTTTTGCAATGAATTTCCCAGGTGTCCTTTGTGTTTCTTGTATTTGGATTTCTAGGTCTCTAGCCAGGCTGGTGAAGTTTTCCTGGATGATTCCCCCAGATACATTCTCCAAACCTTTAGATTTCTCTTCTTCCTCAGGGAATGCTCATTATTCTTATGTTAGTCATTTAATGTAACCACAGCCTTCTTGGAGGCTTTGTTCATATTTTATTATTCTTTTTTCTTTGTCTTTGTTAGATTGAATTAATTAAGAAACCTTGTCTTTGTTGGATTGAGTTCATTAAGAAACCTTGTCTTTGAGCTTTGAAGTTCTTTCTTCTGCTTATTGGATTCTATTGCTAAGACTGTCTGGAACATTTTGCATTTCTCTAAGTGTATCCATTGTTTCCTGAAGTTTCGATTTTTAAAAAGTTGATATTACCTATTTCACCAAAGATTTTCCCCTCATGTCTTGTATAATTTTTTAAAATTCCTTTAAATTGGGCTTTGCCTTTCTCTGGTGCCTCCTTGATTAGCTTAATAACTGACCTTCTGAATTGTTTTTCAGGTAAGTTAGGGATTTCTTTTTTGTTTTTATCCATTGCTGGTGGGCTAGCATGATTTTTTTGAGGATGTTAAAAGAACCTTATTTTGTCATATTGGCAGAGTTGGTTTTCTGGTTCCTTCTCATTTAGGTAGGCTCTATGAGGGAAGGTCTAGGGCTCAAGACTGTTGTTCAGAGTCTTTTGTCCCATGGGGTGTTCCCTTGATGTAGTACTCTCCCTGTTTTCCTAGGGATGTGGCTTCCTGAGAGCTGAGCTGTAATGATTGTTATCTCTCTTCAGAATCTAGCCACTCAGCAGGTCTACCAGGCTCCAGGATGGTACTGGGGGTTGTCTGCACAGAGTCCTGTGATGTGAGCCATTTGTGGGTCTCTCAGCTGTGGATATCAGACCTGTTACAGTGGAGGTTGTAGGGGGGTGACATAGACTGTTAGGGTCTTTACTTTTGGTTGTTTAATGCTCTATTTTTGTGCTGATTAGCCTCCTGACAGGAGGTGTTGCTTTCAAGAGAGCATCATCTGTGGTAATATGGGGAGGATCAGGTGGTGGCTGGGGCCATAGAACTCCCAAGAGTATATGCCCTTTATCTTCAGTTTCCAGGGCGGGTAGGGGAGGACCATCAGGTTGGGACAGGACTATGCATGTCTGAGCTCAGACTCTCCTTGGGGGGGTCTTGCTGTGGCTGCTCTGGGGAATGGGGTTGTGGTTCCCAGTAAATGGAATTATGTTCCTAGGGGGATTATGACTGTCTCTGTTGTATCATGCAGGTTGTCAGGGAAGTGGGAGAAAGCTGGCAATCACATGTTTCACCTCACTTCCATGAAACCCAAAAGGCTTCAGAGCCCTCACCCAAAAGGGGATTGGGCAGGGGGCCAGTCAATAGAGCTCTTGCTCCATTTCCTCTCTAGTCCCATGAGGTAGCCAAAAGTTCTATTCATTGTTTAATCCCCACAGCCATGTCTTTAGGAGTTAGCAAATAGTCTGTAAAGAAAATCATCTCAAAGTCTAGAGTTAACAGGCTCACATCACCCAATTTCAATGCTATAATTGTTAACTGCATTACATGCTTTAAAATATGTACATGGAAGAGAAGCTTATAGCAACGGTAGACAGTGTATTTCATGAAAATCCTCTTTTTGTGAACAACTAAAAAAGCTATAAAACATATTTTCAAATCTATTTTAGGTATCTAAGAGCCAACAACTTGGTCCAGTCATCATATCTACTAACCCAATTGCACCTATACTCATATACTCTGCCTTTCTTCTTGTTATAAGGGATGTGCTCTCCTAGCTCCTATAGCAAAGCCCTTCATTTGGGTTACTGGGTTACTGAATTTCATTCCATATCACCTACTTCAGAACCTAGCTCTGGAAATTATTGCTTCTTTCCCTTGGAAATATATATATATATATATATATATATATATATATATATATTTTCTCATCTTTGATATAGACACTTTAAAGTAAATGAACAAACATGCCTTCTTCTATCCTATTAATGTTTTCTGCCAGCTTTATAGTAAAACTCTTCCACAGCATTGTTTATACTCATTTTCTCTGTTTATTTTTATTCAGTACTTTCTTGAATCCACTGTAACTGGACTGTTTTTCATTATTCCAGCAAACTTTTTACAAAGAATATAATCTCTCATTTCCAAATCCAAGTCTCCAATTTCAAAATCCTGTGATTTTCTTTCTTATTGCTTAATAGTATTTCCTTGCATATACAGACCACATTTACTGATCCATTCATCTGTTATTGAACATCTAGATTGATTCCTTATCTTGGTTAATGTAAATAGTGCTGCAATAAACATGGGGATGCAGATGTGTCTCTAATACACTGATTTTCTTTCCTTTGGATGAATGCTCAGTAGTGGAATTGCTGAATCATATAGGTATTCTCTTTGTATTTTTTTTAAGGTATGGATACTATGCATAATAGTATCCATACTACTGCATAATAGTATCCATACTATGCATAGTATCCATATTAATTTACAGTCCCACCAATAGTGTATAAGAGTTTACTTTTCTCTGCATCCTCATAAGCATATGCCATTAAAAAAAATCTTTTTGATAATCATTATCCTGACTGGTGTGATATATCTCATTGTGGGTGGTTTGCCTTTCTCTTATGATAAATAATGATGAACATTTTTTTTCATAAATTTTTGGCCATTTGTATGTCTTCTTTTGAGAAATCTTTATTCAGATCATTTGTCAATTTCTTAATCTTTTTTTCTTTTTTCTGTTGAGATGTGTGAGTTCCATTTATATTCTGGGTATTAGTCCTCCACAGATCAATAGTTTGCAAATATTTTTCCCCATTTTGTAGCTTGTTATTTCACTCCATTTATTGTTTTCTTTGTGCATAAGATTTGATATAACCTCATTTGTTTATTTTTTTCTTTTGTTCTCTGTGCATTTGAGGTCTTATTTATAGAACCTTTATCCCAGCCCAATGTCCAGAAATACTTCCCCTATGCTTTTTTCTAGTAGTTTAATTTTTTGTTTCTTGCATTTAGGTCTTTGATCCATTTTGAGTTCATTTTTGTGTAAGTTGAGAGGTGGTAGTCTAATTTCATTCTTCTGCATGTGGATATTTACATGTCCCAGAACCATTTATTGAAGTGACTCTCCTTTCCCCAATGGGTGTTCTTGGTGCCTTTGTCAAAAACCAGTGCCTTTGTGTATAAGCAGATTATTTCTGAGATCTCAATTCTGTTTCATTGGTCTATGTCTCTGTTTTTGTTCCACTACCAAGCTTTTTGGTTACTATAGATTTTTAGTATATTTCCAGTTTGGTAATGCCTCCAGATTTGTTCTTTTTGCTCAGCATTTCTTTGACTATTTGGCATCTTTTTTGGTTCATATGAATTTTAGGATTTTTCCTATTTCTGTGAAAAATGTTATTGGTATTTTGACAGGGCTTATACTAAACTTGTAGTATGCTTTGGGCAGTATGGTTATTTAAATATTACTTCTTCTGATTTATAAACATGGGATGTCTTTCTGTTTATTTATATACTCTTCAGTGTTTTATACTTTTCTTTCTAGAGTTCCTTTACCTCCTTGGTTAAATTTATTCCTAGATATGTTATATCTATTGTTATTGATATTGCATTTTAAATTTCTTTTTCAGCTAGTTCATTGCTCATGTATAAAAATGCTATTGATTTTGTATTTTGGTTTTGTACCCTACAACTTTATGGAATTCATTTATTTATTCTAAGAGTATGTTAGTAGAGTGGGTTTTTATACACATAAGATCATATCATTTGCATAAAGGAATAATTTGACTGTCTTTTTACACTTTGGATGTTCTTTATTTCTGTCTCTTGCTTAATTGCTCTGGCTAGGACTTTCCATACCATATTAAATAAAAGTGTTGAGAATGGGCATTTTTGTTTCGTTCCAGGTCTTAGAGGAAAATCTTCCAGATTTTTTTATTCAGTATGATTTTAGCTGTGGGTTTGTCATATATGGCCTTTATTATTTTGAGTTACTTTTCTTTTATGCTTAATTTATTGAGAATTTTTATCATAAAGGAATGTTGAATTTGACCAAATTCCCTTTCTGCATATAGTGAGGTGATCATATGAATTATCTTTCATTCTGTTGATGAATTACCATTATTGTTGTGCATATATTGAACCATTCTTGCCTTCCTGAGCTAAATTCTACTTGATCATAGCATGTTACCCTTTTGATATGTTGTTGGGTTTGGTTTGCTAGCATTTTGTCGAGGAAATTTATGTCTATAGATATCAGGAATACTGGCTTGTAGTTTTCTTTTCTGGTTTTGATAGCAAGGTTATCCTGGCCTCATAGAATGAATTAGGAAATGATAATAATATTAGGAAAGGAATGATAAATGTTTGAGATGATGGTATGTTAATTACCCCGGACTGATCACTATACATTATATGTATCAAAATATCACTATGTAACTCATAAATATATACAATTATTATAAGTCAATTTAAAAAATGTTAAGCCTCCAATCCCATCTCACTTCACCAATCAGAATAAAATCTAAAGCTTTATCCTTTTCTTCAATTATTTGGAATAGTTTGAGAAGAATTTGTATTAATTCTTCTTTAAATGTTCAGTCTAATTCAGAAGTGAAGCCGTCCAGTTCTGCACTTTTTTTTGTTGGGAGACTTTTTATTACTGATTTACTATCATTAATTGTTATTGGTCTTCTTAAGTTTTCTTTCTTTTCCGTTCAGTCTTGGTAGGCTGTAGGTATCCAGCAATTTATCTATTTCCTCCAAGTTTTTAAACTACATGGATGGAGCTGGAGGATATTATTTTAAGTGAAATAAGCCAGGAACAGAAACTTAAAAATTGCATGTTCTCATTCATAGATAGAAGCTACAAAAAGTCGAAATCATAGAAGTAAAAAGTGGAACAGAAGATACTGGAGGCTGGGAAGAGGAGAAAAGGGAGGGCATAGGGAGAGATCTGTTGAAGGATATAAAATCACAGCTGCATAGGAGGAATAAGTTCTAGTGTTCTATTTCAGTGTAGGATGACTATAGTTAACAATAATATATAGTTTTATATAGCTAGAAGATAATATTGAATTTTCCCAACACAAAGAAATAATAAGCGTTTGAGATGATAAATATGCTAATTAGTCTGGTCTGATTACTATACATTATATGTATCAAAACATTGCTATGTACCTCATAAATATCTGCAATTATATTATGTCAATTTAAAAAAAATCAAAGCCTCCAATCTCATCTCCCTTGACTGACCTGAATACAATTTAAAGATTTATCATGGCCTCTATGGTTAGATCTGCTCTCTTCCTACCTCCCATTCCCCTTTTCTGCGTCTATCATGCTACCCCCTCTAACTGCCCTTCAGCCACACTGAGTTCTTTGCTGAACCTTCACTAGGACAATTACACACCTGCCTCAGAGCCTTTGCCCTTGCGGTTTCTGTCAGAAGCATTTCCCCACAAGATACCTATATGACTTTCTTCTTTGATTCTTTTAAGTTTCGGCTCAATTAACAAGTTATCCAAGAGAACTTCCTAGGTTGCCTTTTTCAAATTAGCACACACTGCATCATTCATTATCTAATTTCTTTGCTCTATTTTTTATTCTTGGCATTTATCACCTCTTGACATAGATGATTATATGTTTATTGTCTCCCCCACCTAAATGCACCTCCACTGGAATAGAGACATGGTCTGTTTTTGTTTGTTTTATGCCCACCTCTTAGAAAAGCACCTAGCACATGCTAAGCCTCAATAACTATTTACTTAATACATTTTAAAAACAGGAATAATTCGAGCTAGTCATGAAAATGTGGCCAGAAAATTTACTAATTTAAATTCATCAAATTTTGTTACACTAACTAGGTTAAAGCAATAGAACCCAATTTTAATTATTTTTCCACTTCTCTAACAAAATCCTAATAATAAGCAAGTTGACAAGAGAAAAAAAAACAACTACTAATGACTTAGCAGATATGGGAAAATGGAGCAGTGAAAAGGAGACCTACAACTGTTGAGCATGAGTCTGGGAAGAACTCTGTAATACATCTGAGCTCCTGAAAAGTATGGGCCACTGTGATGCCCACTTACTAATTCAGCTAATATTGTGAACTCCAGCTTGAACCTTCATAATTTACCTAGCAAATAAATTATAGAAGACAAGTTGTGGTGATTGGTTCAAGAGAAGGCAGGTCATACTCATCATCAAAAAATATACTAAAAGCAAACCCCTCCACCCCTGCCAACCATGAGAATATTTTATTTTGTATGCCAGGGTGAGAAATGAAGGGAATGGTAATTGATACAAGTTTTGTTTTTCCTGTCTATAAAATCTGAATTAAGTCTTCAGTTAAAAGGAAAATCATTTTAGTTTGCTGTAGCTTTGCAATTATATGGGACTTATTTCTTTGGAGATGATTATGGGAGAACCTAACATAGCACCCATGAAACTTTTTTCTACTCATACAGATAAATGGAGATTTCCGAAGACAAGAAATACATGTGGAGTTAGATAAACCCACATTTATCTTTCTTAAAATACAATTTCCTTACTCTAAAATGTGTAATTCCTGTGTGATGTATTGGTCTTATTTATCTGACAAAAAAAGTAGTTCTTTTTTCTTTCTTTTAAATACCACTCTTAAGAAATTTCCTAAGCATTCTGAGTATGAAGTACTAGGTTAATAGCACCTACCGAAAGTGTTAACGGGATGAAGGGGCAGGAGGATTAGTCTAATGATAGAAGAACTCCTTGTCACCTAAATTCATTTTATTTCAATTTCTAAAGGAAACTAGTGTCTCAATACTTGAATAAATATTTTAGGTGAAATTTTAGGTGTACATATAATTCACTGTAGTACATAACATTCTATTACAGGATGTTGAAAATTTTGGTTAAGCTAGAAGTACTCCAAATACAATAAATATTTACGTTCGTTGCCTCAAGTATCAATACAAAACTCCTCATGGAAACAGAAAAGCAATACAGAAAATATCAGCACAAGAAAGCTCCTAAGTTAAAATACAAAATTATATTCCTTGCGCTAAAATTTTCTCTGGAATTGGGGAAACAGTCAATCACAGGGTTTTTTTTTTTTTTTTCCCCATCTGCATCATGGTGACTATAATAAAAGGATAATGTTTCTCTTAATTATCATGTTTGGAATATTCACATGTATCTTATAATAATCAAATTAATGGTTTCTGTATATACAATAGTGTATGTTGTTCTGAGAACAAACTCTGACCTATACTCTGTCATTCTTATGTGCTCTTGAAAGACTCCCAAGAGGCTCCTAACCTTTACTGGAAAAAAAAAATCTGTAAGAGACCCCCAGAGGGGTTCTCAAAACAAAACAGAGAAAAAGAGGGATAAGAGTTGCAAAGATTTCTGAAACCTAGGGAAAAATAAATCAGTGTCATAAAATCAATGACCTGACAAGACTAAAAGTTTTATTTCTCTCTGTTGAGTCCCAGTGCTAGGTTAGCTTTGTATTGTAATTCTTCAGCTAGGTAGAAAGGATCCTGGAAATGCTAAAATACAAATACAGTAGTCCCCTTTATTCCATGGGGGATACATTCTGAGACCCCCAGTGATGTCTAAAACCTTAGATAGTACCAACCCTATATATGCGTTTTTTCTTTTACACACATACCTATGATAAGGTTTAGTTTATCTTAATTAAGCTGAGTAAGAGATTAACAACTAATCATAAAATAGAATAATTATAACAACATATTGTAATACAAGTTATGTAAATGTGGTCTCTTTCTCTCTTTCTCAAAATATATTATTGAACTGTACTCACCTATTTTCAGACTACATTGAAACCACAGAAAGCAAAACCATGTATAAGTGGGGACTACTGTAACTGTAATTTCAAAATATTTCATAGATTTTCCAAACTGAATTTTTGCCACAAATTCAAGGTTGACTTTGCTCATGTCACGTGAAAATATGCCACACTTCCTAGAAATAATGTTGTGTTTGCAATATTCACTTTCAAATAAATTTCATTCTACAGGTCTATGCACTGTTTGTAGTATCCCTATATTACTACTGCAGTACAGAGCTTCACATTCTCTGGGACTCCTTTAATCATCAAAGCAACAGTAAATATACATATTTAAAAAGATAAACACTCAATGATAATATAAGTAGGGAAGAGAAAAACACTGAAGATGTCACATTTTGTTTCCAGGCATATCCATACTAAAAGAAAACTCCTAGCTCACGAGGGTATTTTATGTAAGAAGTGTCAACATATTTTGGGCAGAATAAAGGCAGCTATTGAAGCAGTAATTAACACTGCAGAGGTTGAAATCCCTTCCTTAAAGCATTGGTGATTGTCCTTTGGAATCAGGACACAGAGTGGTGGGGAGGACTCTGCTTTTTAAAAATTATTTATTTATTAATTTTTTTTTATTATTATACTTTAAGTTCTGGGTACATGTGCAGATCTTGGAGGATTCTTATATAGGTATACACATGCCATGGTGGTTTGCTGCCTCCATCCCCCACCCCCGTCACCTAATTAGATATTTCTCCTAATGTTATCCCTCCACAATCTCCTCATCCCCTGCTATCCCTACCCTAGCCCCCCAACCCCCAACAGACCCCAGTGTGTGATATTTCCCTCCCTGTGTCCATGTGTTCTCATTTTTTTACACCCACTTATGAGTGAGAACATGTGGTGCTTTTCTTACAAGTCTTTTAGCAACACATACTTTTAGAAATGCATTACTTCATGAAAGTAAAAACTAATGTACTAAATTAACATTAAAGGAACTTATTGGAAAGATAATAGCACTTCTCATGGGATATGAAGGATTGAAAAAAATAATCTGTGGGTAGGTTACTGTGCTAGTCACTAGTGCTGTTTGATCAACTATTTCCTGGTTGTCCCCCAGTGTAGCCATATTGTGTATACTTCATGCCCTTACCATGTGGTTAGGTGGAGTAATTTGACCACTCCTGGTTAATGATTTGTGAACAGAAGTGGTAAGTGGCATTTCTGGATATGAGCATTTAATTATTGGTGAGAGACCCTTCAGAGCATGCTCATTTCCGTCTGACATAGGGAGGAACAAGATGGAAGAAGGGTCTGCTTCATACACCAAGGTCCCTACATGATTATGATGATCCAATCCTCAACTAGTGCCTGATACATATGAACATGTTCAAGAAATAAACCTGTATTATTTTAACTACTGTGATTTGAAGGTTATTACTTCCTATTAACCATTCTAATGATGTTGACCATCCTAATATAATTAGAAATATGGCTGGATCTACAGGACAGTCAGAATCAGAGACTTTCTGTCTGAGTTTCCATCTCTCTTCTCTGTGAACATGCAGCAGCAAGGTAGTTGTCAGTAACTCCCAGGCTTCACATCTCACAGCATCTGTCCGAAGACAAGCACCAACTTTCTTCCTCATTTTTAGGTCAGAAACATGGGGAAACACTTTTATTGCTGTGTCTACACTCCTGAGCCAATAAACGGAGATCAGTGGTTCAGAGTCAGGAAATGACAGATAAACGCATGTAAGAATCATGTATTCACAGATTGAGAAGAGAATAGGGCATATCCCCAAAATGGCAGAGTAATGTTTCCAGGACAAAAGAAGTTGCCAAACAGACAAAATAATGGGCATCTACTCCAAGTTGCTGTCAATTTAATTTATATCTCCTTAACATTTTGGTGTTTAAATAAAAATATTTAACATCTATGTTAATACTTTGATTACTTTTACAGTTTCACCATGCATCATTCATTAAACATAAGCAACCACTCTAGAAGGCTATGTGGAATGATGTGTAGTGTTCCAAAAAGCCATGCTCCTTCATGCCTCCATATCTTTGGCACACCATGGAATGCCCTTATCTCATTGCCTATGTATCCAAGTATACTTATTCCTAGAGACTCAACTTAAGTGTTACTACCTCTGAGAACCTCCCCGGACACAGTGTTCCTTAATGTAAAAAGTCCAAGCTTTGGACTCAGAGAGATGCAGGCTGAACATCCATTGTGCCATTTACTAGCATGTAAACTTGGTCAATTTACTAACCTCTTAGTAGTCTAATTTTAACATCTGTAAGATAATAATGACAAATTTACAAGTTTTTATAGATCAGAAATAAACATGCATGCATATTTCCAGAACATAATCTGTAACAGCTAGAAAATATATATACTATATCTCATATTGTAGTGCAATTTTCTACATGTATACTTGTCTTCCACAGTAGTCTTCAAGTATCCTGGATAAGTAACGTGTTTTACTCATCTTCAGTGAGTACAGATGTTTCTAGCACATTAGAATTGGGGAGTTAAAAACAATTCTGCTAGCTGATTCTTACCCTAGAGACACTGATTTAATTGATATGGAATGCAGCTAGGGAATTGGTGTTTTTAAAAAAATCGTCCCTTGTGTTAATGTGGAGCCAGAATTGAGAATCACAGTATTAGGTGCTCAAATACTTGTTGACTGAATGTTGTTTGTTCTACAAGGCATTTCTAAGGCTGTACTAAATGTTTTACTTATATAAAACTTTTACCTTTAACTTTAGAGAAAGCCTATAATTTTAGCAAAAGTGACAATTTAATGAGATATATTACTTTGTTGCATTTTGGAAGAAACAAATGTAATGGACAAGAAGCTTAAGGTTCAACAAAGTTGACTAGGGTTGATCATTCCTCTTCTGTCTCATGTAGAGAGATCCTATGCTTCATCTTTAAGCAGCTGTCCCTGGATAACCAGTAGTGTGTGAGTTAACATGGGCTTCAAAATGAGAACTGCCTATCTTAAAAAGTGAGGAGCAAAGGATACTGAAGACATGTTTGTCTTTTCTTTTCTCAACTTTCTATTTATAAGTTTTAAATTTCTAGCTAGCTTTATGATTATATATTACCTCCACTATGAAAATATGCTGAATAATAAACATCTGTTCTGTTTGAAAGAGCAGATAATATCTTTCCTCCCTCTAGACATACTTCTGAAATGTGAAATGAATAAATACGTATCTCCACTAAATTGATATATTTGCTATATGAATTGATATAAATTGATATGTGTGCGTGTGTATATATATATATGTATATATATATATATATACATCTCAGCTGTTTATAGCATTAAATAATAACATTGAATTTGCATTTCTTTTAAAGATGCATGGGATTTATGCTGTTTCTTAGTGTTTTTTTTTTTTTTTTGGTGCAATCAACATTTCTTTTTTTTTTTTTTTTTTTTTTGAATAAAGAAGAGGAAGAAAGAGAAAGAGGAAGAGGGAGAGAGGATGGGGGTATTGCTTTATTGCTCAAGCTAGAATGCAGTCTAAATATGGGTATGCCTATAATTGTCCTTAATAATGGAGACATGAAAGAAAATGAGGGAAGAGAATAACAAACAAGGAGCCAACCAAGATTTCATTTAAACTTCTAAATTGATATGATGTGGTACTGATAAGAGTGTATATTTTGTATATTTAAAGTGGAGAGTTCTATAAATGTTAATTACATTTACTTGTTCCAGATCTGAGTTCAAGACCTGAATATCGTTGTTAATTTTCTGTCTCATTGATCTGTCTAATATTAATGTTGAAGTCTCCCACTATTATTATGTGGGAGTCTAAGTCTCTTTATAAGTCCTGTATGTCTAGGTATTCCTGTATTGGGTGCGTATATATTTAGGATCTTTAGCTCTTCTTGTTGTTGCATTGATCCTTTTATCATTATATAATGTCCTTCTTTGCTTCTTTTGATCTTTGTTGCTTAATTGTAACTTCTGCTTTTTATTTATTTATTTTAGCTCTCTGTTTGGTTGGTAAATCTTTCTCCATCCCTTGTTTAGAGTCTTTGTGTATCCTTGAATGTGAGATGGATCTGGATGCAGCATACTGATGGGTTTTAGTTTTTTATTCAAATTGCCTGTCTTTGGATTGGGGGATTTAGTCAATTTAAATTTAGAATTAATAATAATATATGTGAGTTTAATACTGTCATTAGCTGGCTATTTTGTCCATTAGCTGATGTAAATTCTTCATTATATTGATGCTCTTTTTGATAATTTTTTTAGAAAGGCTGATACTGTTTGTTCCTTTCATATGTGTAGTGGTTCTTTCAGAAGCTCTTGCAAAGCAGGCCTGGTGGTGATGAAATCTCTGAGTGCTTGCTTATTCACAAAAAACTTTATTTTTCCTTCACATGTGAAGCTTAGCTTGGCTGGATGTGAAATTCTGGGTTGAAAGTTCTTTTCTTTAAGGATGTTGAATATTGGCCCCCACTCTCTTCTGGCTTGTAGGGTTTCTGCTGAGAGATCTGCTGTAAGTCTGATAGGCTTCCCTTTGTGGGTAACCTGACCTTTCTCTCTGGCTGCCCTTAGTATTTTCTCCTTCATTTCAACCCTGGTGAATCTGACGATTATGTGCCTTGGAGTTGCTCTTCTTGAGGAATATCTCTGTGGTGTTCTCTGTATTACCTGGAGTTGAATATTATCCTGCCTTACTAGGCTGGGAAAATTTTCCTGAATAATGTCCTGAAGCGTATTTTCCAGCTTGGATTCATTCTCTTCGTCACATTCAGGTACACCTATCAAGCGTAGATTAGGTCTTTTCACATAGTCCCATATTTCTTGGAGACTTTGCTCGTTCCTTTTTATCCTTTTTTCTCTCGTCTTGTCTTCTTGTTTTATTTCATTGAGTTGATCTTCGACCTCTGATATCCTTTCTTCTGCTTGATCAATTCGGCTGTTAAAACTTGTGCATACTTCACGTAGTTCTTGTATTGTGTTTTTCAGCTCCATCAATTCACTTATTTTCCTCTCTAAATTTTGTATTCTTGTTGACATTTCGTCAAACCTTTTTTCAAAATTCTTAGTTTCTTTAGATTGTGTTAGAACAAGTTCTTTTAATTCACAGAAGTTTCTTATTATCCACGTTTTGAAGCCTGCTTCTGTAATTGGAACACACTCGTTCTCCATCAAGCCTTGTTTCGTTGCTGATGAGGAACTGGGATCCCCTGCTGAGGAAGAGGCGTTCTGATCTTGGGTATTCTCAGCCTTTTTTGACCGTTTTCTTCCCTTCGTTGTAGATTTATCCATCTGTGGTCTTTATAATTACCGTCTTTGTAATTGGGTTTCTGAGTGGACGACCAACTTACTGATTCTCAGCGCCGAAATCTGAGCAACCCACTGCACCGACTAAATCAGCGGCGTTAAGATTGAGGGTGCTTTTCCGACTCTGCACCGAGAACCGACGCTCCGAGGCGCCGGCAAAACCGCCTCGCCGGTCACAAGAGTCGCGCTGGCGACCCGTGGGGCTCCTCCGCTGGGAATCTCCTGGTGCGTGAGCAACAAGAATTCATGTGAAGGTGTGGCGTCCTCTCCTTCTTTGCGCTTTCAGTGGGAGCTACAATCCCGAGCTGCTAGTGATCAGCCATCTTGGATCTCTCTCCCTGTTTCTTAGTTTTTAATTAAAATGTACAATTAATGAGGAAGATTTGCAGCAGTTCCAAGTATTGCCCATTAATTAACATTTGTTGTCAAAAGGGTATTAGCATGATTAATAAAGAAAATGGATTTAGAAAACTCGAAACTATAATGGCTTTCCATTCTTTTCTTTCCTTTTTGTCTTTGATGTTTTTTAAGTAAATGTCTGATGTACCACAATGTCACCATGATTTAAAATGATTTGAAATTACAAAGAAAATCCAGGAACAACTTTTTAATCCCTTCCAGACCTTATGTAAGCAGCCACCACTGGATAACTAGTAGTGTGTAGGTAGCATGGTCTGACAAAAAAATTAGAATTAAAAAATGAATAGTTTCAAAATGATCAAATCTGAATGCTAACTTACATTATTTGAAATACTCAGTTTTTAAACTAATTGCATGTAATTGTTTTGACAATGACTCAATTTAATGGATTTCAATTTTATATTTTAAAACATGTAGCTATCCCTGACTATCATTGAGACATACATTATTATTTATTTGGACCTCAGCTTCCAGGATTAAACAGTGAAGGATTAAAAATAGTTGAATTTCAGATTCCCTTAAGTTTCACCAGTTCTGTGATTTAAAAAAATACACTGATTAAATAAAAGGCAAAATAAAAACAACAAAAAAGACAACATTTGTCAATCATTGCTTTTTTATTCTAATTAAACTGTTGGCCATTTGTCTTTAAAGCAATACTCATAGGTGACTTTTACAGCTAATGTTCATGTTTGTTTCACTTTTTAGTTAGCTATTACTGAGAGTAGTTGTTATCAAAATTCTCCCACTGGGGCCTCCAAGACCCTTTGAACAGTATATAAGGTCACAATTATTTTTATAATAATACCTAGCTGCTTTTTGCCTTGTTTGTTCTTATTATCTCCCAAGTGTACAGTGGAGTTTCCCAGAGGCTATGTGATGCATGCTATTACAACAAATTAGATGCAGAACCAGAGATGAGCCCAAGCTGCATCTACTAAGTCAGAGATTTGTAAAGAAAGAACAATGCTGCATTTGATACTAATCATTTTTTTGTTTGAGAAATAAAGTTGTATTTCATAAGAAGTATGCTATTTATAAAAACATAAATAATGTATCATGGGTTTATTTTTAAGTTAAAAACATTTTAAAATGCATTGATATTAATTGTTAATATTTCAATATCAATAGATACAACCCACATAAACAAAAACTCTGTTGGCTCTTAAAATTTTTTTGAGTATGAAAGGGTCCTGAGATAAAAGTTTGAAGTCTTTTGACTTCAGATATTAGAAATCAGGGTGTGTCATGTAACATCTTTGTACCTACGTATAACATTTTCAAAACAGTTACTCATTCCCAGTCTAAGTGGATTGGCCCTGCCTTTCACATGCCAAACCTATGTCATCTAGGCTTGCTAGCCTTCCTTCTACAAACATTCATTCACATGGGCTAGGTGTGAACTCCCCGGGCAAGAACCATGGAGTCTGACACTAATAGTTATCAAATGGATAAAAAATGGATGCTATTCAAAGCACAGTGTGTAATACATCAGATAATAACTCTAAAAATAATAAATACCTACATAAAACCCCATTCTTGGTTAAAATCCACTGCTTTCTGTGCCACAATGCTCTACCAGAGAGCTGGAGTGGCTGAACAAAGGCACACAAAAATGCTGACTAGTCCCACTTGAAATTTATGAGTATTAATTTGAATTGTGTCCTTAAGGAAACCTGGCAATCATATTAAATTTCCCTGGATAACTATTAAATACCTTCTCCTGTCTCCGCAAACATACAACATCTGTTCCCCAATCCCTACTTTCAGCTGAACACCCAGTTTCCTATTTCACCATAACTGTTACCTACAAGTCCCTTCTCTTCTCTTCTCTACTGTAGATGGACTGATTGTACCCCACTAAGGCCAATGCCCCCACTAGAGCCCATCCCTATTGCTTACTCAGGAACATCCTCCAGTAATTTGTCCTTGATCAATTGTCTCCACCAAAAGTTTCTATTAGCATAAAAATCGGCTGAGATTCCTCCATATTAATTTTTTTTTCCTCCTGGTCCCATCCCTATCCAGCTATAACTCCATAAGCCCCGCTCTAAAACATAACTTCCTTCGAGGTTGTTAATATTTATCACTTCCATTCATTTTCTCCTATTTTCTCTTAACCTCTCTTCAGGCAGGGTTTTCTCCCATTTTTTTTTTTTTTTTAAATCATTGTCACAATGACATCCACACTGCTAAATCTAATGATTAATCCTCAGCTCTCCTTTTATTTGACCTTTCAGATATATTTGACACAACTGATAACAATTAATCCAAGAATAGAGGAACTTTTTCTAACTCAAAACCCCTCACATATATAGGATATTTGGGCTTCCTTGATCTGTATACATTGGGCATTTAATTTATATTAGATACATGAATAACAATAAACAGTATCACTAAAATACGTTGAAACAATTACTATCAACATTAAAAATTATACTATAAATTGATATCCTCAAAACCTCTTGGTTCAAAAAGTAAATAGATTTATCTGTGGATATAATGTCCTGAGAGCATTATTTATTGATTGATTGCACCATATTCACTTTTTAAAAAACTCCAGGAGAAAACGGCTGAGTGGTCTCAGCATCAAGATTAATTGTGCATCTCCTGAAAAATTACTTTGATTTTGTCATGTGGTCCCTGTAAATTGTGTACCTAACCAGGTTTACTCTTTTTTTTAATTGTCTCTTTAGAATCAAATTAACAGCTCACTCATTAACAAATAAGTAAGTTATTAGGTTAAACATACTGTTATCACTATAAGCTCCAATCTATGTCTTATATTTTATTTATTCTTTCGTTGCCATTATTAACTGCTATAATTTTGGTATATTTTCTATATTACCACAAGCCAACTTTTATTCATTCCAGAATAAAGCAGGATATAATAAATAGTGAAGTCACTAAATAAATGCATATGCACATACATATATACACATAAATGTAAACACAACAGACTAAAAGAGGAACTGTCTAAAGATTAAAGATGGCTCATCTGTGTTTCAATGTCAAAGAAAAATCTGAGAGAAGGTTGTGAAAATTGGTATCAGTAGGAAACAAGAATGGCATTTATTACTTATTCCAGGGTTAGTTCAGAAATAAGGAGGTTCTTTCTTTAAGAGATTTCTGAACATAAATATATTAGATTGCCTGCTAAAAGTTCTTAAAACCAAAGAACTGATGTCATATTATTCACACAACTAAAATATAAGCAATTGTAAATGTACATGATCTTTCTGGTTACACTATTTCTGCTTTTCTACCAAGGCCTGACTTTAAATCTATTAAGCACAAAAATTATAGCAACTGAACTGGACCAAACTGCAAGACAAAATTTTAGTGTGGACATGAATTATTTCACTTTGTTTCACATGGTTATCCAGTCTTTTTTTTTTTTTTTTTTAATAGGAAAAGATCCTCTGTGTCATCAGATGAGCCAGAGGGAGTTAGAAAAAGATTAGACATTCGGAAAACAAACAGGGATGAAATGCCTTTCCTATGCAAATGTATTATTTAGTGCCAGTTGTTTTGGTGACTAATTTTGTTCTGTTTTGTTAAATAATTATACTGTATGATTTCCAGTCTGCAAATGTGTTTTCTGAGGCTCTGGGACAAATGAGGTACATTGGAGCACATAGAGAAAGAGAGGAGGAGTGGCAGCTGTCTTCCATGGCTGATGGCAGGAACACATCATTTATACCAGGAATTGGAAACAGAGTTAGTTTCTCTGTATTGGGTTACCCATTTTTCAAGCCAAATGTTAGTAAGTGAAGGATTTCAGCTTTCAGCCCAAGATCCCAAGTTAGAGGACAATGACTCCTAAGCACAATGGGAAAGTGCACACAATACTTACCCTTCTTTTAAAATTCAGTAATTTTAGTCCCCACTTTATGTTTCATAATGAAGTGAAATAGAAGCACTATGCATCTCTTAAAATGTGTACAAATTGGTATCAACTTTATAAAATATATTCCTAAAATATTTCATAAATCTTGGGTGAATTTTATCTCTAAAAATGTAAAGTTTGGGACTCACACATGTGTTTTCCAATCCTCATCATACGTCTTCATCCTTTAAATGGAAGTTCCTTGGAAACAGTGGACTGGAGTAGGTTTTATTTTTCCTCCCAGGAATTACAAAAAGAAAAATCATTATTAGCTTGTAGCCCACAATCATTTGATGGCAGGATAAAAAGTGAAACCATTTTCAAGAAGCAGCTGATAAAGGACTAGACTCATTAAAGTGAATTCAGAGGCTCATGGCTAAGTGGTAAAATATTTCAAAGGATCAAATCTAATAAACTAATAAGAAAGCTCAATGACTGCCATCGCTACTGTGCACCAATTTAATTCAATGTTGCACACATGGTAAACCTCTTAGCCCAACACTTGACAGAATAATTACCTCATTAAAGGAAGAATATAAGTGTAGTGTAGAAATCTTCATGGACTCAGGTTTTCTTAAGGAAATAAAAGCTTTATAGAATCTATTTTCCATTTGATAAAAGAACATTTAAGCTTGAAAATGTCATCAGGTTTTTTGGAGGAGAATGAAAAGGAACGCTTTTGTTTTTGGGTGAGCGTAATAAAAGCACATACATATGGAATTAGAAAAACATATATGACTATTTATTTCTTTGGTTTCTCTTATTCCCTACTGTTTGTTTTATTCCCTCTGCTACTATAGTAGCAGCAGAATTTCAAGCTTTGTTTTTCTTGTGGAGTAAAACATATTATCATAAAATAGAATAAAAAGTTTCAATTAACATTGAAGTAGATGAAAAGATCCTCCAGGTAAGGGAATCTCAACACCTGTTGCACATTAGAATCACATGGGAACCTTTCAAAATTACTGATGCCTGCATCTCACCCCCAAGATTCTGGTTTTATATGATGTGGGGGCCACGTTTAGGTATCAGTACTGCTAAAAAGATTTCTACATTACTGTAATATATAACCAGGGGTGAGAAATGACTGTTCTAAGTCAACATGTCATGTGCTGGAACACTTTTGAAAGTAAAAAGAGCCCCGCAAATAATTACAACTGGATTAAAGAGTAAATTGCCACTGTCATGGGCAAACTAGGACATACGGTCACCTACCTCATTTCCAATGTTGAATATATCTGCAGTGTTTCTGGTAAGAGTTCAGTCTACACATTATTACCTACACAAAAGAAAATTCCTTCTTTCCAAAGACAACGTCTTGTATTTTTTTGACAGTTGGAATCTACTCTCTATTAGTTCTACCCATTATTTCCTGAGTTCACATAAAAGGGATTAATTTCTCTTCCAGAGACAGGCCCTTAAGCTGTTTGAAGATGTGTTTTATGTTCTCCTTAGAATTTATCTTCTGAAACGAGATTTTTCACCTCCTGATTAAATACTCTTCAGTTTTTCAGGACTTGTCTCATGTTACAATTTTCAGTTTTCTTATCCTTATGGTTGCTCACATCTGAAGATTTTCAAGTTTGTTTATTCCATCTTATAATGTAGAGCCAATGTAACGATCCTTTAATAATTATTATTTGATGTGTAATAATATATGCACAACATTTAAGTAAAGATTTGTTAGAAGAACAAAGTCTGTATTATTATCTGAGCTGCTCAAACCTCTTCACCAAACAGCAGAGTTGTAGACACTGTAATAAATAGGCCTTATGGGGCCTACGAGGAAGAAAAGGGTTTATAAGTTTGTAACTTGTTATCCTCAGGGATGCCTAAGGCAATTTTGATGCCAACCAGAACTCCTTGCTTATTGACTGATAGAATTTACTAGCAAAAGGATGAATGAGAGACCTGAGGAGTTGCTTTGTAATAATTTCTTATCTAGGACCGCTTTTAGCTACATATATCTGGGCTGTATATAATTTAAAAATAAATTATTCTACAATTTATGACAGAATAATAGACAGTTATTTGACTAAACAGGGCTATGGACTTGCAAATCATAAAAAGTAAGAGATTCCAAAAATCAAAGACTTTCCTCTACCAACTTGCTTTCTATGCAGTTAGCGTTACTCCTCCCCAAACTAAACTGCATCCAAGAACTGGAAAAGAAGCTCAAAGAGCTATGTCTGAAAGAGTCGGGCCTTCCAGATATCTTGTTGCTCATGGTTTATTTTCTTTGCTAATTATTAGTGGAACTCAGTGTGCTGTAATTTCCTATATGTCTAACAGTTTTAATCTTTGGGATTTCAGTTTTGCTTCATTCCCTGGGTATTCTTTTTAGGCTCTTAGTGACCATTCTGAACACTGTGCTGTGTTCATTGTCTTTGGTTCAAGTTTCTATGGCTAACCTCTTTAGATTAACATTTTCTTTTAAATGAAAACTTGGCTTTTGATTCCAAATTTCCCTCTGGACATGGCTCTTTTTGAAAATAAAAATAGCTTTATTGAGATATAATTTACATACCAAACAATTCACCCATTTAAAGTGTACAATTCAACATCTTTTAATATGTACAGTGTTGTGCAACCATCACCACAATCTAATTTTGGAACATTATGTTGTTCCATTATGTCACCCTAAAAAGAAATCCTGTACCCACTCCTCCACCTTCCACCCACCACCTTCACCCGCCACCCAACATAGCAACAATGAATCTACTTTGTTTTTTATAGTTTTACCAATTCTGGATTTCCATATAAATGGAAACACACATTTGTGACTAGTTGATTTCACTTAGCATTATGTTTCCAAGATTCATTCTTGTTGTAGCCCATATCAGTACTTAATTCCCTTTATTGCTTAATAACATTCCATAGAGTAGACCTCTCACAATTTATTTATCTGTTTGTCAGTGATGAATACTTCGCTTGTTTCTTCTTTTTGGCTCTTTTTGGTTATTATGAATAATACTGCCATACACATTCATGTATCAGTTTTTGTGTAGATATATGTTTACGTTTCTCTTGGGTGTATACCTAGGAGTGGAATTGAGGGACCACATGGTAATTCCATGTTTAACATTTGAGAACTGCCAAGTTGTGTTCTAAGCATGTGCACCATTTACATTTCCACCACCAGTTATGAAGGTTACAATTTCTCACATACTTACCAATACTTTTTTATTGTCCTTTATTATGATTGTTGTTGTATCTCAGGGTGATTTTCATTTATATTTCTCTAATGGCTAATGAGGTTGAGCATTATTTTCAGTACTTACTGGTTCTTTATATAAGAGCCAATGTCTTGAGAAATATCTTTTCAGATTCTTTGTTCACCTTTAATTTTTTTTTTTTACAATTGAGATGTAAGAGTTATAAGAGTTTGTTCATATTGTAGATACATATAACTTATCAAATATATAATTTGCAAATATTTTGTTTTATTTTGTGCTTGTCTTTTCCCTTTTGTGATAGTTTCCTTGGAAGTACAAAAGTTTTCAATATTATTGCAGCTCAGTATTTCAATTTTTTATTTTGTTCTTACACTTTTGAGGTCGTATCTCAGAAGGTTTTCTTAATCTAAGGTTACTAAGATTCACTCCTCTCTTTTCTTCAGAGTTTTACAGTTTTAGATCTTATATATAAGAATACAATTTACATGAAGTTAATTTTTGTATAGAGTGTAAGGAATGAATCCTTCTTCATTATTTTGCTTGTGGATATCCAGTTGTTTCAGCACCATTCTTTCCTGTATTAAACTGTCCCGGAACTCTTGTTGACAATTTATTGATCTTAAATGTGAGAGTTCATTTCTGGACTCTGAATTATATACCACTGATGTATATGTGTATCTTTATGCTAATACCACAGTGTCTTGACTATTGTACTTTTCTAGTACATTTTGAAACCAGGGAGTGTGAGTCCTCTAACTTTTTTCTTCTTTCTCAAGATTGTTTGGGCTATCCTGATTGCTTCCATTTCCATATGAATTTAGGATTAGTTTGCCAATTTCTGCACAATAAAAGCCAGTTGGACACCTAGAATTTTGATAGGGATTGTGATGAGTCTGGAATCTGTAGATCAATTTGGGGACTACTGCAATCTTAACTATTTTAAGACTTTTGATCCATAAATGTGGGATGTGCTCCTTTTACTTAGGCATTCTTTAATTTCTTTCATTGATGTTTTTCAGTTTTCAGTGTATAAGTTTTGCACTTTTTTGGTTAAATTTATTCCTAAGTATTTATTATTTTTGATGCTGTTGTAAACTTTCATGTTGTAAGCTTATTTTCAAATTGTCCATTGCCAGTATAGAGATATGCAACTTATTATTGCACATGGATCTTATACCTTGCAATTTCGCTGAATTCACTTATTTTCTATGTCCCTTTAGTTGACTCTATTGTTTGTTATTTTATTCCATGCATATGGTAGATTATGTTAATTGATTTTCAGAGGCAAAATCAACTTTACATTCCTTAGACAAATTCCCCTTGATCATGGTACATAATTCTTTTTAAATATGGCTTTCATTTGCTAATGTTTTGTTGTGGATTTGTTTTGCCTATATTTATAAGAGATATTGGTATGTAGGCTTCCTTTTTTATGATTTGTTTGTTTTGGGGTATCAGGGTAATTCTAGACTTACAGAGAAAGTGAAAATGTGCTCCCACATATTTTTTGGAAGAGCTGTTGAGTAATTGATACTAATTCTTCTTTATTTTTATTTTTTAATTGTACTTTAGATTCTGGGGTACATGGGCAGATCATACAAGATTGTTGCATAGGTACATTCATGGCAAGGTGGTTTGTTGCCATCATTCCCCTATCATCCATACCTGACATTTCTCCCCACGTTATCCCTACCCCACCCTCCCTCCTACTATCCCTCCCATAGCGCCCCCCTCAATGGACCCCAGTGTGTGATGTTCCCCTCTTTGTATCCAAGTGTTCTCATTGTTCAACACCTGCCTATAAGTGAAAACATGCAGTGTTTGATTTTCTGTTCTTGTGTCAGTTTGCTGAGAATGATGGTTTCCAGGTTCATCCATGTCCTTACAAAGGACATGAACTCATTGTTTTTTATGACTGCATAGTATTCTATGGTGTATATGTGCCATATTTTCTTTGTCTAGTCTATCATTGATGGGCATTTGGGTTGAGTGTACTAATTATTACTAATAATTGACAAATAATAATTTAATAATAATTTACATGACTAGTAAATCTGGGCTGGACTTTTCTCTTTGGGAAGATTTTTAATGACTAATTAAATATATTTGCTTGGTGAGTATGTATTTAATTTTTTTATTTCTTTTTGTGTAAGTTTCAATAGTTTGTGTCCTTCTAGGAGTTTTCCTATTTCATTTAAGTTAGTAAATTTGTTGGCATACATTTGTAGTATTCCCTTGTAATCTTTTATTATTTTTGTAAGGTTGGTAGTAATATCTCCTTTTTAGTCTTGATTTTAGTGACATGAGACATCTCTCTTTTTTTCTTGGTCAGTTTAGCTAAAGATTTTTCCATTTTGTTGATCTTTTTGAAGAGCCAATTTTTAGTTTGACTATTTTTTTTTCTTTTCTGTTTCATTAATTTTCATTGTAATCTTTATTGTTTTTTTGCTGCTTGTAGTGTGTTTAGTTTTTTCTTCTTTCATCAGTGTCTTAGAAAACTGTGTGATTGATTTTTTAATGGTAGATATTTACAGCTAAAAATGTCCCTCTATGACTGCTTTAACTTCATAAGTATTGATATTTAAAAACATTTTATTAATCTCAAATAATTTTCTAATTTAATTTGTGATTTTTGGAATTTGACCTATTGCTTATGTGAGCATGTGTTGTTCAGTTTCCAAGTATATGTGAATTTCCCAGATTTCTTTGATTATTGATTTCTATTTCACTCAATCGTGGTTAGATAGCACCTTTGTATTATTGCTATCCTTTTAAATTTGTTGAGGTTTATTTGTTGCTTTATGCCTTAGCATAAGGTCTGTAGTAGATAATTTTTTATATACTCTTGAAAAGAATGTACATTCTGCTTTTTCAGGTAGTATCTGTAAAGGTAGTCTATATGTAGTGTTTATAGATGTAGTCTATAGACAGTTCTAGTTGTTTTACTGGTTTTCAAGTTTTGTTCATTCCTGTTGATCTTATTCCTAGCTGATATATTCCTTAAAGTGAGATCATTGAAATTTTCAGCTGTCATTGTTGAATTGCCTATTTCTCCCTTATATTCTGTTAACTTTTGCTTTGTGTATTTGGGGATTTTCTTTTAGGTACATATGTTTATAATTGTTAAATCTCCCTGTTGATTTGGCATTTTTATCATTTTAAAATGCCCCTCTTCCTCTCAAGTAACAGTTTTTTGTTTTAAAGCTTTTTGTGTGTGATATATTGCCATTCAGCTTTCTCATTACTGCTGTTTATATGTATCTCCTTATCCATCCTTTTACTTTCAATCTATTTGGATGGAATTTTTGTGGGATCTTTTTTGTTGATGTTCTTGCTGCTTTGTTTGTATTTTTTTTTTTTTAACAGGCAGGTCCCTCTTCTTCAGGTCTACTGCAGTTTGCTTGGGTCCACTCTAATCCATGTTCACCTGGGTACTGAGTTAATTTTTGTATGTGGTGTAAGGAAGAGGTCCAGTTTCAGTTTTCTGCATACGGCTAACCAGTAATCTCAGCACCATTTATGGAATAGGGGGTCCTTTCTATTCCATAAATGTTTCTTTCTATTCCTTTGTTTGTTTTTGTCAGCTTGGTTGAAGATTAGATAGTTGCAGGTGTGTGACTTTATTTCTGGGCTCTCTGTTCTATTCCATTGATCTCTATGCCTGTTTTTGTACCAGTACATGTTGTTTGGTTACCGCAGTAACAAAAACAACATGGTACTGGTACAAAAACAGGCATATAGATCAATAAAATAAGATACATATAGTAAGATATATATCTTACTATACTACAGGCTATAGTATAGCCCTGAAGTTGGGTAAGATGATGCCTCCAGCTTTGGTGTTTTTCGCTTAGGATTGCCTTGGCTATTCAGGCTCTTTTTAAATTCCATGTGAATTTGAACATAGATTTTAAAAAAATTATGTGAAGAATTTCAATGGCAGTTTGATGGGAATAGCATTAATTCTATAAATTGCTTTGGGCAATATGACCATTTTAATGATGTTGATTCTTCCTTTCCATAAGCATGGAATGTTTTCTCATTTGATTGTGTCATCACTAATTTCTTTGAGCAGTGTTTTGTAATAATTATTGTGGAGATCTTTCACCTCCCTAGTTAGCTGTATTTCTAGGTATTTTATTCTTTTAGTGGCAGTTGTGAATGGGAGTTCATTCTTGATTTGGTGCTTAGGTTGGCTGTTGCTATTGGTTTATAAAAATGGTAGTTATTTTTGTACATAGATTTTGTATCTTGAGACTTTTCTGTAGTTGTTTAATTGCTTAAGAATTTTTTTTTTTTTTTTTTGGCTGAGACTATGGCATTTTCTAGACACAGAATCATGTAGTCTGCAAACAGCAATAGGTTGACATCCTGTCTTCCTATTTGGATGCCATTTTTTTCATTTTCTTGCCTCATTTCTCTGGTCAGGATTACTAATACTGTATTGAATTGGAGTGTTGAGAGAGAATATCCTTGTCTCGTGTCAGTTTTTGCCTTCAGCATATTGTTAGGTGTGGATTTGTCACAGATGGCCATATTATTTTGAGGTATGTTTCTTTAATACCTAGTTTATTAGAGTTTTTAGCATAAAAGGATGTTGAATTTTATTGAAAGCATTTTCTTTCATCTACCAAGATAACTGTTTAGTTTTTGTCTTGAATTCTGTTTTTGTTATGAATCACATTTACCGATTTGTGTATGTTGAACCAACCTTGCATCCGAGGGATAAAGCCCACTTGATCATGGTGGATTAGCTTTTTGATGTGCAGCTGGATTTGGTTTGCTAGTATTTCATTGAGGATTTTTGCATCAATGCTCATCAAAGATGTGGACCTGAAGTTTTCTTTTTTGTTGTTTATCTGGAAGGTTTTAGTATTAGGATAATAAAAGCCTCATTGAATGAGTTGGGAGGGCATCCCTCCTCTTCAATTTTTTGAAATAGTTTCGGTAGAAATAGTACTAACTCTTCTTTATATAGTGCTAGAATCTGGCTGTGAATCCGTCTGGTAATGGGCTTTATTTATTTATTTATTTTTTGGTTGGTAGGGTATTTCTGATTCAAGTTTGGAGCTTGTTATTGTCTGTTCAGGGATTGAATTTCTTTCTGGTTCAGTCTTGGGAAGGTGTATGTTTCTGGGAGTTTATCCATTTCTGTTAGATTTTCTAATTTGTTTGCATAGAAGTGTTTATAGTAGTCTCTGATGGTTATTTATATGTTTTTTGAATAGTAACATCTTTGTCATTTCTAACTGTGTTATTTTTGGATCTTCTTTTTCTTTTTTATTAGTCTAGCTAGGCTTATATATTATTAAAGTTTTTTTTTTTTTTTTTTTTTTTTTTTAAACAACTCCTAGATTTGTTGATCTTTTGAATGATTTTCTGAGTCTCAATCTCCTTCAGTTCCACTCTGATTTTGGTTACTTCTTGTCTTCTGCTAGCTTTGGGATTAGTTTGCTCATGATTCTCTAGTAATTTTTGTTGTAATGTTAGGTTGCTAATTTGTGATCTTTGTAACTTTCTGATATGGGCATTTAGTGCTATAAATTTCCCTCTTAATTCTGCCTTAGGTGTGTGCCAGAGATTCTGGTATGTTTTATATTGGTTCTCTTTAGTTTCAAAGAATTCCTTTATTTTTGCCTTAATTTCATTATTTACCCCGAAGTCATTCAGAGCAGGTTGTTTAATTTGTATTTAATTGTGTGGGAGAGATTTTCTTAGTCTTGATCTCCATTATTATTGTGCTATTGTCCAAAAGAGTGGTTGGTATGATTTTGGTTCTTTACATTTGCTGAAGAATGCTTTATGTCCAATTGTGTGTTCAATTTTATATATAATATGTGCCATGAAGTGATGATAACAATGTACATTCTGTTGCTTTTGAGTGGAGACTTCTGTGGATTTCTATCAGGTCCATTTGGTCCAGTACTGAGTTCAGGTCCTGAATATCTTTATTCATTTTCTGCCTCAGTGATTTGTCTAATACTATCAGTGGGGTTGTATTGGAGCCTAAGTCTCTTTGATAGTTTCTAAGAACTTGCTTTATGAATCTGGATGTTCCTATGTTAAGTGCACATATATTTAGGATAGTCAGATCTTCTTGTTAAATTGCAGCCTTTACCATTGTGTAATGCCCTTCTTTGTCTTTTTTGATCTTTGTTGGCTTAAGGTTTGTTTTGTGTAAAATTAGGATTGCAACCACTGCTTTTTTTTTTTTTCCCAGTTGCTTCTTATATTTTTCTCCATCCCTTTATTTTGACCCGATATATCACTGCAAGTCAGACAGGTCTCATGAAGACAGCATACCAGTGGGACTTGCTTCTTTATCCTGATTGCCACTCTGTGCCTTTTAATTGGGGGCAGTTAGCCCATTTACATTCAAGGTTAGTACTGATATGGGTGGATATGATCCTATCTATCATTATGTTGTTTCCTGTTTGTTATACAGATTTCTTTGTGTGTTGCTTTACAGTATCACTGGTTTGTCTACTTAAGTGAATTTTTGTAGTGGCTGGTAACAATATTTCTTTTCCATATGTAGTGCTTCTTTCAGGAGCTCTTGTGAGGCAAGTTGATGGTAATGAATTCCCTCAGCATTTGTTTATCTAAAAAATATTATGTCTTCTTCATTTATGTTTAGTTTGGCTAGACACAAAATTCTGTGTTGGAATTTCTTTAAGAATGTTGAATATAGGACCCCAATATATTCTCACTTGTAGGGTTTCTGCTGAGAGGTCCACTGTTAGTCTGATGTGCTTCTCTTTGTAGGTGACGTGGCCTTTCTCTTTAGTTGCCTTTAAGAATTTTTTCCTTTTTTTGACTTTGTGGAATCTGCTGATTATATGTCTTGGGGCTGATCTTCTTGTGAAGTATTTTGCAGAGGTTTTCCACATTTCCTGGTTAAATCTGACCTCTCTAGCTAGGTTGGAGAAATTATCATGGATGATAACCTGAAATATACTGTCCAAATTGCTTCTATTCTCCCCAACTCTTTCAGAAACACCAGTGATTCATAGATTTGGTCTCTTTTTATAATCCTACATTACTCAGAAATTTTGTTCATTTCTTTTCATTCCTTTTTCTTTATTCTTGTCTGACTCTTATTTCAGAAAGCAAGTCTTCATGCTTGGACAGTCTTTCCTCAGCTTGGTCTACTCTGCTATTAATGCTTGTGATTGCATTATTAAATTCTTGTTGTGTGCTTTTCATCTCTATCAGGTTAGTTATGTTCTTTCCTATACAGGCTATTTTGTCTGTCAGCTCCTGTGTCATTTTATTGTTACTCTTAGCTTTCTTAGATTGGGTCTCAATGTTCTGAATCTCTATGATCTTCATTCCTATCCATATTCTGAATTCTATTTTTGTCATTTCAGCATCTCAGCATAGTTCAGAACTCTTGCTGAGAGTGCAATTGTTTGAAAGAAAGAAGACACTGGCTTTTTGAGGTGTCAGATTTCTTGTGCTGGTTCTTTCTCATCTTTCTGGGTTAATATTCCTTCAATCTTTCAAGTTGCTGTCTTTTGAATTTTTTAAAAATTTAATTCTATGTGATGACCTTGGGGATTTGATTGTGGCATAATGTGGGTTCAATCAAATGGCTTCATTTCTGGCAATCTTAGGGGTCCAAGCCTCAGTTCAGGACTCCTGGACTACATGCTCTAACTTTGGGGACTGGTATTTGTCCCTGGCTTTGTCCTCTGGATCCTTGAGGCTAGGAACTTGCTGTGCTGAAGAGCCCAGGGTGTTCTTGGACTGCTGGTCACAACACTCTGATAGGTAGAGCCAGCCAAAGCCAGGGTAGTGGCTGCAGGATCCATCCTTGTTTGCATGTGCCTGCAACAGCGGCAGTGGCACCATGTTGGGATACTTGCTTGTTGACTACAGCAGAGTCCTATCAGGTGCCAGGATGCTGGCCTCCTTGTGGGAGCTGCAGCACCAATGATGGGAGCACAGCTTGGGGGTGCAGGGAGTACCCTCTGGCATCCATGCATGTGTTCATGCTGGTAGTGTTGTTAGCACGTGGGCAGGGTGGTCATGGGCACAGGACTGTTTACATCCTCTATGTGTGTTCACACAAGTGGTTGTGGCTGCTCAGGGTGGTAGTGGGTCTGTTTTTCTCTGCCTAGTTTTGTGCCTGTGGCAATGTAGCATAGGGGCAGGGTACTTCCAGGGGTGGGGCTAGCAAGCTCCATGCTCACCAACACTCCAACAGCAATAGTGATGTGGTAGAGGGAAGAGTGGCAGCAGTGACATGGCAGGGTACACATGCACAGGCACTTTGTGGGGAAAGGAAAGCAAAGTATACCCACAGACACACACTAGCAGAGTGATGCAGGGCTGACCATGGGCAAGTGTGTGCAGGCAAAGTGGCACAGGGAGGCTACAGTAGGGTAAGGGTGTAGGTGAGCTAGTGCATATCCATGAGGGCTACTCTGCTGGGGCCCTCTGCAGTCAGGTTGGGTTCATCAGCACAGCAGCTATAATGTGGGCATCTAGGAGGTACTCCCTCTGGGCACTCAGGGCTGCCCTGCAAGCAGGTGCAGCCAGGCTGGAGCCCCAGGAGAGGTCAGGAGACCAAGGGATGTTCAGGTCAGAACAGCTCCATCTCATGGGCAAGACTACCCTGCAGTTCAGATCTGACAGTTTCCCTAAGGCTAAAGTCTCCCATAGGAGCAAGTTGAGCCTAGGGGGATGAGTATCTCTGGCTGTGCTCCACTACAGATGCTCTAGCACCATACCCTCTGGGCTCCACACTGGCTGGAGTTCTGCCCCTACCACTTCTCTAAGCAGCTCTCCCTGCCAACTCAAGTGTCCCTGGTGGTCATGGCATGTCCTCCTGCCAGGATTCTATAGGCCCATGGTGAGAGCAGATTGCTCCTTGCCTGTTCAACTCACTTCTTTCCCAGGAGTTCTTGGGGGCCAGTAGTAAGTTCTATTGTGTGGTAGTCCTGGGCAGGGCTCCAGCTTCCACTTCCTTCAGCCCAGCATGCATGTCCTTCCTCTGTCCACTCCACTCTCAGTTCCTTCCCTCTGAAGATCCACTAGAAGTGTTCCAATCTTCTCAGTGTCCTGGTTTCTCAGTGGCAGATGTTCCTCCTGGCAAGGTCTAGTTGACCATCTTGCTGACAGTCTTGAGAAGCTTATATATACATCTTAACTTATAAGATTCTGTTTCAGATTTCTGTTAACCTATATTAAATGGGATATAGAACTTATTCTTACATATAGCTCTATTCTTCTGCTTCTTTGTACCAAATTAGCGTTATGTAGATTATATATGTTACAAACCTAATAATATATTGTTATAATTATTACTTTAGACAACTTTATGTCTTTTAAAGAAGCTGGAAAAAGACAGAAGAGCAATTATATATGTATACCTGGTTATATTAACCTTCTTATTTATCAATATTCATTCTCTTCCTTTGTTCCAGTGAATTCCAGGTACTATTGGTGTCATTTAATTATTCCAATACTGCTTTGCTCTAATTCACCTTATTTCTGATATTTTCTGATTTATAACATTTCTATGTGTTACAGCCCCAGTAATACAATTATATACATATTGTTCATATGATTGCTTTTAAATAAGTCAAGAAAACAGAAGAAATTTGCAAATATACTTTTTAAAAATAATTACATAAGTACCTTTACTGGCATTCTGTATTATGTAGATTTGAACTACTATCTGAGTTCACTTTCATTAAGAACTTTAATGTTTTTTGCAAGGCAGATCTGCTTACAACAAATTCTCTCCATGTTTATTTATTTGAAGATGTTTTTATTTCAACTTCATTTTTTAAAGTTAGTTTTATTGGATATACAATTATTTCTTGACAGTTTTTTTTCTTTGAATTTATTACTTTACTTTTAATTTGACTTTCCACTCCTTCTGTGCTCCATTGTTTCTAATAAGAAGTCAGCTGTTAGACTTATTACAGTTTACTTGAAGTGATGGGTTGTTTTTCTCTTGATGTTCTCAGAATTTTCTCTCTGCCATTGTCTTTCAACATTTTGGACATGATTTTCTGGGTGTGACTATTTTTTGCATTTATTCTACTTGAAGTTTCCTGATCCTTGGATGTGCAGATTAATATATGTATTAATAAGAGATGATATATATATATATATAAAGTGAATGAATATATATAATATAATATATATAATGTAATATATATAATATATATATATATATTTTAACCAAATGTGGAAAGTTACCAGACAATATATCTCCATTATGTCTTTGAATATTTTTGTACCCCTTTCTTCTTCTCCTCTCCTTCCTATAGTCCTACTACATCTATGTTGTTGCACTAAATATTGTCTGACATTTCTTTGAAACTCTGTTCATTTCTATTCATTTTGTTTTTTCATATTCATATTTCATATTCTCTAATCTTCAATATCACAGATTCCTTTGTCAGATCAAATATACCAATGAGCCCCTCTATTAAATTCTTAACTTTGTTTATTGTAGTTTTCAACTTCAGAATTTTTCACTTAGTTTTTTAAAAAATAACTTTTCTTTTTATTGACATTCTTTTTATAATGAAACATTGTTATCATACCTTCTTTTTCTTCTTAAGATATGGTTTCCTTTGGTTCCTTGAAGATATTTATAATAATTGTTCCGAAATTTGCTGAGTCTAACATGTAGATCCTCTAAAAGGTAGGTTCTGTTGCCTTTTTGAAATTTCTCTACAATTCACAGTTTTTACTTCTATGCACATCTCATAATTTTTTTGTTGAAAACTGGTCATTTTTTATAATATTGGACTCTAAATATCTATTCTTTCCTTCTTGGGGCTATGGGTTGTTGTTATTTTGTTTGCTTGTTTATTTGTTTAGTTACTTAGTTGGAGTACTTTAGCAAGTTTCATTCCCCCACAGCATGCATTCCCTGATGTCAGTTCAGGGGGGAATCTTGCGAATACACATATACATCTTAGGATGAAAGGTCTTTTAGAAAGTCATTCTTTTTAAAAACTGTCTCTTTCTCTGATACTTCTAGTAAGCTACAGATTTCTTTCAGTGTCACACTGAGTGGTTAGCCTCCACTAATTGATGGTTCATCTTATTATTATTTTCATTGATTCCCTGGACATAAGTTGCTCCATAGTTTGATACAATTAAATTTGGGCCCCTTTGCTAGGTTAATCTTTGAAGGCAGTCTATGAGGTTTGTTTCAACCCAACAACTATCTTTTTCCCTGATTATTCCTGTTCATCTTCTGGTTAACTATAGTTTAGCTCTCATGATACTACCAGCCTCCTCTTAATTGCTTACAGCTGGCATTAACCATGTCTTTCTGTATTCTGATGTTTTCATCTTGGGGCTTTGCTGGCCCTATAAGTAATGTGCATAGCAGAGTTAATTATTTACTAGAGACAGTAAACAACTCAAATGGGAGCACACTTTTCTAATGCAAACCAACTAATTGACAGCTCATACCCCTAATCATCTGACTCTACTATTTACCTGTCCTAATTACCCCAGAGCCAAGTATCAAAAGTCTAGGGACATTTTTTTATATCCCAGAGCTCACTAAAATTATATAAACCAGCCAATCTTAAGCCTGTTTACCATCCCTTACTCTTTTTCCCCATAAAAAACATAATAAAGGTTCTTAGTCACAAGTTCCCCTGCTTCTTCAGGTCCTGAGCAACTCCAGTATTTCCCTGTGTGGCCCCATTGTTTGGTGTACCATGCCTCCTATTTCCAGGAATCTGTACATGTAATAAACTTATTATTTTATGACAATCACTTCTGATGTCTTTCCCTCTTACCATACCTGATTAAAACAAATCCAAGGAAGGTATTCTTAAAATACGACAAAATCACCTATTTTTTCAATAGTGCCCGGAATATTGAACTGTTCCAAATCCAGTCAGTTTCCTTCCAATGAGCTATGGAACTCCCTGCTCTTTACAGAATGCCTCTCCACCTGGGAAATATTTCCATGGTCCTGCTCTATAGGACAATTTCCAAAGTCTTTAAGTGCTTGGGTAATTTTTCCTTTATAATATTTATCAGTTATGGTTGTTTCATTGGGGAAAGGATTCAGAGGTTTTCATGCACCATTCTGGCAGTTGCTACTCAAGCATAGTCTTTGACTTTCCTTGGCTTCAGGCTTTGATCTTATGTATAACACCATTCTTGCACTGCTATAAAGAAATGACTGAGACTGAGTAATTTATAGAGAGAAGAGATTTAATTGGCTTATGCTTTTGCAGGCTGTACAAGCATGGCGCTGGCATCTGCTCTGCTTCTGGGGAGGCCCCAGGGAGCTTTTACTCATGGTGGAAGGTAAAAGGGTAACAGGCAAGTCACATGGCAAAAGCTGGAATAAGAGAGGTGAGGAGCCACATGCATTTAAACAACCAGATCTCATGAAAACTTACTCAGTATTGTGAGTATAGCACCAAGAGGATGATGCTAAACCAGTCATGAGAAATCTGCCCCATGATCCAATCACCTCCTACCAGGCTCTGCCTCCAACACTAGGGATTACATTTCAACATGACATTTGGGCTGGGACAGATATTCAAACTGTTTTACCTTGCAATCTAGCTTATACCTACGTATGGTTCTTAGAAATCTGTCTAGGTCTAGAAGTCTGTTGTCTACTTGTCCAGAGAATAGTTTGATACACAGTCATCCTAAGTCAGCTTGGACTGCTGTAACAAAATATGACATATAGGGTGGCTTAAACAGGAGACATTTACTTCTCACAGTTTTGGGAGCTGGGAAGTCCCAGACTGAGGTGCCAGTATATTCAGTTCTTAATGATAGCCCTCTTCTTAGCTTGTATATAGCCACCTTCTCACTGTGTCTTCACTTGTGGGGCAGGGGGAGAGAGAGCTCTGGTGTCTCTTCCTCATGTTATAAGGACACTAGTCCTACAAGGCTCCATGCTCATGACCTCATCTAAACATAATTACCTCCCAAAGTCCCCACCTCAAAATAAAATCATGTTGGAGATTGGGACCTCAACACGCAAATCAAGGGGGGATGGGTACAAACTCGCAGTCCATAGCATCTTTAATCAGAAAGATTTACATTCAAGACCCATTATAACTGTATAACTAAAGATAATATTTGGCTCTTTCTTTTAAGGTCTTCGCAATTAGTGAGATTTGAGAATACTTCAAAATTATTTTGATATATGCACTTCCAATGTTCACTATAAATTTAAGACTGCATTTGAAAATTGCTTACCTGATATTTTAAAAATAAATTTTATTAGTCTTGGCATATGCTCACCTATATAAAAGGTTGGGAGCATCACCACAGATTTATGAGATTAAATGCTGGATTCAGAAAAATAAAGACAAGGAAACTATTTTGTCCTATATTATTACATATTGACTGTAATGTGCATAAGAAACTCAATATTATAGAACAATATTGTCAAATTATAGCATATGCCATATGAAATAGTATTGTATTTGCAGAATGTTAAGTAAATAAGTAGAATTCATCAAGTAAAATGTGTGATGAGGATAAGGGCAGTAGAGACAGAAATTAATTATGAAAAGAAAGAAGAAAACAAGTGCCTTAAGTATAATTTTAGTCTTAGTCTATCAAATCCTATTTCAGCTCTTAAAAATTATTATTAAAAAATCTCAACAGTCCACAAATTGAATAAGAAAACCCAAACATGCCCATGCCTTTTTCTCACCATTTCTTCAGTTCATTTCTAAATATAACCAGTGAGCAGGTGCTGTTCCTACTAGCCTGAAAAAGCCAATGCAGATTCCAAGAACCAACTTCACACTCACCAATAAGGATCCATTTGAATAGGATCTGATAATTGATTGGCTGAGCTCCAACTATATGTCTGTTATTGTACAGGGCAGTGTGGAAGATATGGTAAAAGTGTGATACAAGACGTTTTGTCTTAAAATTTTTATGCTCTATTTGAGAAGACAACTTTAATAAAAAATTATTTAATCATATAGACTATAGCACAAATATGTTATACATTTAGTAATGAAGATCATTGTATGCTGAGGTAGCTAAGAAATCAAATCTTAAATTACCCTGTAAATCAGAAGACGTTTTAAATCTGGCTTCCACTATTTCCCAGTGGTATGTTTTTAGGGAAATCACTTCATTTCTCTGACTCTTGGTCTCCTCATCTGAAAAGGTAATGATAAAATGTCAGAGGTTTCTTTGGAAGATAAAAG
Organism: Saimiri boliviensis; assembly: GCF_048565385.1. Lineage (NCBI taxonomy): Eukaryota > Metazoa > Chordata > Mammalia > Primates > Cebidae > Saimiri > Saimiri boliviensis. The sequence goes on from NC_133461.1 coordinate 57,885,006, forward strand.
ATGAGGCACTAGAAATGTAATGCATGACATAAATAAGCCATGTGATCAGCATTAGTTGAATTAGAAGATGAGAAGGATCTGGACAGGCTAAAATAAGGCTGGTGGATATTTCTAGGAGAAGCAAAACAGAAATGTAAAATGTCAAACTTTAACTAGGATATAAATAAATAACTTGTTTTCTCTTTTGTTTTAGACTAAGGTATATTGAAAATTTTGGTAGTCTTGTTAATTTGAATCACCAGCACACTAATTTCTCAGTTGTATCAGAAATACTTTCTCTGGAAATATTTGCTAAATCTGTGCCAGTTCCAAATATTTTTTGGCAGGAAGTGTGGAGACTATTTAGACCATTGTATCTTTTCAGATCTTAGCACCCTGTAAAATATTACATACTCAAAATGGAATTCAAAGCATGTAATTATGTATCAGCTCATAGGTAATTTTCTGAATTGATTGTCACCTTTTCCTAATTTTGGATTGTGTTTGCTATTTCCAAATGAAATATTGGCATGCCTACTATTTTTTTTCTTCTTCAAATCTGGATGCCCAACTGTCGAACTTCTAAAATTTTACTTCCTACGCAGAATGAACATGTTTTTAAATACACTTTTAAATTTTTTCTCTAAGTTATTTTGCCAAAGCAAGGGAGTCTTTATGACAGAAGGGAGTTGCTTGCAACAAACAAAGAAGGAAGAATGAATTTTTCCAAACACAGGCATTTTATAAATTACCTAACACATAGAAGGGGTTGCTGAAGCTGTCTTTTCAAGAGCTTACACAATCTCTTTGGCTTTTTTTTTTTATATTTCACATTTAAAATTTTTCTGCTGTCATCTGTGTTTAGAGTCACATTATTTAAATGCAGCCACAAATAAGCAGCTTTTGATAAAGATTCAAATCTGTAGCATTTTTAGCTCACAAACAGTTCTGATAGTGGCGTGTAATTGAAAGACTGAATTCTGGTACTATTTAGATTTAGTTTAAAATGTGGGTCTTCCATTCATTAACTGCATGGCTTTGAAGAAGTCACTCTCATCCCAGAGTCTGTTTCCCAATCTATAAATTGGAGATAATAAATAATGATCACATAGAGTCTGTAAAGGTCATTTTTGATAATAAATATAAAGTTAAATGGAAAAAGATAGCAGAGTAGGACTTGCCAGCAATTGTCTCCACACAGAGAGAAATATCAATTTAAATAATTGTCCACAGAAGAAAATACCTTCACAAGAGCTAAGAAAAAAGAGGCATTGAATAGGGTAGAAAGGACAATTTTACATTACCCACATCACCTTTTCCCCAGACCCAGGCAGTACAGTGTGGAGAGAGATACCATCTACTTGGGGGAAAGAAAGGGAAATGAGCACAGGACTGTGACTTGGACCCACATTGGGCCCACCAGAGTAAAATCCAGCACTGGGCAAACTCCCCCAGGCCTAATATACTAGGCCAGTATCACAGACTGAGCCCCTAGACCCACCCGGGCACAAGCTGGAATCATACAGCCCCAGGCTTCAAGCTTATAATGGTGAACTCAATCTCTGGCCTGCACCAGCACCAGAGCAATATCAGCAGCTATGGGCTCTGGACAGCTCTAAATGGCTTCTAGCTTTAGGCACCTCAGTATTGTACAAACCACAGCTGCCTCAGGCTTATCATCTGGTTTAGCACACATGTGTCATAGCAGGCCACAGGCTTCTGGCAATACTAGGACAGCTACATTTGCCCCAGGCTTCCGGCATATACTAGTACTATGCCTGCTGCAGGGCTTTCCAAGACAAAGCCAGTTCATGAAAAATGGAATAACCCAGTTCTGTACCCACTTCTTCAAATGTCCAGACATCAGTGTACAATAACAAGGATCAAGAACAATCAGGGAAACAAGACATCACCAAGTGTACAAATTAAGTTGTCAGTGACTGACCCTAAAGAAATGGATATGTATAAAATGACTAACCAGTAATTCAAAATAGCTATTTTAATGAAGTTCAGCAAAGTTTAATAAAATAAACAATTTAATGAAATAAAAAAAGTAGCCAGAATGAGAAATTTAATAAAGATACTAAAATAATTTAAAAAATCAAACAGTAAATGCCAAGTGGAAACTAAAAGGAGCTCTTTAATAATATTTATTATTATTTTTATTAGAGAAAAAACTGATCATCAGAGCATATTAAAAAGTTGTGGCAGGGGGATATGAAGAAAATGTGGTCAATTTTAGCTTACAGACCCTGAATTATGTAGGTGATATCACAAAATAATATATAATAGAGAACAAAGTGTATAGGACAGGCAACAGGTATATAGGAGAAATTGTTCATAATATACAATCATCAGTGCTTTACTGAAAATCAGTTATTACCTCGTTTTCTCTAGGCAGATTTCACAGAGGCAGATGTCAGCAGAAGGGATTCTTTTGCGAATGGTCAATGGGAAATCAAATCACTTTTGACATCAAAAAGACAAGCCCAGCTTTAAAAGTCTAAATATTCCTGAGTAAATGTATACTGGAGAAATCCCTTCCTACATTTATTTTCTCTCCCCCTGCTCTCTTAAGAGCTTTAAAAAGGCAATTTATATGGCATTCAAAACGGTCGATGTGATAGGCTGAATAACGGCCCTACAAAAGATGCTTTTAATCACCAGAATTTGTAAATGGTACATTACATGGCAAATAAAAAGACTAAGCAGGTGTAATTAAATTCAGGATCTCAAAATGAGAAGATTATCCTGGATTATCCAGGTGTTGCCTAATGCGATCACAGGAATCCTTATACCGAGAGGCAGAGACAGAGAGAGAGAGAGACAACACAGAATAGAAACGAGTGAAAGAAGCAGAGGGAAGTAGAGTCAAAAGAGAAGATGTTTTGCAACTGTCTTTGAAGGTGGAGGAAGGGGCCATGGGGTAAAGAATACAAGAAATGTCGTTCTAAGCACTGGAAAAAAAATCAGGACATAAATTCTCACCTTAATCCTCTTGAGAGAGCATGAACCTGTTGACGCCCTTCATTTCAGCTCAATGATCCTTACTTCAAATTTCTGTCCTCTAAATCTGTGAAAAAAAAATGTTTGTTGTTTTAAACTACCAATATTTTCCAGCCATAGGAAATTAACACATTGGATAAAACATATGTGTCTATATCTTTTTCTCCTAAATCCCCATTAAACCTAAGAAATTTTAGTTTTTCAACTATAACAACTAAAATAGGATGGAGAACATGGACAAAAAATGTCAACAGATTTCTGGTAGATGATAAAGGGACAAATATATGCAGAGGAGGCTAAATTGTGAAAAGGCATGAGTGCCAAAAAGAACATAAGAGAAACTTGAGAATCTGAGAGGGAAACGGTGGTGATGGATGGAAAGAAGATGTGATACACAGCACTAAGGAGATGAATATTTACCGAAGATTTCTACATTGTTCACCTAGGCTCCTCAAGCTCCTCTTGCTTCTGCATTTAGAATGATCTCCGGCCAGACATTTACATCCCGTTTTCAAGAAAGCACATTTCTTTTTAAAACTAAAATTGAATAAACTGTCTAGAGAGAGCCAGGAAAATTTATTTGGATGCTGGTATCGAAGAAAGTCTTGCATTTTGGCATGTTGGGGAACTCTGGCATAACAACTTCCTGCCCTTTGAAGCTGAAACAAATCCTGCTGTTGGCCCAGAGGATAGAGTTAGCCATCTATCTTATTTCTTCACATTTAAGTTTGAATAGACAACACCACATCAGAGCCTTTTGAGGAAAGCCTGCATGAGAAAATCTAAGATAGAGAAACTGATTCAAGAAAAAAGTATTTATCAGGTAAAAAAAAAGTTACAATTCTAATTAGATCCACTTTGATTTTGAAGATGTTTCATACCTCAAGTAAGAAAAGAATGTCACAAATAAGGAACAGAAGACAGAATTTATGATTATAATAAAGAAATATAGAATTGGAATATAAAAATTAATAAAAGCTTCCAGAACCTATCATAAAATAACAAAGACAGAAATATGAGAAGGGAGAAAATAAAATATATAGAACAGGAGTTCTAACATCAAATTAATAGATTTTTTTAAAAAAAGAAATGGTGGAAAGGAAAGTAGGAAAGTGAAGAAAATCTTCCAGAATTAAACAAAGCAACCAATTTAGAGACTGATCAAGTACTGACAAATTAAATGTACTTTGATATGTAATTGTGAAATTTTCTCACGTTAAGTATTCTTAAGATTTCTGGAGAGAAACACACTTTATAAAATGTTGTTACAGCACTTTGGGAGGCCAAGGTGGGCGGATCACGAGGTCCAAAGAGGGATACCATTCTGGCCAACGTGGTGAAACCCCGTCTCTACTAAAAATACAAAAAATAGCTGGGCATGGTGGCACGCGCCTGTGGTCCCAGCTACTCGGAAGGCTGAGGCGGAAGAATCACTTGAACCCAGGAAGCGGAGGTTGCAGTGAATTGAGATTGCGCCACTGCACTTCAGCCTGGCAATAGAGCAAGACTCCGTCTCAAAAAAAAAAAAAAAAATGTTTTTAGAAAGACACACAATCAAATTGGTGTCAGTTTTCCCATAAGCAGCAAGCAATGCTTAGACAACAATGCTCTGAGGGAAATGATTTTTAACCTAGAAAAATACACTTAGGAAAACAACCAATCTACTGGGAGAGAGACAACTTGCATACATTTTCAGCATACAAGGATTTAGAAAATTTACCTCCCACACTGATTTTCCTAGGAAGGTACTTGAGGGTGTATTCTAAAAAACAAGACAGAATATAAGAAAGAGGAAGTCATGAGATTCAGGAAACAGTGGCTGAACGCCCGGGAGAAGAGTGAATGGAAGTGCCAAGAATGCAACTGCATAGCAGACCTAGAAAGCAACCAGTCAATATTGGAGCAGAAAGATGCAAAGCTCTGCAAGGAAAACTTCTAGGAAATAAACAGAACACCATAAAATAATAGTTACTGTGTGAGAGAGATTAGAAATATCAAGAACTGGCTAAAAAATTTTAAAATCCAAGAAAAAAATCAAGGCTAGTCAAATTTCAGGAAACAAAAGTCAATGAGAGTCAAATAGAACAGCATGGGCTACAGGCAATTGAGAGAATAAATATGAATTGGAAAAATATTGTGATTTTCTATTACCAGTAATAGTAAAAATAACCAGAAATTATAGAAAACCAATTAAAATTGAAGAAATACACTGTCAAAATATGAAGTAAATAAATGTTATACCATGGTTTTAAGCATAGGTTGGGTATGAAAAGAGATTAATCATTTGAACATGATGCAAAGAGTACTTTGCTTTGGATATCTCCAAAATAGTGAGTAGTATCTATAGTAGAAGTGTAGATGGAAATGATAGCATCTCATTAAATAGCCCTATAGTAGTATGATCATAATAACTTAAACAAGACTTACCATTTCACCTTTCAGAATCAACCTATGTACAGAGCATGAAAGGCTTAATTATGGTCACAATAAATGAAAATATTATAAATTTTCATAAGGTAAAAGTAAAAATGACAGAATAGGGAGGTTGTTGGTATGGGGAGACATTAAATGAGAGGAAGGGTAAAGATACTAACAGCATTATCTTAAAGAATTATGGTTCTAATCAAAGGAACAAATAGAAGTTTAAGTGTATTATTTAATGGGGCTTGATATAAAATTTAAAGTGAGTTAGAGTAATATTTATAAAAACAAAAGATGATACAATGATATTGGTAGAGAAAGGATTGATATAACTGAATTAAATTCTAGTCTATCATATTAAAAAGTCAATGTTTGTTATTTTAAATGTATAAATTAAAAAACTATAGTATATTACTTAGCAATAGATTAATGCTTAATAATATACTAATGTTGAATATTGTTGGACATAGAAATATATTAATGCTGGATATTACCAACAAAAGATCTATTTTTTTAATGTTAAAAATTTAATAAAAGCTCTGAAGAAGAAAGAGACCAGATGTTAATACTTACTGAATCTCTATGGTCAATACACAATTCTTTGGATTTCTCTATACTTACACACACACACACACACGCACGTGCACGCGCGCGCACACACACACACACACACGATTATGGAATAAAAAAGACTCAATCAAACACAAATACCAGAACTAGCTATGTGACTTAGGGCATTTTCAATTCTCTGAACATTAGCATCCTGATCTGAGAGGCAGATAGTATTATCTATAATACAGTATTGTTGTAAGAATTAAATTAGTTTGAATATTCAGAGGACTCAGTGTAGTTTCTGGCACCAGGAATATAAATAAATGAAAAAACAAACAACTAACCCTTTCTCACCAATAATATAATAATGTATGGTTCTTTAACAATCCTTGTTTACTATGTTATAAACTCCATAACTGTATAGTGTTAGTACCTAATCAATCAATTAATACATCTCTGTTGAACACTCATTAAATTCTGGGCACTACAAAATAGTATTCTCTAGGTTCTTATGATATGGTAGGAATATACACAAAAAGGCACACTAGGCAGTATTTGATAAGCTGTAGACTTGTCCATGAGAATTATAATTAAGATCTCCACCACTACAAACAAAAAAGGATGTTGGAACAGAAATAGCACTAGCATTGATGTCAGGAGATCTGGTTGATAAGCCAGCTCTTTTGGGTGACTGTTACAGTGTCACTTAATCTCTCTGAGCCTCAAGTTGTTCACTTGACATACCACCTAGCCTGACTACCTCAAGCACTGTTGTGAATGTTAAAATGAGTTGACACATGAGAAATTGCTCTTGAAGGACATATAAACTCTTGCTGTGAAGCTGCTCCCAGCTGTGTCCAAAACAGTGGCTAAATGTTCATCGATTTCCCTAGAACAGATCTTCCAGTTTTCCTGCTCTCATTTCAAAAGCTAATTTTAATCTTCTTTGCTCTTCCCGAGACCCCCTCTCCTTCTGTAGCGGTTACAGAAAACAAGATCAAATCAGCAGAATGGCTTTCTTTCCATGGGGACAAAATTATCCTCACTTATTGTATAAATTTCTGAGGCCAGAAAAAGGGTAGATATAGCTTAGGTCTGCCGACTCCTAGCCCATTACATTTTCAATGTCCTATTGCATATCTGTCTATCCACTGAAAGCTATAGCAGGGAATATATGGGTACCTACAATTGGAAATTAAACAGCCCACTATCCAGCATTGCCACTGCCTCTACTTACCCACTAGTTACTTGTCAAGGGGTCCAAATTATAATTCTGTTATTTTGACAAGACTGGTTTCTCAAATGCCAAATATCAAATTTCCTGTTTTTCCCATTCCCCTGCTCTCCAATGTTTAAAGTTATTGTTTTAGTCTATTTTGTGTTGCTATGAAGGAATACATGAGGCTGAGTAATTTATAAACACAAATAGTTTATTTAGCTCATGGTTCAGCAGGTCATGCAAGAAGCATGGCACCAGCATTTCCTTCCGGTGAGGGCCTCAGGCTGCTTGTACTCATGTCAGAAGGTAAAAGCCAGTACGTGCAGATATTACATGTTGTGAGAGGAAGCAAGAGAGAAAGAGGGAGGTGCTAGGCTCTTTTTAACAGCCAGCTCTGGTGGGAACTAATAGAGTGAGAACTTCTTCGCCCCTGAGGGACAACATTCATTTTTTCTTGAGGGATCCATCTCCATGACCAAATACCTCCCGTTGGGCCCCACCTCCAACACTGAGGACCAAATTTCAACATGAGGATTACAGGGAACAAATATCCCAACTACAGCAGTCATTATGTAAAGTCTGAAAGTATTTGTTAAATATCAGTAAATTTAGAGTAAATTTGTGCTTCCTCTCACAACATATGACATCTGAACACACTGGGCTTTTACCTTCTGCCATGAGTACAAGCAGCCTGAGGCCCTCACCAGAAAGAAATGCTGGTGCCATGCTTTTGTATGGCCTGCTGAACCATGAGCTAAATAAACTAATTGTATTTATAGATTACTCAGCCTCAGGTATTCCTTTATAGCAACACAAAATAGACTAAAACAATAACTTTAAACTTTGGAGAGTAGGGGAATGGGAAAAATAGGGGAAATTTGATATTTGGCATTTGAGAAATTTCTTATTGACCAATGTCGTTATTGGTCTGTTGTGGATACCTTAAATGAAGAATTATTTTCTTTAGCTAATTGGATATGCTGGTATTACCATAAAACAAGCAAAACTTTGCAAACTTGCAACTATGAAGACCACATTGTTGTCTGAAGCTCTTCAGAATCCATGCTTTCCAAACCCAGAGAGGCAGGCTGAACTTTGCACAGAATATCTTAATGAGTACAAACTCTTATAGCTGCATACAACTTCACATTTTTGTTTCTGGGCAACCAGAAACACAGAAATATGGCAACCTTATATTTGTAATGCAGAATTCTGCTGTCTTCAAGATTATTTATTGTAATAATTTCTGCATTTCACATAAACATAGGCTTAAATTAGGCCCTGGCTGATTAAAGAAATGTAAAGGACTATAATTTGCTTTCCATAGGGTTCTAACTATGAGTCAGGGACCATTTAAAATATAAAACTAATGCAAGATCCCTTCCCTAAAAAATCTTACAATCTAACAGCAAACTCTAAAACTTGTGTAAATATCTAAATCAAACTGTTACAACAAATGTTACCTGTTTTTACAAGAGCTATTATTTCCTTTCTTTTTTATTGTAATGATTGAGTGCCTGTTATTTATGCCAAAGACCTTAAGAGGAATTAGGACTCAAACATGAGTGACGTGTTATTTCTGCCCCAAGCTTGTAATTTAGAGAAAAAAGCAAACAGAAAGAAACTGATTTTACATCATCAAATGATAAATACTATATAAATGTGCAGATACAATATATGACAACACCTAAGGAAGACATTTGGGCCCTGTTCTAAATAACTCCCTCTACTTAAAATGTATTTCTCCATTCCTTACTTTGCATATGTATTCCTTTACCATCCTGGTAACTTAGACATTCTAAAGAACTAAGCTCAATGGTAACTTTCTCTGGCACCACCTTTGCTGTACACCTCAGGCAAATGTAACTGCTCTATGCCCTTTATGCCCATGTTAGCCTATTGCTATAAAGAAATACCTGAGGCTGGGTAACTTGAAAAAGAGGTTTAATTGGCCCACAGTTCTGCAGGTTGTGTAAGCATGGTTCCAGCATCTGCTCCTGGTGAAGGTTTCAGTAAGCTTCTAATCATAGCAGAAGGTGAAGGGGGAGCCAGCATGTCACATGGTGAGAGCGAAGCAAGAGAGAGAGAGAGAGGGAGGAGCTGCCAGACTCTTAAACAACCAGATCTCGCAAGAACTCACTCACTATCCCAAGGACAACACCAAGCCATTCATGAGAAATCTGCCCCAGGACACAAACACCTCCTACCAGGCCCTGTGTCCACTGGGGATTACACTGGTGATTACATTTCAACATGAGATTTGGAGGGGACAAACACCCAAATTTCATCAATGCCTACTCCAATGCTTAATACATAGTTTAAGGAAGGAAACTAGGTGTTAAGCATTTTTTCTGAATGAATGACTCTGAAGTGAAAATACTGACATTTTCCTGTATCATTAAGTTTTTCTAAGACCTATACCTTTCTTCTTGAAGATCCCCCAAAATATTGGCTACTAGCCATATATAAACATTAACATCGAGTGGTTATTAAATTTAATTATGCATTGTCTAAATTAAACATGACATAAGTACAACTTTTTCCAGCTTACTAGGGAACCACTCTTAGTATAGAAAGTTAATGCACCACATTCAATAGCTGGAGCATATTGCATGGTGAGCCCCATGTGAACATCAAGTAAGGCTTATGAGGTTAAGGCTAAATGTTTGGCTCTTTTCAGTTCTGTGCATTTTAGAGAGAGAACCCCATCCACACTATACACATCTGTCTGAGTCACTAACACACAGGAATTCCCCTCTCCCTTTTTTTTTGTAAACTAGATTTTATTTATTATTTTAATTTTTAATTTTTTTACTTTAGGTGCATACTATATCTGGCATTTCTCCCCATGTTATCCCTCCCCACCCTTTCCACCCTCCCCAGCCCCTGCTGTCTTTCTCCTATCCCCCTCAACTGCTCCCAGTGAGGCAACATTAAACATCAGTCGCCTAAAGAAATACTAGTACTAGAGCAATATCCCTTTCACCAACCATCTTCTTGTTAAATATTTCTCTTAGAGTCTCTTTTTAGTTTTCTTCTCCCCTCTTTCTCTTTTCTGTGTAGCTTTTGAAACATCATATTTTTTATGGTGCTCAAGACCACTCCTTCTATTCAATTTATGTATCTTGGTATTCCTTCTTTCAGGCAAAAGAGCTACTTTAAGTGTTCGACATGTAAATACAGATCAACATCTAAACAGTACAAGTAGAAGTCAGAGCGTATCTAAAATGATAGGGAGCACCTTCATTCTCAAAACTGATATTTGTGCAATACTGTGGTTTGTCTTTGACCTCCTAGTCTTCTTGTCATGTAAGTAAGTTTCTTACAGGCAACCTGTACTTATTATTTTTCTCTTTAAAAGCCTGGATTTATTAGCTTTAGATGTTTTTAGCTCATGCAAAATCTCAAAATTACACTATACCACAAATTTACAGCAGAGTTGTTGTAGATCAAAATTTTGCTTAAAATATTCAGAAGCATTGCCCCCTCTCTTAGAAAGCCAATCTAGTTATTTCTCAAAAGCCATTACATAATAGAGTGAAATACACACACACACACACACACACACACACACACACACACATACACACACAGACTTCTCCATTTAGATTTTCAAATCTGAGTACTGTAGATACAAAACAAGAACAGCAGGATTATCCATAAATTGACAAAATTGTAAGTGCAAAAGTTATTTAGAAGACATGGAGTGTTATAATTAAAAATGAAACCCCAAAACAAGTAACCACTATCTTTGCTTTGGTTGATTGCTGTGTAACAAATCACCCTCAAAATTCAGTGGGTTAAGCCAATAATTATTATCTCTCATACTTCTGTGTGTTGACTGGGCCAATATGGTGGTTCTCACTGGGATTTCTCATTTTATTCAAATAGCTGCTGGGGCTGGAGCTTGCTAAAGGCTTCTCTGGACTAGACATCCACAATAGCATCTACACTCACATGTCTTCTCCTTGGCTGCGTTGATTGAAGTAGCTAGAGAATGTATCTCCATTTTCCCCATGTGGCTTCAACTGCTTGGCTACTTTGAGCATTTGCTGATAGTGTGGTATCTGCTGGCTTCTTTCAGAATGCTCATTCCAAGAGACCCAGGGGAAAAGCTGTAAGGAGTCTTAAAATTTTATCTCAGAAGTCAGGTATCACTTCTACCATGTTTTTGTGGTTAAAAACAAGTAACAGGGCCATTCAGATTCAAGGAAAGGAGACTACACAGATGTGTGAGTACTGAGAGGCATGGCTCAAGTGTGAGCTATTTCTGAAGACCAGTCAGTCTCATGTCTAATAGTATTTGCTTAACAAAAGTGATACCTTAATTTAATTATAAATTTTATGTAAAATGGGTATTACCAAAAGGGTTGGCAGAGAATAGAAATGGACACATCCTTCAATGGATTTTATAGAATAGTGTTTCACAAAAATATAACTCATATTAGCAAGTGAAAATGTATTTGATTTTTAAATTTTTTACATTTGTGAATAGTTCAAATATAAAGAAAATTTATACATAATTCATAGGTCCTCCTTTCTGCCACTATTCTTTAAAAATACTTCTATGAAAAAGGTAATAAAAATATTTGTTTCATATTTCAATAAAGATACTGTTTTAAAAGTGTTTGATGCATTTAATTCTTACCTCATTTGCTTTGGTGCATATTCTAACAAGCAGCAGGTGGGCAATTAAAAAAAAGCATTAAACAGTAACATGCCTAAAAGATGGTGTAGAAAAATGAGGAGTGCTGTTCCTTCCTGTGACTACAAGGGATGTAACTAAACAGTCTAAGGCTTGAGGGAGCCATGTACGTCAAAGGAAACAATCTCTTTACCATGACATGAAAAAGCATTCTTCAACTCTAAACTTTTATATCTCCCTGCTGAAAAGGCCTATGTATCTTACATTTGAGATCAGTATGACTATGCATACTAATAATATGACTTATTCCAGCAATCACTATTTGGTTAGAATTTATAACTTGATTTAGACCTGACTAGAGATATGATTCTGTTCACTAATCCACTTTAGTCTTAAAACAAGCAGATTATGTTTGTCAGTTTTTGAATGCTATTAGGTTAATTTGATTTAGGAAAGCTAATTGGTTCAGTGTGTTATTTTTAAGAGGAAAAATGATTCCAAACCTAAGATAGGCAATAGATACGCATGCTATCCCACACTGCTAGGAATGTCTTGAAGTGTTTAATATAGAGTCAATAAAGCTTCTCATAGAGGTGGGTGCTTCACATGGCCCCAGGCATGAATCAGACGCCCCCTGAGTGTCTGTAGTTTTGAAAATGTAATGCAAGAACAGGGCTTATGGATTGCCTTAGAACAATGATCATATTTACTTTTTTCTGAGATCATGTTAGAAAAGGAAAAACTAGCTTCTTAAATAACTAGGTAAGATGACATCTTTCAAGCTGGTCTAGTTCTTGAGGTCTCATTAAACCTAAAGATTATATCATGCTGTGAGTTTGAATTGCTCTTTACAAAACTTTTCAAGATGTCTGTTTAAACATGCAAGTGTACAGTATTCTAAGAAATGAGAGTTTAATAGCCTGTATTGATTCTTCTGTAAGTTTCAGGCATTCATATGCTGCTTACAGTCTCTAGTGCCTTAATGACTAATTTATATCTAAGCTGTATGAACATCATTTTCTTTTCCCAATAGCCAAATACTGTGTTCCAATGTTTAGAATTGGCAATAGTGTTTCAACTGAGGAGACAAGCCACAGCCCAGATAAATTGTGGCATTTTGGTATGTTTTAGTTTGTAAATTGTCAGGGACAATAAATGTGTATTTTATCTTTTTTGACATATCCGTTTTCAAAGTAAATAACAATATTCAGATACTTCTCTATCTTAAGCAATACTCTCACGTCAACTCATGGATCTTTTTGTTACTGATTATTTGGGGTGTAAGATGTTGGCTAGTATGGATCAGAAAACAAATATTTTGTATGGATGTAGAGAAATGTATCAGGATTTGTTTGTGAAAATAGAATGCATGAAACGATCGAATTCCAGTAAATATTTACAAATCTCTATGTCATTCTGGAGGAACAAACAATTAAGGACAAGAATATTGCAAAATGTTTACTTTCATGTGACTCCATTTGAGGTAAGCCAGAAATGGAGTTGAGAATTAAGAACGGAGCAGAGAATTCAGCTGACAATAAATTGTAAAGGCCAGTTCCTGGTTGTCCTGGTAACAGTACCGCCTCCTTATAATAAGGGATTTATTATGTGAAAAGACTTAAGCAAATGAAGCAACTATGGTTTAGTGGTAGAGCAATACATGGTCTGGATCAAGGGTTGGCAAATTCCTGACACTGTCCTCTTCTTATATGGCCCTCAAGTTATGAATGGTTTTTACATTTTAAAGGGTTTTTTAAAAAAGGTTTCTTCCAATGCAGTAGGTATTCCTAGTAGCTACTAGGTCTGAGGAATTTGCTTAAAAATGCTATCAGTTGCTAGTTAATATTTTGAGATTAGAAACAAAGTACTCTGACCACTTTAAAATAAATAAAACATATAATACTTACAGACATCTCTCTACTATATGAAATGTTAGTAGAAGTTTCATTTTCCCATTTACCTCATTAGAACTTCTAATCACCATGACTCAGAGACTGCAGTTCCTAAAAACAGAAATGGTCAAGAAGTGGCATTGTTTAATGAGAACACATTTTATCTTGGTCAATACATCCCACAAAATGCCGGGGGTTGGATACTTCTAGTTCAATGTCAGAAGTCAGAGCTTGTTAATGCTCTTGCAAAGACAACTAGAAAAATCTAATAAACTAAAATTCTAGAGGAGAAAAAGTATTTATTATGTGAGCTTACAATCACCTAGGGACATTTATTGATTCCGAGAGTGGGCTGAGGATCAGATTTAGCCCAGGCAAAAAGTCTCTGTGGGCAGGTGAAGGGAGGAGAGTAAAGGGGAGATGTGGGGATGTGGGTGGGAGAGAGAAGAAAAGCATAAGCACTTTAGAGACTGTGTGAAGCTGGAGACATAAATTCCAAACTAGAGGCGCCTCAAATGCACTGTCTGTTTTTCCCAAAGAACATTTGCTGAGTTTAGAAGCTGTGTTGGAGGCCCAGGAGTTTGGAAGAAAGCTTCTAAAGCTTCAACAGTACAGAGGAAATACAAATGTGTTGGTGAGAGGGCCTTCCTCGTCTACATACCTGTTTACCCTTCAAGACATTTGTCATATTTTGAAGTTGCGTGGGGCTGGAGTCTGGAGCTCTGTCCTAGAAGATCAGGGCAGAGATTAGTCATTTAAATATATTCAAGAATACAGACATAGACACTTTTAATAGCACTTAATCAAGAGCCTGGGAGGTCCCTTGAAGAGATAAATGTAAACTGAACCTTACTAAAATGATAACCCCTCTTCAGTTCAGTCCCTGATGGGATAAATGTAAACTGAACCTTCAGTTCACTCCCTTGAAGACATAAATGTAAACTGAACCTTACTAAAATGATAACCCCAGTTCAGTCCCTGATGGGCTTGAAGTGATCAATTCCTAATTCTAAACGTCTAGCAAAGGAAAGCGAGATACCTCTCTAATGAATATCAAAATCATCTAAAATCTTTATAACTCACAATGTCTGGTTTATAAATGTGAATAAGAAATATATGAAACCAACCATGAAAATAAAAACAGGCAATAGAAGTCAACCCATTGATAAGCTAAACAAGGACTTTAAAATAACTAATAATTATATATTTTTTGAATAGAAGAACTTCACTTCCAGTTTCTGGTCTGGCATGTAAGAAGCTTGGGAGGCATCACTCCTATTCACACAACAATAAAAAAGCAGAACAAACTGAAAATGAACCATTTCTTTTTATATCCATCAGAGAATTGACATCATAGGGCAAACCACTGCCTCAATAAGTAAAAAGACAGGCTGATACGGAAAATCACAACTTACTAGAGCAGAGACCCAAGAGCAGAAACCACCACAGACCCATTGAGCAGAAAATCTCAATTACATTGGAAAACTGCTAGAGGGTTTGTGTGTACAAATCTGAGAGTTAAAAATCCAGTGAGCTCAGTACTGGTTGGGGGCAGGGGGTATCCTTTTATGAGTTTTACCTCCAGGAATTCTCTCAGGATCTCAAAGTGAAAATTGAGGAAAAACTTCTACTTGATTTTGGAAGAGGAAAGGAGAAAGCAGCCATTCTGAACCATGACTAGATAATTCTATTATTCTTAATAAGACCTGTTCTCAAAGGAAACTTTCACTAGAGCCTAATTGACTTCACTTTTACCAGAGGCTATCCAACCTGGGGGAAGGAAAATACTTAGCTCTAGCCAGCTCTAGCCTTTGCTTGGGGGAAGCTGTATGCCCAGCTCTAGCCTCTCTCCCCTTCCCATCCCACTGAAGGAGGGGTGGGAACTGAGAAGCACTTATGAAGGTTATAGCCCAGGGGCAGAGATTCCCTAAAGGCCAGAGACCTAAGTACAGGAATGTTGGGATTCACTTGGTGTGGCTGGCAAAATATTAGGGAAATATTAAGGAAAGTTAGGAGATTATAGTCTCAAACTTTTTTGAAGGCTGAAAGGTTTGAATGGAATGGGCTGAAGGCAGCCAGTTCATTATGTTAGAATTTTAAGTCATAGAGTAAAAGATAGGGACAATAAAGCTTCCCCAGTTAAGTCTGTTTAGCCCACATCCCTTTGTCTCTACTCTAATGTGTTTGCTCCTGTTAACTTTGTGCTGGATGGTCCTCTCAGTGGGAGATCAAAGGGGAATTACCCATTAATGGTGTTTACCTTGGGCCCCTGAACCAAGACCTTTCATTATTTGTAAAACCACTCTTTTAACCATGTTAACTATTTACAAGCATGTTGATTAGAAACTTCGTTATTAAATCTATACTGAATAAATGTGAGAAGGTACAGAGAATGGTCATTGGTTAGCTGCAATCACCCTCTGAAAGAAGTTGATGACCATCCCTAGCCCATTCAAAATCACTGTACTGGGTATGAGAGTGTATTCATTCATCCGTCATTGAATCAGGGTCTGCAGGACACACCTCCGCAGGTGGTGATCAGTGTCTCAGGTGGTGACTCCAAAGTGATTGAGGTCTCATAGGAACATGGAATTCTTTCCATCTCCCTATATCTTACTACCACATCAGTAGGGCTCCTGTGTAATAACAGGAAAATGTAACTAAAGAACGGCATGTTAGACCTTATTTAAGAAGTCACTAGGGAACCCCAAAGACAGCATGAGAGACAAAATGATAAGCACCAGGGGAAACTTTAGCCTCTGACACCTAAAGCTGCAGCTAACAGTAAACACAACCTAACCCCTAAAAGCCAGATAAAATTAAAATTTTACACTAAGATACCTATTTACTACAGTTACTTTTGCCCAGTAATTGGAGGCTGGGTGTTTACCAGCTTTTGAAATATGACCAGTTAATTCTGTATTTCTTAATAAGGAAACTATTTCACTAGAGCCTAATTGACTTCAATTTTACCAGAGCCTATCCAACCAGTACATTATGCCCAGCTTTCAATAAAAGATTACAAGGCATAATAAAAGACAAAGACCACAGTTTTCAGAGATAGACGAAGTACCAGAACCAGACACATAGTTGGAAGATATATTGAAATTATCAGACAGGGAACTTAAAACAACTACAATTAATATGCTAAGAGTTCTTATGAAAAAAGTGGGCAACATTCAAGAACATGTGGGTAATGTAATGAAAAACTCTAAGAAAAAAAAAAATCAAATGCAAGAAATCAAAAACACTCAGTGGGCACAGTGACTCACACCTGTAATCCCAGCACTTTGGAAGGCCAAGGCAGGTGGATCACAAGGTCAAGAGATTGAGACCATCCTGGCCAACATGACGAAAGCCCATCTCATGGCTAATACATCTCATGGGCAGAGGTTTTGGTGAGCCAAGACTGTGCCACTGCACTCCAGCCTGGCAACAGAACAAGACTTTGTCAAAAAAACAAACAACAAAAAAAACTTCTGCCAAGATGGCCGAAAGGGAGCTTCTCTGGAGTGCAGCTCCCAGCAAGTGAGACACAGAACCAGAGTGCTATATGTGTCTTCAAATGAGGTACTGGGTTCGTTTCAAAGGGACTGGTTGAACAGTGGGATTAACCCAAAAAAGGCAGTGAAAGTAGCCCAAAGAGGGTGAGCTGAGGCAAGGTGGGGCTCTGCCCCACCCAAGAAGTGTATCTGGCATGGAGGATCGGTGGGCTTCACCTCCTTGGTATGTTACTCTAATTTGGACACTGTGCTTCACTCTGTGACTTCAGCAGCCCACACTCCAGGAAAACACCACCTGACTGAGAACCACCCTAAGTTCCAGACCTGGGCGACAGCCCTGGCCAGCCTGGGGCTGTGATTTGTCAGTGCAGACCAGGATGGAGACTTTAACACTGAGAAGGCTTGCAAGAAGGAACTGCTCATCCCAAAGAAGGGAGAGTTGAAAGCGGGAAGTCAGATGAAATGGCCAGCCAGGTCCCACCCCGACAAGAGCCAGCAATTGGAAGCCCTCTTGCAGGAGAATTTCACAGTTAACACATCAGACTGAGCTCCATCCAGGATGAGCAGGCTTGGCAGAGGGAAACATGCCAGACTGAGCTCCATCCAGGATGAGCAGGCTTGGCAGAGGGAAACATGCCTGCCACTGGGAAGGTGAGGCTAATCTCACCGGTATAAGCAGAAACCAGGAGAATAATAAACCTGGCTGAGACCAAGGCAGCCCAGCAGTGCCTCCACAGACATACAAAGGACAGACTGTCTTAGGTGGCACACTGGGCCCTGTATTAAAAAAAACAAAACAAAACAAACAAACAAACAAACAAACAAAAAAAAACAAAAAAACGCCTCATACAGGAAAAATAATCCCAACATTAACAGAAAGGATGTCCACTCAGAGATCCCACCCAAAACCACCAGTTTCAAAGATCAAAGATAGATAAATCCACAAAGATGGGAAGAAACCAGTGCCAAAAGGATGAAATTATTAAAGTCCAGAATGCTTCTCATCTCCCGAGAAATCACAGTGCCTCACCAGCAAGGGAACAAAACTCGTTGGAGAATGAATTTGGCGGAGTGACAGAAGCAGGCTTCAGAAGATGGGTAATAACAAACTTCTCTGAGCTAAAAGATCATTTTCTAACCCAATGCAAAGAAACTAAGAACCTTCAAAAAAGGTTAGACAAAATGCTAACTAGAATAACCAGCCTGGAGAAGAACATAAATGACTTAATGAAGCTGAAAAACACAGCATGAGAACTTTGTGAAGCATACACAAGTTTCAATAGTTGAATTGATCAAGCAGAAGAAAGGATATCAGAGACTGAAGACCAACTGAATGAAATAAAAAGAGAAGGCAAGATTAGAGAAAAAAGAGTGAAAAGAAATGAGCAAAGACTCCAAGAAATATGGGATTATGTGAAAAGACCAGATCTAGGTTTGATCGGAGTACCTGAAGAGTACTGGGAGAATGAGTCCAAGCTGGAAAACACTCCTCAGGATATTATCCAGGATAACTTCCCCAACCTTGCAAAGCAGGCCAACATTCAAATATAGGAAATACAAAGAACACCACAAAGATAATCATCAAGAAGAGCAGCACCAAGGCACATAATTTTCAGATTCACCAGGGTTGAAATGAAGGAAAAAATTCTAAGGGCAGCCAAAGAGAAAGGTTGGATCACCCACAAAGGGAAGCCCATCCACTCATGGTGGATCTCTTGGCAGAAACCCTACAAGCCAGAAGACAGTGGGGGCCAATATTCACCATCCTTAAAGAAAAGAACTTTCAACCCAGAATTTCATATCCAGCCAAAGTAAGCTTTATAAGTGAAGGTGAAATAAAATTCTTTATGGAAAAGCAATTACTGAGAGATTTCATCACCACCAGACCTGCCTTATAAGAGCTCATGAAGGAAGCACTAAACATGGAAAGGAACAACCAGTATCAGCCACTCCAAAAACATACTAAATGGTAAAGGGAATAGACACAATGAAGAAACTGCATCAACTAAAGGGCAAAACAACCAGCTAGCATCAAAATGGCAGGATCAAATTCACATATAACAATATTAACCTTAAATGTAATGGGCTAAATGCCCCAATCAAAAGACACAGACTGGCAAATTGGATAAAAAGTCAAGACCCATCAATGTGCTGTAATAGGAGACCTATTTCACATGCAAAGACACACATCAACTCAAAATAAAAGGATGGAAGAAGATTTACCAAGCAAATGGAGAGCAAAAAAAGCAGGGGCTGCAATTCTAATCTCTGATAAAATGGACTTTAAACCAAAAAAGATCAAAAGAGACAAAGACGGGCATTACATAATGGTAAAAGAATCAATGAAAGAAGAAGAGCTAACTATCCTAAATATATATGCACTCAATACAGGAGCACCCAGATACATAAAGCAAGTTCTTAATGACCTACAAAGAGACTTAGACTCCCACACAATAATAGTGGGAGATGTACTCTCCACTGTCAATATTAGAGAGGTCAACAAGACAGAAAACCAACAAGGATATCTAGGGCTTGAATGCAGATCTGGAACAAGCAGACCTAACAGACATCTACAGAACTTTCCACTCCAAATACACAGAATATACATTCTTCTCAGCACCACATCATACTTACTCTAAAACTGACCACATAATTGGAAATAAATCACTCCTCAGCAAATGCAAAACAATGGAAATCATAACAAACAGTCTCTCAGACCACAGTGCAATCAAATTAGATCCCAAGATTAAGATACTAACTCAAAACTGCACAACTTCATGGAGACTGAACAACTGGCTCCTGAATGTTGACTGGGTAAACAGTGAAATGAAGAAAGAAATAAATATGTTCTTTGAAACAAGGAGAATGAGGACACAACATAGCAGAATCTCTGAGACACATTTAAAGCAGTGTCTAGAGGAAAATTTATAGCAATAAATGCCCACATGAGAAGCAAGGAAAGATCTAAAATAAACACCCTATCATCAAAATTGAAAGAGCTAGAGGAATAAGATCCAAAAAAAAAAAAAAACAAAACCCTCAAAAGCTAGAAGACAAGAAATAACTAAGATCAGAACAGAACTGAAGGAGATAGAGACACAAAAAAAACCAAAAATCAATAAATCCAGGAGATTTTTTTGAAAAGATCAACAAAATAGACCACTAGCCAGATTAATAAAAAAGAAAAGAGAGAAGAATCAAATAGATGAAATAAAAAAATGAGAAATGGGAGATCATCACTGATCCTACAGAAATATAAGCTAGCATCAGAGATTACTACAAATAACTCTATGCACATAAACCAGTAAACCTGGAAGAAATGGATAAATTTCTGGACACTTGAACCTTTCCAAGACTAAACCAGGAAGAAGTTGAAACCCTAAATAGACCAATAGAAAGGCAGAAGTTGAGGCAGCAATTAAGAGCCTGCCACCCAAAAAAAGCCCAGGTCCAGATGGGTTCACAGCCGAATTCTACCAGACATACAAAGAGGAGCTGGTACCATTCCTTCTGAAACTATTTCAAACAATACAAAAAGAGGAAATCCTCCCCAACTTATTTTATGAGACCAACATCATCCTGATACCAAAACCAGGCAGAGATTCAACAACAACAACAAAGAAACTTCAGGCCAATCTTCATGATGAACATAGATGCAAAAAACTTCAATAAAAACTGGCAAATTGATTGCAGCAGCACATCAAAAAGCTTATCCATCATGACCAAGTAGTCTTCATCCTGGGGTTGCAAGGCTGGTTCAACATACACAAGGCTATAAACATAATCCATCACATAAATAGAACAAAGACAAAAACCACATGATTATCTCAATAGATACAGAGAAGACCTTCAACAAAATTCAACAGCCCTTTATGCTAAAAACTCTCAATAAACTAGGTATTGGCGGAGAGTATCTCAAAGTAATAAGAGCTATTTATGACAAACCCACAGTCAATATCACAGTGAATGAGCAAAAACTGGAAACATTCCCTTTGAAATCTGGCACTAGACAAGGATGCTCTCTCTCACCTATTCAATATAGTTTTGGAAGTTCTAGCCAGAGCAATCAGGCAGAAAAAGAAATAAAGGGTATTAAGTTAGGAAAGGCAGAAATCTTGTTGTCTTTATTTGCTGATGACATGATTGTATATTTAGAAGACCCCATGGTCTCAGCCCCAAATCTCCTTAAGCTGATAAGCAACTTCAGCAAAGTCTCTGGATATAGAATCAATGTGCAGGAATCACAAGCATTTCTATACACCAATAACAGACAAACAGCCAAATCAAGAGTGAACTCCCATTCACAATTGCTACAAAGGGAATAAAATACCTAGGAATACAACTAACAAAGGATGTAAAGGACCTCTTTAAGGAGAACTACAAACCACTTCTTAAGAAAATAAGAGAACACAAACAGATGGAAAAACATTTTATGCTCATGATGAGGAAGAATCAATATTGTGAAAATGGTCATACTACCCAACGTAATTTATAGATTCAGTGCTATCCCCATCAAGCTACCAATGACCCTCTTTACAGAACTGGAAAAAACCACTTTAAACTTCATATGGAACCAAAAGACAGCCTGCATGGCTCAGACAATCCTAAGCAAAAAAAAACAAAAAAACAAAAACAAAACAAAACAAAAAAACAAAGCTGGAGGCATCACACTACCTGACTTCAAACTATACTACAAGGCTAATCAAAACAGCATGGTACTGGTACCAAAACAGAGATATAGACCAATGGAACAGAACAAAGGCCTCAGAATTAATGCCATACACCCACAACCATCTGATCTTTGACAAACCTGACAAAAACAAGCATTGGGGAAAGGATTCCCTGTTCTATAAATGGTTTTGGGAAAACTGGCTAGCAATGTGCAGAAAGCAGAAACTGGACCCCTTCCTGACACCTTACGCTAAAATTAACTCCAGATGGATTATGAATTTAAACATAAGACCTAATACCATAAAAACCCTAGAAGAAAACCTAGGCAAAACCATTTAGGTCATAGGTATAGGCAAGGACTTCATGACTGAAACACCAAAAGCAATGGTAACAAAAGCCAAAATAGACAAATGGCATCTAATTAAACTTAAGAGCTTCTGCACAGCAAAAGAAACAATCATTAGAGTGAACCAGCAGAATGGGAAAAAGTTTTTGCAATCTACCCAACTGACAAAGGGCTAATATCCAGAATTTACAAAGTAAAACAGATTTAAAAGAAACAAACAAACAAACCCATTCAAAAATGGGCAAAGGATATGAACAGACACTTTTCAAAAGAAGACATATATAAAACCAGCAAACATATAAAAAAATGTTCATCATCACTGGTTATCAGAGAAATGCAAATCAAAACCTCATTGAGATACCATATCATGCCACTTAGAATAGTGATTATTAAAAAATCTGGAGACAACAGATGCTGGAAAGGATGTGGAGAAATAGGAACACTTTTACACTGTTGGTGGGAGTATAAATTAGTTCAACCATTGTGGAAGACAGTGTGGAGATTCCTCAAGAATCTAGAACTAGGAATTCCATTTGACCCAGCAATTCCAGTACTGGGTATATACCCAAAGGACTATAAATCATTATCTTATAAAAACACATGCACACGTATGCTCATTATGGCTCTGTTTACAATAGCAAAGACCTGGAACCAACCCAAATGCCCATCAATGATAGACTAGACAAAGAAAATATGGCACATATACATCATGGTATACTATGCAGCCATAAAAAATAATGAGTTCACGTCTTTGGGAGGGCCATGGATGAACCTGGAAACCCTCATTCTTAGCAAACTGATAACAAGAACAGAAAATCAAACACTGCATGTTCTTACTCATAGGCGGATATTGAACAATAATACAGGGACACAAGGAGGAGAGCATCATCACACACTGGGGTCTGTTGAGGGGGGCTAGGGGACGGACAGTTGTGGGGAGGGTGGGGAGGGATGACATGCAGAGAAATTCCAGGTATAGGTGACAGGGATGAAGGCAGCAAACCACATTTCCATGTTTGTACCTCTGCAGTCAGCTGGGGGTGACTACGGGAGGGATGGTGGGTGGGGAAGTGGGGAGGGAGTAACGTGGGGAGAAATACCAGATATAGCTGATGGGGGGAGGAAGGCAGCAAACTACCTTGTCATGTATGTACCTGTGCAACAGTCCTGCATGATCTACACATGTACTCCAGAATCTAAAGTACAATAAAAAAAATAATAAAAATGTTCATCATCACTGGTCATTAGAGAAATGCAAATCAAAACAACATTGAGATACCATCTCATGCCAGTTAAAATGGCAATCATTAAAAAATCTGGAGACAACAGATGCTGGAGAGGATGTGGAACTCTTTTACACTGTTGGTGGGAGTGTAAATTAGTTCAACTATTGTGGAAAACAGTGTGGCAATTCCTCAAGAATCTAAAAATAGAAATACCATTTGACCCAGCAATTTCATTACCGGGTATATATCCAAAGGATTATAAATCGTTTTATTATAAAGACACATGCCCACATCGAATAGTTAGAAATCTCTTAAATTAATAACCCAACAATGCAACTAGAAGAACTAGGGAAAAAATAGAACAATACAACTGCAAAGCTAGTAGAAGAAAAGAAATAACAAAAATCAGAGAAGTGAAAGAAATTGAGGCCCCAAAATCCATACATAAGAACAGTAAAATTGATAGTTCATTCTTCAAAAGAATAAACAATGTTGATAGACTGCTTGATAAATTAACAAAGAAAAAAGAGAGAAGATCCAAACAAGCACAATCAGAAATGGTGAAGATGACATTAAGACCAATCCTATGGAAATACAAAAGATTCTCAGAGACTATTATGAAAAGCTCTATGAATAGAAATTAGAAAATCTAGAGGAAAGGTGAAATTCTTAGACACATACATAACCTCCCAAGATTGAACCAGGAAGAAATTGAAACCTGGAACAGACTAAAAACAAGTTTGGAAATTGAATCAGTAATAAACCTAACAAACAAAAAGAGCCCTGGATTAGATAAACTCACAACTGAATTCTACTAGATTTACAAATAATTTATACCAATCCTACTGAAACTGCTCCAAAATTTGAGGAGGAAGTACTCCTCCCTAACTCATTCTGTGAAGCCAACATCAGCCTAATACCAAAATCTGGCAGAAACACATTAAAAAAAAAACTTAGGTCAATTATCACTGAATGTCAGTGCAAAAATTCTCAACAAAATACTAGTAAGCTGAATCCAGCAGCATATCAAAATGTTAATTCACCAAGATCAAGCAGGCTTTACTTCCAAAACGCAAGGTTGATTTAACACATGCAAATCAATAAACGTATTTCACCACATAAACAGAATCAAAACCAAAAATCATAGGATCATCTCAATAGGCACAAAGCCTTCTATAAAATCCAACATGTCTTTATGATGACTTTCAGCAAACTAAGCATAGAAGGAAGACACCTTAAAATAAGAGCCATCCATGACAAACCCACAGCCAACATCATAGTAAATGGGCAAAAGCTGGAACCATTCCCTTTGAGAACTGGAACAAGACAAGTGTGCCCACTCTCACCTATTTAATATAGCACCAGAAATCCTAGCCAGAGCAATAAGGCAGGAGAAAGAAATAAAAGGCATCCAAATAGAAAAAGGAAAAGTCAAATTATGACTCTTCACTGATGATATTATTCTGTACTTAGGCTAGCCCTAAAGACTGTGACAAAAGGCTCCTGGAACTGATAAATGACTTCAGTAAAGTTTCAGGATACAAAATCAATGTATAAAAATCAGTAGCATTTTGGGTTTTTTTGGGAGGAGTTTTGCTCTTGTTGCCCAGGCTGGAGTGCAGTGGTGCAATCTCAGCTCACCACAACTTTCACCTCCCAGGTCCAAGTGATTCTCCTGCCTCAGCCTCTAGAGTAGCTGGGATTATAGGTGTGGGCCACCATGCCTGGCTAATTTTGTTTTTAGTTGAGAGGGGTTTCTCCATATTGGTCAGGCTGGTTTTGAACTCCCAATTTCAGGTGATTGTCTGCCTCAGCCTCCCAAAGTGCTTTGATTACAGGCATGAGCCACTACACCTGGCCGATCAGTAGCATTTTTATATACCAACGTCATTCCAGCTGAGAACCAAATCAAGAACACAATCTCATTTTTATTAGCCACAATGAAAATGAAGTTTATAGGAATTTATTTAACCAAGGAGGTGAAAGATCTCTACAAAAGCGAGCAAGCAAACAAAAAACCTAAACACACTGCTGAAAAAAGAAATCAGAGATGACACAAACAAAATATTTCCTGCTCATGGATTGGAAAAATCAAAATAGTTAAAATGGCCATACTACCCAAAGCAATTTACAGATTCCATGCTATCCTTATCAAAATACCAATGTTATTTTTCACAGAATTAGGGAACTCTATTTTAAAATTCATTTGGAACCAAGAAAGATCCTGGATAGCCAAGGCAATCCTAAGCAAAAAGAACAAAATCAGAGGCATCATGTCACTTGACTTCAAACTATCAGGCTATAAGTATCAAAACAATATGATACTAGTACAAAAAAAAAGACATAGACCAGTGGAACAGAATAGAGAACCTAGGAATAAACTGGCACACCTACAACCGTCTTCAACAAAATTAACAAAAATAAGCAATAGGAAAAGGACTTCCTAGTCAATAAATGATGCTGGCATAACTGGCTAGCCATATGCAGAAGCATAAAACCTTACATCTCACTATATGCAAAAATTAACTAAAGATGGATTAAAGGCTCGCTTTGATCATTTGATTAAAATGATGTCTCCCCAGCTTTTCTATTGTAAAAGTAAGTATTTTCCATTTTTCACAGAAGAAGCATTTTGTGAGGAAGTTCTTTGAAACTATGTACTATTCCTCTTCTTCATCAAATACGGTTAATGAATTTGTTTGTATCAGTAGGAAGGTCATGGTTTTCTATTTAATTCAATGGGTTATGATCCACTGCTATCATTATTTTAAATCAACTTTGTCAAGATATAATTACATATGATGAAATAATAGCTATTTTAGGTACATGAGTTCTTGAGTTTTTAAGAATATGTGCACCCATGTAACCACCACACCAATCAACAGATAGAAAATTGTATTTCTTTTCCCCCCCTTTTTTTTTAAATGGTGTCTCACCCTGTTCTTTAGGCTGGAGTGCAGTGGCACAATCACAGCTGACTGCATCCTTGATCTCCTGGGCCCAAGTGATCCTTCCACCTCAGCCTCCTAAGTAGCTGAGACCAGAGGCATGTACCATCATGCCTGGCTAAATTTTTTATTTTTTGTAGAGGCAAGGATTTTTAATGTTTCTCAGGTTGGACTTGAACTGCTGGGCTCAAATGATTCTCTCACTTTGGCCTCCCAGTGTGCTAGGATTATAGGTATAAGCCACTGTGCCTGGTCCAAAAATTTTTGTCACCTTAAAAAGTAGCTATATATCCCTTGGTGAATTCATCTGGGTATAAATATAGATAAATTCTATTGAATTCTAATCTCAACACTGAAGCAGACGTATTCTAAAATCTGCTACCTGGACTAACCCCAGACTATACCCAGATTCCATCTATGAGATGCAATGGAGCCAAAAAAGAAAAAAAAATTCTTACAGATGTAGTTGCCAAGTCAAAGAATGTACTTTTTAAACTTCTGAGAGATCTGATTAATTAACCTCTATAGAAACTGTACCAATGTATAATCCTCTTAACAAAGTAGGAGACAGAGCAAAATATCAATATTATAAAATTGAAATTAATGATCAAATTTTATAGATATCCATCTCACTTTATTTACTACATGTATTTTCAAAAATGTAGACACAATGCATCTGGGCTAGAATTTCTTCCACATTACTTCATATAATATAGATAAAATCATTGAAATAAAGAAATGTAGGATAAAATTTCTTAATGTAGAACCAAAAAATATTATTGTTATGGCAATATTCTGGTATGAAATAAATGGTCAAAAATAAAATTACAAATGAGCCTATAACAAAAATATATTATAACAGGGCATAATTTGTGAGTATATAAATTTAACTTACCTAATTAATTATATTTAGAAAAGCCTCTCTTTATTTAAAATAATGCTAAAATATAAGATGCTGTTATTTTAAAATAATAAATATACTTGAATACCAAAGATAAATTATATGGTAGTGTAAAATAGATCAAGGTGACAAAATTATTCAAAATATAACTCATATGAGTGCAGAGTTTTAGTTGGGGATGATGAAAAACTGCTAGAGATGGAGAATAGTGATGGTTACATAACAATGTAAATGTACTTAATGCCATTGAACTATACACTTAAAATGGCTAAAATTGTAAACTTTATGCTACATATATTTTACCACAGTAAAAAATACAGAAAAAAATCTATTAGTTCAATACTTAAGTTTTCTATATATTGAAGTATTTTTCAATGATTTCACACCATGCAAAAGCCTTTTATTTTACTAAGGTAAAAACCAACAAAAAGTCACTTCTTGTCCCTAAGTTTTTCCTGTAACCCTTTGTTTTAATTCTAATTATATCAATGTACTTATTTCATATTTCATCAGATAATATAGCTGTTGCTAAAAATATTTGAAAGCTATTAAGAGGCAATGAATAATTATGTAAAGTCATTATCCCACCACCTCTTTCCCCAAATAATCTATTTTGCAAATACGGGTTTTCATATGTGAAGTTTCTTAAACACCTATGTTATTATTAAAACATTTTGAGCTTTCTTAATAGTGATGATTCAATTGTCTGTTTGTAAACTCCTAAAGTCTTCATTCACAAAGAAGACCATCATTTTCAAAAGAAAAGGTCACTATATGAAATAGTCATGGTTCTTACAAAATAAAGATTTATAAAGATATTACAGATTTTATTTACTGCAATTATATTGAAAGCTATTTCTCACAGAAAACAAACAGAAAGGATTATCTCCTTCACCAGTATAGCATTAAGCTTTTATGAGGAAATAATCGTATTTTACATAATGGCATTTATCAATGCTAAAGGTTACCATGTCCAAATATAAGACAAATGACAACAATTTTCATTTGTAGGTTTTAGGTCTCCAAAGAGTTTCCATTGCTTCTTTTGATGAGGCAGTCTGGTGGCATAGTGTCAAGGGGTTTTATTTATATATTTAACAGATGAGATAACTGAGGCTTAAAAAATTCAACGAGTTACCCAAGATCTCACACTGAAAGGTATCCATCTTGAACTAGAATTCTTTGTGTCATTCTCAGACTGTTTCCCATGGATATGATAATAGACTACCTTAATGCTTGGTTCATCACGAGTTACAACCAGTATCACAGCAATAAAGAGGCTGGCAGAGTATGTGGAATTGTGTGATGCCACTGTTACCAATGTAGGAATGCCTCAAAGAATATATCTGAAGATACATATCATCAATGGTGTCACTGGTGTACTTTTTACAAAATAATAAAATAAAATAATAAAAGCTCACAAAATTCTGTAAGGTTGACCTACCATTTCTACATTTATTCTTCTATTTGATATTCAGGTATACTTATACAATGCATCTGCAAGGTAGCAGGTAAAGCAGATGGCTGATAAACTCATTAATTTGGTAAGTGGAAAAACCAAAGCTTAGGGAAGCCAACAGATTCCCGAAGCTCATACAGTCAAGTGTGTTGCACACTTGAGTTGGGATACAGTGCTAATTGTGACCAGGTCTTCTCAGTCCAAATATTGAGCGAGTTCCATTAATGTGGAAGATAAATAAAAACATGATGGATTTCATTACCAACATTATCTAAACTGTCTAGTGCCTGATAATGGGATCTTATGTTTAATGAATATTTTCCAGTCTGAGGTTTTAAATTTGCACCTTTAGAAGATACATTTTTTTGATTAAAAAGTTATACTCAAATAGCTCTGTTTAAGATATTTGAGCTGAATTCAAGAAACCCTTCAGTTTCACAGCAGACATTTGTAATGCCTAAGCTCTCAAGACAGTTAGTGAGAAAAACAACTTTATTTTTTTCTTTCTTTTCTCTCTAAAGGATGATAATGAAGAGTTTTCTCCTGAGAAAAGTCAGACACTGAAATATTTTCTGCCCAAAGAAATGTTATTAAAAAGGTGAGGTATGTGCAACAAAATTCTGAGGTACCCTTCTATAAAATTAGAGATTGAATTCCCTCCTCAGCAATTACATAAATCATATTTATGGAATGCTGCTTTTCACCAAATGAATAAATCATAGTTGCTAAGTGTTGAGTATGCCCATGTTCCATGTACAGGTCCTGTGGTCCCTGTTGGAATCTTGTTCCCTTGAACCATGCTTTTCAGCCTCTGGCTGCCAAGTATTTTTATGTCTTCAATAAACTAAACTGAACCAAGCTATGATTACTGAATTGCAGACTATTAGAAGCCGAATGTAGCTGTTGGTGTATCACCATGGGAAATAAAAACTTATTATATTCATTTTGTATGTAACCTAGACAGTCGCATTTGCAAGCAATCGGCATTTGCAGGGACTGTTTCAGATCTGGAGAGGTTACACAGGAGACCTCATCGTGGTTTCTGTGCCTGCCTGGGATTCCTAAGCTACCTGCCACAAAATTAATTGTGCAGAAATCGAAGGATCAAAGTTGTTTCCCAGGTTGCAATGATATTTTCTTCAGTTGCTTAAAATAGTCTTGTTCTTCATGCACACAAAAGTGGGCTCTAAATAACAAAATACAGTAATGAAGGATGAGCAAGAGCCATGTACATGAATTGCATGAGGTTAAAATCAACAATGAATTAATGCTATAGACATTCATCTCCAAGGAGACTGTAAAAGAAATTTCCAGAGAAATATTGATTTTGAAAACATTTGTTAAACAGAAACAAAAAAATATGTTTTTCCCAACATGATATCTATTGCATAAGTACTTGACTGCTAGCTAGTATCTCTACCTCCATTAAGTGGAAGCCAGCAGTAGAGATAAAGACAAAGCACAGATTAAAGCAATTATCAGTTTAGTTATTGAAGTCTCTCCTAGCCAAAAAGCGATCAAAGCCATAGCTGAGTAATCCATAAAGCACAAGGTTCCAAAGCCATATAAAGTGTTTTAGGCAATAACTCTACAAAATGTGGAGGCTTCCTCAAAATTTTTCTTACTCTCTAGTGATATAATAAAATTAATCTTTTTACTAACTACTTACAGAGAGAAAAAAAAAACATTTCCCTTACCCTAATTTGAAAATAAATTACCCTACTAAATTTTTCTATTGCTATGTGACCAAATTCTACTGCTTCAAAAAGGATATAAGTCTCATGCAACAGAATTTAGTGTCTCTAAATACAAAAAGGATTGCATTCAAGCCTACTAACTCTGTTATTAGAATAATCTAAATCTATCACTTTTAGAGTGTTAAGTCCTCTCCAAAGGTCTTCTTCAAAATGACTAACCAAAAGCCAACAAATGTAAAGAAATGGGAAATTTCACTTTCTTTTTGTTAGGAGGATAAACAATACTCTAAAAAGGAAGCAGACAACCATGAAGTGGAAATTTGAGTATCCAGTCCATTATCAAAAGAATAACAGCATTGTCTTGTCTGGCTTTTGCATTTGCACAGAGGTCCTTCCAAAT
Organism: Saimiri boliviensis; assembly: GCF_048565385.1. NCBI lineage: Eukaryota > Metazoa > Chordata > Mammalia > Primates > Cebidae > Saimiri > Saimiri boliviensis. The sequence goes on from NC_133461.1 coordinate 57,915,871, forward strand.
GATTTAAAAATAACACTCCTTTTTCATCTGTGGTGGGAAAAATAATGCCCTCCAAGGATGCCCACATCTTAATACTTGAAACCCACAGATATATTACCTTACCTGAAAAAGTGGATTTAAGGTAAAATTTACCCAGTGTAAATATCATAGAGAAATAAGACTTAAAAAGTGAACAGTAAACGCACACGTAATCTCCCATAAAAATAATTACAGAAGTGAAGCATTTCTAGATTTGTTTCTGCAACTCAGCTATAGCAATATTTCTGCCTGACTATGCTAAGTGTGTAGGTCTTAGAGGTCTGGGCCTCACATCCAATGGCAGGAAGGAGAATTTTTCTTTGGTTTGTTTTTTGAGTGAAGTGTTGTTTTTGTGGGATAAAAGCTTCCCCAGGCACCCATGTTGTGACTTCTTCTTGACTGTTAAAACATATGCACATGCTCATGGTATAAGGAAGACTGTAAAAGCAAACATCTAGCATTTTCAACCTGTAAAATGAGATATAATCTCTGCCAGTAATGAAAGAGGGGATGAGGAAGGCTGTATAATGGCTTTAGGGTCAGAACCAGCATGGCTTAACAAATTCATTTTTTAAATTGCCACTAAGTTCCTAAGAAAAATTTCACAGATTATACCTTCCTCTTTTTCTAATGCTGCAGAATTGTCTCAATCCCTACTGTTTTACCAGCCTCCCCTCCATTAGTTTTAATCTGTTTCCATCCATAGAGTAAGCTAGATTTTCAACAGTATCCTTGATTACATCATTGCTTCTTCCCAGACTCCACAGTAGTTCAATTGCCTTTTGAACTGAATGGGGTAACGGATTGTATCTTTTTAAGGACTTCCATCACAGAAATGTCTTTTGTGGCATTCCCCAAAATTATTCCCCAATCTCATGTTCTTTCAAGGGTTTTACTGATAATCATAAAGAAAAGACAAAAAACACACACACCAAATATAAACTTGGTGAAAATACAAGACTATGAAGTTCTAATAGTTACAATCTTTTGTCTACAGCTCCTCATTACCTTATGTCAATACTAACCAGAGTGAATCTTATCACATGACCACACTCTTACTGACCCAGGGCTCCCTCCACCACCATATCTCAGGTCCCAAAGTCCAATAGAGCCTGTCTTCCCTAAATACAAATCTGAAGAAGAGATTCCCTCTTGTCTCCAGAAGGTAATTTCTTGAAATTCAGACTGACTGATATCAATTTTAATGAGTTATTCTGAACTGCAGAAATGTATTATCTCAGATCAAAACTTCATAAATCAACTCTTAATAAATCATAAACTTTTCCATGATTCATTTCCATTTTCTAAAAAGTAAAAAATAAATATCTCTCATTCTTCTTCCCTACTGAAACTTTCATTAATACAGATGTTATATCAAATACAAGATAAAAGTAAAAAGTTGATGTCATGAACACCATGAAGAAAAAAAGAAGGAACTTATCACATAATTATTTGTTTTACCTCAAGAATAGGCCACATTTCATTTTTTAAAGTCTCATGCAAATCGACCCATATGTTCATTTATTCATCCAACAAATATTTATTAAATGTCTACTATGGATTGGCAAGTGAACTTGTTCCCAGTAAATGAGTCATTTGGGAATGGAAATGTTAATATAGTTAAGTGTCAATAATGCATGTCAATATTTGTCTCAATAAAGGTGACTCCAGTACAACCGTTGTTGTCACAAAGCATCTGTATGTACAGGAAGAAGGAGACATGAGGTGGGGATGGGGGCCTGTGTCCACCTTTCTCCTCAGTAATTATAAAACCTCAGAACTGGAACACTGCATTCCCTTCTGTAACTCCATAAAGCTTTGAAGGGTGTTTTGAATGCATCATTCACAAAACAAATGATTTGAATTGAACTTCTGACAAGAATTTTTTAAAATAAGACTTCTTACTATTCATAAGAATATTATGGATTGCAGATAATATGTAGATAATCTGTAATATTAGATTTAGGAGTTGATTTAGTAGTAAATAAAACTGAAAATTAAAATTCAGACAGATTATCTGATATTTATGTATTTGAACATCACAGGCAAAATATTTAAGAATGTATAAAACGTCATCCACCAAATTATAGACCAAATGTCATATAAGGGAAGCAATGTGCCATATTACATTTACCATGTCCGTGGTTTAGTTTTTAAAGAAAATACTAAGAATATTGTCAGTGTGAAGCAGCCTCAACTTGGTGCCCAGAACAGAGTTTACAATATGAGAATAATGAGTCTTTGTGATTTTTCCCCTCAGAAATATAGAAGACAGTTTCCTTGTAAGAATGAATTATTATATAACTGGAATAAAATCCTAAAGGTCACAAATCCGTGTGTAAAACTGTATATTTTCTATATTTCACCTTGCTCTGGCGCTTCCATGCCCATGACACCACTGGAGGAGGATAGGATGAGGAGAGGGTTATCTAAACATTGCCAATTAAAAGTAATGCAGGGTCTTCCAAGTTAAAAGGGTCCTTTCAGGTAAATATTCATTCAAATCCCAGTTCAAATCCCTCTCAGAGAAAAGTTCATACCATCCTTTTACTTCCTCTCATCTTTCCTGTCACTCTCTGTATGTTGGGATCTGGGTGCAAGGGAAATTATGGCAGCCAAGAAAGACTTGTGCTCCTTATTCCGCTTTTTAGGACACTACTGCATCGAGAAAGATGTCACGCTGAGCTCTCTGGCCTTTGTACCATTGCATCCCACAGCAAGGTGAATTCACTCCATCATCTTCCTATCAGATCTCAGGTTTCCCAATTTCTCATCACATCCTCATTCTCCCACAAGGACAAAGGAGACGCTTAGGATATCCTATAAGCTGCCCCCAAGTGGTGACAATTGAGAGTAAATGCCTGTAGTCCCAGCTATTTGGGAGGCTGAGGCAGGAAAATTGCTTGAACCCGGGCGGCGGAGGTTGCAGTGAGCCGAAGTGGTGCCACTGCACTCCAGCCTGGCGCCTGATGACAGAGTGAGACTGTCTCAAAAAAAAAAAAAAAAAAAAAAAAAAAAATCTCTGAAGCATCTCAAACCAAACACGAAGCTACACGGCAGTAAATGGAAATGGTGTCACTGGTCCCCTAGGAATAGTCTCCAAACTTATGAAGATATTTTAACTCTCCCTACTCACCTCCTATGAGTTTCAAAAGGAGAAGTTGGAAATCTCTCTTCCTGTCTCTCTCTTCTTAAATATGCCCACTTCCAAGTCAACCCTAGATGTTCTTCTGCTCATTTTTCTTTCTAGAAGAAACTACCCCTAAGTCACATCCTTCTCCTTCTTTAGGTTGTCTTCAGATAGAGCTAGAAGGCCGGAAAGGCTGCAAGAAAAAGAACTGGAATGGAGGAAAGAATGGAGGGAAGATGTGCAAGTGATAAATTTTGATTCTGTTATACCTAAATGAGAGCATGCTCAGTGAGCTTTGAAAGTCTCAAAAATGCTCTAAATAAATAGAACTATAAGTGTCCCTCTATTTTCATGGCTTGTGTTTCAAAACTGGGGTGTGTGTATCATCATTAGGGAGGATTCTTCTGCATCCATTGAAAGCAGAGGTCTCTTTCTGGGTCTTGGATATTTAAAGGTTCTAAATTTTTCATTTCCTTGGAAGTTAATCATATTTACCCTACAAAAGGGTACACCTTTACTAAGAGAAAGCCAGCATTCAGGAAACTGTCCAATGTGATATGAGAATTTAGTCTCCTAGACTTAACTTGCCAATGTTGACTGTACCGTAAACTTGGTAAAAATTAATCAGGAGGCTACATATAAAATTTCAGATGTTACCATTTCTCATTATTTTTAGTTTAAAAATATAGAAAATAATATAACAAGCAAAGGCACCTTAGAATCAGGAGCTATTAATTATTATTTTTAATTTAAAGTACAGGGAAAGGTTTCTGTTGTTTCTCTCCAAAATCCAGTCTCTTCAACTCCAGAGAATATCTTGTAAAGAATTTATGTAATTTTTATAAAAATTATAATCAGTAAAAGTATAAATGAGTAGCTATATATGATTTTAAAATATATTTTTAGTAAAAATATATAATCATATCTATAAAGCTTATTTATTCAATGGACTATTATATTTCATTATATACCAATACCACAATTATTTATTCCCCTCCTGATAGAGATTTGTATTAGTTTCAACATTTTAAACTTAAAAATTAATTCTATATCTAACAATCATACCCTTTTCTCTTGTACATCCATATACTTTCTAAAGTGTGATGGTAATTGTCACATTGTCCAACAGTATATGAGTATTTTTATTTCTGTGCAACTTTGGTACTGACAGATTTTTGAGTTTTGCTAATCTGAGGTAAATAGATAAAATAGTTTCTCATTATTGTTACAGAATGCAATTGTCTAATTATTAGTGAAATTATAATTTCATGCTGTGAGCTTTTTGATGTTCCTCCTCTAATGTAATTGCCCTTTTCTCATTTTTCTATGTTGCTTCTGTTTTTCATATTGATTTAACATTATTGTGTTTTTTATTTAAGTTACAAATCTTCTCCTAGTTGGTGAATTGTTTTTGAGTTGCTTTTGGTGTAGATATGTGTTGGATCTTTAAAGCCCAATTTATCAAGTTTTCTTTATAGATCTTCCCTGTGTATCTTCTTTAAAAAATCCTTCCTTATTTGGATATCAAGTAGATATTCTCTACCTTTCTGTAAAGAATTTAGTGTTGATTTTACATATTTTGGGCAATTATGTATCAAGGTTTTATATATATTATATAGTTGTATACATTAATATAAATATATATTATATATTAATATACAGAAATTATATTTTAAATATATACTATAAACTATATATATTAATATATAAACTATAATATATAAACATATATAATATATCAGATAATAAACTATATAATATATAAACAATATATTTAATACATATCAAATATATATTTGTATGTTTAAATACATATCCATATATATGGATATAATAAATATTCTGTATATTATTTATATATCTGCTTCTTAACTCACTTTTCCAGTTAATATATTAATTTTTATATTTCTGCCCCAATACCACACTATCTACAGCTTTACAAATCTTAAATCTTAATATCTCATATGGCAATTATTTATTTGCAGTCTGTTTTAATAAGAACTTCCATTGGTGTTTTTAAACTTTTCTTTCATATGAATTTTAGAATTAGTTGGACGAAGTCTACAAAAGTTCTGTTGGGATTTTAATTGAAATGTCATTAAATTTATAGATTAATTGGAAAGGGAAGGAGCAACACTTTAATGATATTCTTCCTCTCATTTAACATATTAAAACCCATATGTCACAAAGTTTCTTTTTATATCATTTGATACTATACAATAATTTTCTCCAAAAATTCTTTGAACAACTTTATTAGATCTATTTCCGGATACCTAAAGTTTTGATGAATAATATAAACAACATTTTCTTCTAATTTTTAAATTAGTTACAGTTACTGAGTAAGAATATGCTGATTTTCTATTTTTTACTGATTTTGTATATTTATTTTTGTATTCAACATCATTATAAAATTTGGTTAATTCTAATAGTTTGTAGATCAGCTTTGATTAAAATATAAATAGTATATTATCTGCAAATAGGCATAATTTTTTACTTTCTCTAAGTTATTACACTTATTTCTGTAATCCTCTAAATTGTTCACTTATGCCTTCCCTCTTATATTAGTTATCAGACATATCTATTTTATTCCTTATAAAACTTACTGGGTTTTTTATTTTACAAGTTTCTTCTCTTTATTGCTTTCTTCCTTGGCATCTTTTGTGTTTTGTTATTTTTATAAGTTGTTCTGAATGGTCAAATCATATATTTTAATTTTCTTTTACCTTTTAATAAACATATTGAAGGATTTAAGGTCTCTTTTGGTAATGTTTAGTTATATCTCACAAATCTTATATTTGGTACTTTCACTTTCATACATGCTAAAAATTTTATGTTTTTCATTGTACTTTGGTTCATAAGTTATCAATTATTCGAGTCTGTGATTGTTATTTATATTTTATTTCTATTGTTTAAAATTTTTTCCAATCTTTAAGGATTTCATTGCTAAAACAACAAAAGCAATGGCAACAAATGCCAAAATAGACCAATGGGATCTAATTATACTAAAAAGCTTCTGCATAGCAAAAGAAACTGTCATTAGAGTGAACAGGCAACCTACAGAATGGGAGAAAATTTTTGCAATCTACGCATCTAACAAAAGGCTAATATCCACAATCTACAAAGAAGTTAAACAAATTTACAAGAAAAAAAAACAATCAAAAAGTGGGTGAAGGATATGAACAGACACTTCTCAAAAGGAGACATTTATGCTGCCAACAAACATGAAAAAAAGCTCATCATCACTGGTCATTAGAGAAATGCAAATCAAAACCACATTGAGATACCATCTCATGCCAGTTAGAATGGTGATCATTTAAAAATCTGGAGACAATAGATGCTGGAGAGGATGTGGAGAAATAGGAACACTTTTACACTGTTGGTGGGAGTGTAAATTAGTTCAATCATTGTGGAAGACAGTGTGGCAATTCCTCAAGGATCAAGAACTAGAAATACCATTTGGCCCCACAATACCATTACTGGGTATAGGCCCAAGGGATTATAAATCATTCTATTATAAAGGCACATGCACACATATGTTCATTGTGGCACTGTTCACAATAGCAAAGACTTAAAACCAACCCAAATACCCATCAATGATAGACTGGATAAAGAAAATGGCACACATACACCATGGAATACTATGCAGCCATAAAAGAACGATACGTTTATGTCCTTTTCCGGGACATGAATGAAGCTGGAGATGATCATTCTCAGCAAACTGACAAAGGAACAGAAAACCAAACACCACATGTTCTCACTGATAAGTGAGAGTTGGACAATGAGAACACATGGACACAGGGAGGGGAACATCACACACTGGGACCTGTTGTGGGGTGGAGGGCCAGGGAAGGGATAGCATTAGGAGGAATACCTAATGTAGATGATAGAGCGATGGATGCAGCAAACCAACATGGCATGTGTATAACTATGTAACAAAACTGCATGTTCCACACATGTACCCCAAAACTTAAAGTATAATAAAAAAAGATTTTTTTAAGTATAGAAAAAATTGAAAGAATATTATAGCCATATTCTACCCACCTAAATTTTAAAATTTTTTAACATTTTTGCCCTAATTCTCATACTATGCAAATACTGATTTTTTTTTTTTTTCGGTGAGCCATTTAAAAATAAATTGTATAGAAGATGTTTAACTGGGCTGACTAGCAGCAGCTCAGGATTGCAGTTCCCAGTGAAGGTGCAGAGAGTGAGTGGATGCCAGACTTCCAGATGAATTTTTCTTGCCTACGGACCAGGAGATTCCCAGCAAAGGAGCCCCACAGGTCACCAATGCAGCTATTTTGCTGGCATCCCGGCACAGCGGTTCTCAGTGCGGAGTATGCAGGACTGGGTGCCCTTTTGGTTGGTGTTTGAAGCTCTGGGAAGGCAGAGTCATCCATTCAGCTGATTGAAAGGGGGACTGAAGCCGGGAGCCAGACCAGGAGATTCCTGGGCAGAAAAGTGCCACAAATCTCAGCACTGCTGTTTCAGCTGGTGTGGTCGCCACACAGGAAATTGCATAGATCATGGTGCACCTTTTCAGCAGGCAACTGGGGCACCTGGGAGAGAATCAACCGTTCAATTAGGCATAGAAAAAAAAGGGGGCTCCGAGTTGGGGAGCCAGGTGATCAGGCTTGGCAGGTCCCACCTCCACAAAGAAAAAAAACAGCGATTGGAAATGCTAATGGTTGAGAGTTTCACAGCAAGCATAGCTGAACCCAGGAAGGTCCAGCTCTGTAGGGGAGGGGTGTCTGCAGAAGAAAAACAAAGAAACAGAAATAACATCACCACCAACAAGCTGGATGTTCTCTCAGAGACCCAATTTGAAAGTCAGCAATTACAAAGATGACAGGGGGATAAATCCACAAAGATGGGAAGAAACCAGCGCAAAAAGGCTGGAAACATCCAAAATTAGAATACCTCTCCTCCTTCAGGAGATCGCAGCTCCTCATCGGCAAGGGAACAAGGCCTGATGGAGAATGAGTGTGATGAATTGTCAGAATCAGGCTTCAGAAGGTGGATAATAAGAAACTTCTGTGAGTTAAAAGAACATGCTCTAACCCAATGCAAATAAACTAAGAAACTTGAAAAAAGGTTTGATGAAATGCTAATGAGAATAGACAATTTAGAGAGGAATATGAGTGAATTAATGGAGCTGAGAAACACAATACGAGAACTTCACGAAGTATGCACAAGTTTTAATAGTCGAATTGATCAAGCAGAGGAAAGGATATCAGAGGTCAAAGACCAACTCAATGAAATAAAATGAGAAGACAAGATTAGAGAAAAAAGGGTAAAAAGGAATGAACAAAGTCTCCAAGAAATATGGGACTATGTGAAAAGACCTAATCTACATTTGATAGGTGTACCTGAATGTGATGAAGAGAATGAATCCAAGTTGGAAAATATTCTTCAGGATATTATTCAGGAAAACTTTCCCAACCTAGCAAGGCAGGACAATATTCAACTCCAGATAATACAGAGAACACCACAAAGATGTTCCTCATGAAGAGTAACCCCAAGGCACATAATTGTCAGATTCACCAGGGTTGAAATGAAGGAGAAAATGCTAAGGGCAGCCAGAGAGAAAGGTCAGGTTAACCACAAAGGGAAGCCTGTCAGACTCACAGCAGATCTCTCAGCAGACACCCTACAAGCCAGAAGAGAGTAGGGGCCAATATTCAGCATTCTTATAGAAAAGAACTTTCAACCCAGAATTTTATATCCAGTCAAACTAAGTTTCATAAGTGAAGGAAAAATAAAATGTTTTGTGAACAAGCAAGTACTCAGAGATTTCATCACCACAAGGCCTGCTTCTCAAGAGCTTCTGAAAGCAGCACTACGCATAGAAAAGAACAACAAGTATCAGCCACTACAAAAATATACTTAAAGGTAAACAGCATCAACATAATGAAGAATCTTAATCAATCTAAGTTTACTTGTTCTGGGTCTGAGTTCAAGTCTTGGATACCTTTGTTAATTTTCTGTCTCGTTGATCTGTCTGATATTGACAAGGTGATGTTAAAGTCTCCCACTATTGTTGTGTGGGAGTCTAAGTCTCTTTATAAGTCATTAAGAACTTGCCTTATGTATCTGGGTGCTCCTGTATTGGGTGCATATATATTTAGGATCATTAACTCTTCTTGTTGCATTGGTCCTTTTACCATTATGTAATGTCCTTCTTTGCCTCTTTTGATCTCTGTTACTTTAAAGTCTATTTTGTCAGAGGTGAGAATTGCAAGTCCTGCTTTTTAGTTTTTATTTATTTATTTTTTTGCTCTCCATTTGGTTGTTAAATCTTCCTCCATCACTTTGAGTCTTTGTGTATCCTTGCATGTGAGATGGGTCTGGATGCAGCATACCAATGAGTTTTACATTTTTATCCAATTTGCCTGTCTGTGTCTTTTGATTGGGGCATTTAGTCGATTTAAATTTAGGATTAATAATAATATGTGTGAGTTTAATACTGCCATTTGATGCTAGCTGGCTGTTTTGCCCATTGATTGTAGAACTCTTCACCCCAAATCCACACACACAGACACAAAAAACTGTAGACATCACAACTTTGCACCCAGATATTTTATTATGCATTTCCTTAAAATAAGGATTTCACCTATGTAGTTATAATGACACTTTAAAAATATTTAACAATAATTTGATAATACAACTTAATTTACAGCCCATAGTCTAATTTCCCCAATTTCCCCAATGTCTATTACATATATTTGTTTCTGATCCAAGTCTCAATCAAAGTTTATAGACTGCTTTGTCAGGTTTCTTTAGTCTCTAAAATTTGAACTTTCTCCTGCTTTTTAAAGTTACTTTTACTTTTTGAAAAATCTAAATTACTGTGATTATTTTCCCATATTATCATTTAATTATTTTCTCTAGCTCTTGTATTTTCTCTAGACCAGAAGTTTGGTTTAGAAGTGTATAAATTGAAATTGATATTTAGAGGAAAAATGTTTTATAGGTAACAGGGAGTGTACAGCATATCGTATCATATCCGGGACATAACATCATATCATATCAGGAGACATAACATCATATAATCTAATTATTAGAGATAGTAAATTACTCACTTTTTGAAATAGGTAGAAGTCAAATCTTGCCACTGTGAAGGTTCATTTTTCTCCTTTATATTTAGTACTTTAATCAAGTAATGTGTGATGAGAGACTTTAATCAAGTAATGTGTGGTGAGAGACTTTAATCAAGTAATGTGTGATGAGAGACTTTCACACTATGCATGCACATATCCTGACACTATGCACATATCCAGTCACTTTTCAGGCAATGGCTTCTGTATCAATTTTTGAGTTTCTCCTGAGTTTGGAGGAATGGCAAAATGATTTTCTGATTCTATTATTCCCTCTATGAAAATGAGCTTTTCTTATTCAACATTTCTGTAGCTGTCTTTCTCCTTTCATTTAATCATTTAGAGTATTACAACTGACTCGTGGATTTGTTTAATTCAACCAGTTATATTTATTCTTGTCCTAAATGCTCAAATGTTCCCAGATCTAAACAGTGGTGCTGCTTCAAGCTGGTTCCATGTCTTTAAAATAATCTCATTTGTCTTTGGACATTCCTTTGCTAATACATGCAATGACATGTCCCAAGCTCATCCTCTACTTTCCTGCCTTAGATTTGGAATTAGTTTTCTGCAAGGGACCCTAATCCCTTTTGGTTGAAAATTATTATATAGAAAACAGAATTTGAGCACTATGTATGCTCATGGCCACTGGAGGATCATTGCTTTTAGGCCACATTAGTGGAAAGAGTTGAGATGTGTATGTGTGTGTGAGTGTGAGTGTGCATGTGAGAGAGAGAGCTCATATTGTTAGTTACATAAATATTTGCACCCCTTTTAATTAAAAATATTTTCTTATAGTATCAATCTATTTACTTTATGTTACAATATAATAAAATAGTTTCAACTGTACAATATATGTACTCAATAGGTTTAATATTTAGTGCAATATATGCACTAACAATAATGGACCCAATAAGGTTTAATGTTATTAAACATTAGATATACTAACATATTAATATGCAATCAGATTATTTTACCCACAGATTACTTAAACTCATTCTGGTCTATGTTTGTATTATCAAGTTGTTGTATTGTTTAGTTAGTTCATATGCCTGTATTCAATTTTAAAGTTCTCTTTTCAATTCCTTTTAATTTTAAATTTATTTTGAATATATAAAGCATTAACATTATTCAAAACTGAAAACTACATTGAGAAGAATTGGTCCCATTCCCATCCTCTCTACCTTATTCCCACCTATCCCCTAAAAGTAACAATTTTGAATAGGAGAGCTGAGACACGGCAGTGAAAACTAAAAGGTTCGAAAGGAGTAATGAATTTGCATTGATGATCTCCAGCTGCTTCTTTATATCCATCATCACTGATTATTAGAGAAATGCAAATGAAAACCACATTGAGATATTGATTATTAGGGAAAGCAAATCAAAACCACATTGAAATACCACCTCTTGACCGTTAGAATGGCAATCATTAAAAAATCTGGAGACACTAATGCTGGAGAGGATATGGAGAAATAGTAACACTTTTACACTGTTGGTGGGAGTGTGAACTAGTTCAACTATTGTGGAGGACGGTTTGGAGCTTCCTCAAGGACCTAGAAATAGAAATTTCATTTGACCTAGCAATCCCGTTACTGGGTATATACCCAAAGGATTATAAATTATTCCGTTAAAAAGACACATGCACACGTATGTTCATAGCAGCACTGTTTACAATAGCAAAGACCTGGAATCAACCCAAATTCCCATTGATGATAGACTGGACAAGGAAAATGTATCACATATACGCCATGAAATACTATGCAGCCATAAAAAACGATGAGTTCACGTCCTTTGTAGGGACATGGATGAATCTGGAAACCATCATTCTCATCAAACTGACACAAGAACAGAAAATCAAACACCACATGTTCTCACTCATAGGCGGGTATTGAACAATGAGAACGCATGGACACAGGGAGGAGAGCATCACACACTGGGGTCTGTTGAGGGGGCCAAGGGAGGGACAGTGTTGGAAGGGAGGTTGGGGAGGGATAACGGGGAGAAATGCCAGATGTAGGTGACGTGGATGGTGGCAGCAAACCACATTGCCATGTGTGTACCTATGCAACAATCCTGCATGATCTGCACATGTACCCCAGAACCTAAAGTGCAATAATTAAAAAAAAAATTCCTAATGGGTGCAGATAGAGATTGAGAACAAGGTTTGGCTGCAGCGATCCAATGCTAGGGCACAGAGAAACCAGCACATATGGTGGTTGCTCAGGTTTGTAGTGGCAATACTGGAGACACGAGAAAAAGAGGAAAATGGTAGACTGAATTGAATTAATCTTTCAACCAAACTTCCAACCACATCAGCCTAGCAGAAAAAAGAGTGAACCATCTCTGTTGGAAGACAACATCATTTTGAATCTCTCCTCATATTGTTTGGCTGTGTTCCCACCCAAATCTCATCTTGAATTGTAGCTTTCATAATTCCTGCCTGTCATGAAAGGGACCTGGTGGGAGGTAATTGAATCACGGGGGCCGTTCTTTCCCATGCTGTTCTCATGATAGTAAGTCTCACAAGATCTAATGTTTTTATAAAGGTGAATTTCCCTACATGAGCTCTCTCTTTTCCTGCCATCATGTAAGACATGACTTCTCATTTGCCTTCTGCCATGATTGTGAGGCCTCCCCAGCCATGACAAACTGTAAGTCAATTAAACTTCTTTACTTTATAAATTATCCAGTATGGGGTATGTCTTTATTAACAGCATTAGAACAGAAGAATACATCTCCTGTTTTTAATACACAATGTCTAATAATCATTCAATCTAAAGTCACCAGGAATGTGAAGAGTCATGTCCATATGACCCATAATCAAGAGGGAAAAAAAAGAAAATGAAATCAGAGCCACTGTATTGTTACAGTTAACAGATAAGGAGTTTAAAATAACTATGATTAACATGTTCAGTAGAATAGAGCAAACATTGGACCAAGTGAATACAAAGAAGGAGAATTTTAAGAGACAAATGGAATTTACTTTTCTAGGAATCAAATGAATATTCTAAAACTAAAAAATTACTTACCAAAAAAAGCATTCAATAGACTGGGGACAAGTAAAGCTAGGAGTAGGAAACTGGAAAATGGGTGCAATTGAAAATATACAACCTGGCCATTAGAGAAATGCAAATCAAAACCACATTGAGATATCAGCTCATGCCAAATAGAATGGTGATCATTTAAAAATCAGGAGACAACAGATGCTGGAAAAGATGTGGAGAAACAGAAACGCTTTTGCTCTGTTGGTGGGAGTTTAAATTAGTTCAATCATTGTGAAAGACAGTGTAGTGATTCCTCAAGGATCTAGAACTAGAAATACCATTTGATCCCATTACTGGGTATATACCCAAAAGATTATAGTGTATATATTTTGATATATTTTGCAATTGGGAAAATGTTTCCTATGGTATTTTTTACACCTGTATCTTGTATTTTTGTATGCACCTGTATTTTGTAATTTTGTATGTTTTGCAAATATTAAACCAGTTGTACTGGTAATGCAGGGTTTTACTTAAACCTGATGAATGTCAAAATAAGAAACAAAATGGTGTAGAGATGATACAAATGGCATAAAATGAACAAAGAAAATTATGATATATAACAATAATGAAAGAAAATTATAAAATATGACTTAAAGATTTTTATAACATGATTTCACAGTACTGTACATATAGCTTACTCAACTTATGACCAAATCGTGTTACGACCGGTCTGTTGGAACCAATCGTGGTCGTAAGTTGATTACTGGCTGTAAATCTTTCTATTATAAAGACACTTGCAAATGTATGTTCATTGCAGCACTGTTCACAATAGCAAAGACTTGGAACCAACCCAAATGCCCATCAATGATAGACTGGATAAATAAAATGTGGCACATATACATCATGGAATACTATGGAGCCATTAAAATGAATGAGTTAATGTCCTTTGTAGGGACATGGATGAAGCTAGAAACCATAATTCTCAGCAAACTGACACAAGAACAGAAAACTGAATACCACATGTTCTCAATTATTAGTGGGAGTTGAACAATGAGAATACATGGACACAGGGAGGGAAGCATCACACACCAGGGCCTGTTGGGGGGTAAGGGGGTAGGGGAGGATCAGCGGGGGGGTGGGGATTTAGGAGGGATAACATTAGGAGAAATACCTAAAATAGATGACAGGGGCATGGATGCAGCAAACTGCCATGGCATGTGTATACCTATGTAATAATCCTGCATGATCTGCACATGTACTCCAGAACTTAAAGTATAATTTAAAAAAAAAGAAAAGAAAATCTACAACCTAAACCAAAGAAAAAGAAAATAAAACATAAAAGAGTGTCATACATAAATACAGGGCAGTTGAAAGATCTAGCATGATATAGATATGGTTTAAGTAAGAGAACATTGGAAGAAGTAATACATTAGGATATAAAGACCAAACTTTTTTCAAATATGTGGAAAGACATAAATCATAGATTCAATAAGCTTAGCAAACCCAAAATGAAATATATACAAATAAACCACATTAAAGCACATCACAGGAAGGTAACCAAAACCCAAAGAAGTAGAGAAAATTTAAAAATAACTACAGGAAATATTTGTTTTCTTGGGTACTCACTCTTATCCCTAGAGGTAGCAGTTGCTCCCTACTTTGTTGTTTTGAAAGTCCTTAGAATTGTCTCTTGCCTCATTAGTGGTTAGGCTAGCTAATAAATGTATTTCCTGTTGTTGGTGTAACAAACTACCACAGATTTAGTGACTTAAAAGTAACATAGGCCAGGTGCAGTTGCTCAGGCCTGTAATCTCAGCACTTTGGGAGGTCGATGTGGGCAGACCTTGAGGTCAAGAGATCGAGACCATCTTGGCCAACATGGTGAAACCACATTTTTACTAAAAATACAAAAATTAGCTGGGCATCATGGTGCACATCTGTAGTCCCAGCTAGTTGGGAGGCTGAGGCAGGAGAATCACTTGAACCCCAGAGGCGGGGGTTGTAGTGAGCAGAGTTCATGACACTGTACTCCAGCCAGGCGACAGAGTGAGACTCCATGTAAAAAAGCAAAAATAACACAAATCTACTATTTTAGTTCTGTAGGACAAAAATCCAAAATTCATTTTACTGGGTTAAAATCAATGTGTTAGCAGAGAGAGCTACACTGCGTTTGGAGAATCAAGAGGAGAGCATTCCTTTGCCTTTTCCAGCTTTTAAAGGCTGCCTACATTCCATAGCTCATGACCTTGTCTTCCATATTCAAAACCAGAAGCATGACATCTTCAAATTACTGATTATGACCCTAATTTTTTCATTGAATCTCCTCTGACTCTCCTGCCTCCTTCCTCCCCTTGTAAGGACCCTTGTGATTACATTGAGCCCATCTAAATAATCAAGATAATTTTCTCAAGATCTTTAACTTAATCATCTTTGCAACATCCTTATTGTCATAGAACATAACATATTAACAGGTTCAAGAAATTAACATATGAATAGTTTTGGGTGGGTGTCTTTCAGCCTCCCCCACCTATCTTATAGTAGTTAATAATTTTTATATAGTGCTTGTTAAAATTATTTGTGTGGTTTCTGCCTCCTGACTTGCCCCTGATACATAGAGAAAACAAAGGATAAGATTGTAGATACAAATTCAAACATATAAGTAATGAAATGCAAACTGACCAAATACTCCAAATGCTCTAAGATTCTTAGACAAGATAATGATAACAAGTAAATAACAAAATTATATGGTGCTTATAAGAGGTACAATATTTATGTAAAGAAAAACAAGTTGAAATTAAAAGAATATAAAATAATATATGTAAAAAATGCTCTACTTTAAAAAGTTGGCATAGAAATACTTAAAAAAAAAAGCAAAATATATTTTCTAGAAAATAAAGAGCAAATCAAAACCAAAGAAGTAGAAGGAAGAAACCAGTAAAAAATGGATCAGAAATCAATAAAATAGACAATAGACATAAAATAGAAACATAATTGGTTCTTAAAAATATTTATAAAATTGATAAATTTCTACAAAATTAATGAAGGAAAAGGTATAGAAACCACAAATTACCAGTAACAAAATAGAAAAAAAGATGCTACTACACTCTTAAAGACTTTTAACAGATTACAAGTGGATATTATGAACAAATACATGCCAATAAACTTGCTAATTTGAATGAAATGGACAGCTTAATAAAACATATTATACCAAAATTTATAAAAGAAAAAATAAATGATACTAAAAGTCTAACGCCAATTAAAAAATTTGAACATTATTTTAAATCTTTCACACAGAGAAGTCTATTTATAGTGGGCTTTAAAAGTGAATTTTTCGGCCGGGCGCGGTGGCTCACGCCTGTAATCCCAGCACTTTGGGAGGCTGAGGCGGGTGGATCACAAGGTCAAGAGATGGAGACCATCCTGGTCAACATGGTGAAACCCCGTCTCTACCAAAAATACAAAAAATTAGCTGGGCATGGTGGTGTGTGCCTGTAATCCCAGCTACTCAGGAGGCTGAGGCAGGAGAATTGCCTGAACCCAGGAGGCGGAGGTTGCGGTGAGCCGAGATCACGCCATTGCACTCCAGCCTGGGCAACAAGAGTGAAACTCCGTCTCAAAAAAAAAAAAAAAAAAAAAAAAAAAAAAAAAAAGTGAATTTTTCAAAATATGTAAGAAATAGAGTTACACAAAATCTTCCAGAGAGTATAAAAAGAACAAATACTTTCCAGCACTTTAAAGACAACAGGTTCCTGAAGTCTACTGACTTAGATGCAAAATCATTAAGAATTATTTAGCAAATAGAATGCAGTGGTATGTAAGAAGAAAACACATTACTACAAAATGAGTTTATTCCAGGAATTTAAGGATGATTTTATACTCAAGATAAATGTAATTATGAATTAACTTACATAATTAAGTCAGTAGGTACCAGAAAACTATTTCGTAATATTAACATCCTTTTATGATTAAAAATAAAATCTCAGAGGGAGACAAGATGGGCTGACTAGATGCCACCAGGAAGAACATCTCGCACTGAGAGAGCAGACCATCAAGAAGGCCAGCACGCTCCAGGCAGATCTTTGGAAGGAAGTCTTGAGAGTAGATGTAAGGAGGAAACAGACCCAGGCTGAAGAGACAGGAAGCTGGGAACCCTGTATGGGGCTGCCAAGCTGCAGGACTCATTCCTGGCCCCAAGCAGGTTGTGGGTAAAAAGTGAGTTAATAAACAAGGAGTGACCCCCTCTCACTGTGGACTTTTGGAATCCTAGTTGCAGAAGACCTCACAACCCCCATGGCCATTTCAACTTGCAGAGAGAGCTGCTTGGACAGGTAGCAGGAACAAGACTCCACCCTGTGCAGAGTCCAGAGGATTTGGCAGTTGCAGTAAAGCATGGCTAGAAATGCCCATCCCCCAAGGCTGACCGTGCTCTTCTAGATGGTTTTGGCCTCTGCTGACTGTCGGGTCTGAACAGAGTAGGGTTGTCTTACCTGTGGGATAAAGCCAGACCTATCTGAATGCTCCCCTGTCTGCCAGCCTCTCCTGGGATCCCTTCCTGGTAATACTTCCATACAGTGAAGCTCAGATGCCCGAACAGAGCACTTCCTGGTGGCCACTGCCACACCTCTTCTGCTAGCAGACCCTGTCTAACCACCAAGGAGCTTCAGCAAATGGACCCCTACCAATGTATACACATTCACAGTCACCCCCACTGCTTTGATAGCACACACTTGCTTGTAGCCTTCCCCCACCACTGTGGTGGCATGTGTGCACATGTGGACCTCACCAACACAATGATGTGCTTTTGTTGAAACCCTCATCAGAGTGTTGTTTCCAGCAACCTGGAAATATCTTGGCTCTTCCAGTGTAGCAGGTACTTAACTTAAAGGGGCTAGAGAACAAAGCTATAAGCCTGGTTCTAGCTCCTCAGAGATAGAGCATGCAGGCAACTCAAAAAGCCAAAGCATCTTCTTACCTCCAAACTAGCACTAGCTTCCCAACAATAGTTTTTGTTGTTGTTGTTGTTGTTGTTTGTTTGTTTTTTATACTTTAAGTTCTGGGATACATGTGCAGAACGTACAAGTTTGTTACATAGGTATACATGTACCATGGTGGCTTGCTGTATCCATCAGCCCATCATCTAATTAGGTATTTCTCCTAATGCTATCCCTCCACTATCCCCCTACCCCTTGACAGGCCCCAGTATGTAATGTTCCCCTTCCTGTGTCCATGTGTTTTCATTGTTCAGCTCCCACTTATAAGTGGGAACATCTGGTGTTTGGTTTTCTGTTCTTGTTCTTTTGCTGAGAATGATGGTTTCTAGCTTCATCTATGTCCCTGCAAACAACATGAACTCATTCTTTTTTATGGCTGCACAGTATATCATGGTATATGTGTGCCACATTTTCTTTATCCAGTCTCTTTTTGATGGGCATTTGGGTTGGTTCCAAGTCTTTGCTATTGTGAATAGTGCTGCAATAAACACGTATACAGGTGTGTCTATAGTACAATGATTTAGAATCCTTTGGGCATATACCCAGTAATGGTACTGCTGGGTCAGATGATATTTCTGGTTTTAGACCCTTGAGGAATTTCCACACTGTCTTTCACAATGGTTGAATTAATTTACCCTCGATCAAAAGTGTAAAAGTATTTCTATTTCTCCACGTTTTCTCCAACATCTGTTGTTTCCTGACTTTTTAATGAGGAGAAAACCTTTACAGGCAGCAATCATTCTTAATCAGGCTGAAATTGCTGAAATGATGGACTTAGAATTCAGAATCTAGTTGGCAATGGTGATCATTGAGATCCAGGAGAAAGTTGAAACCCAATCCAAAGAATTCAGTAAAATGATACGAGCCATTTTAAGAAATAATTGAACTAATCTGATAGAGTTGAAAAACTCACTGTAAGAATTTCATAATACAAACAAAAGTATTAACCGCAGAATAGAACAAGCTGAGGAAAAATATCTCAGAGCTTAAAGACTAATTATTAAATCAACTCAGATAAAAATTGAGAAAGTATTAAAAACATAAATAAAATATCTGAAAAACTTGGGATTATGCAAAGAGACAAAACTTATGACTCTTTGGCATCCCTAAAAAACAGGAAGAGAAAGCAAGCGATTTGGAAAACATATTTGAGGATACTACCCATGAAATTTCCCCAACGTCACTAGAGAGGTCAACATTCAAATTCAGGAAATTCAAATAACCCTTTTGAGATACTATATAAGATGACCATCCCAAGATACATAGTCATCAGATTCTCCAAAATCAATATGAAAGAAAAAACATTAATGGCATCTAGAGAAAAAGGGTATGTCACCTACCAAAAGAACCTCATCAGACTGTGGACTTTTCAGCAGAAACCCAACAAGACAGAAGACATTGAGGGTCTATGATCAGCATCTTTAAAGAAAAGAAATTCCAACCAGGAATTTTTTACTCATCTAAACTAAGCTTCATAAACAAGAAAAAAACAAAATTCTTTTCAGACAAGCAAATGCTAAAGTAATTCATGACCAAAAGACCTACTTTATGAGAGGTCCTCAAGGGAGTGCTAAATATGGAAACGAAAGGCCATTACAAGCCACCACAAAAACATACTGAAGTACATTGACCATTGACAGTAGAAAGCAACTACACAATCCAGTCCACATAACAACCAGCTAACAAAACAATAGCAGGATCAAATCCACACATGTCAATAATAACCCTGAACATAATAAACAGGTTAAATGTCCCATTTAAATGACACAGTGTAGAGTTGTAAGTTGGGAAAAGAAGACCCAACTACATGCCATCTTGAAGAGACCCATCTCACATGCAGTGATATTCATAGGCACAAATTAAAGGGATGGAGAAAAATCTACCAAGCAAATTAAAAAGAGGGAAGAACAGGAGTTGCTACTCTAATTTCAGACAAAATAGAATTTAAATCAATGAAAGCAGGACATTGTAAAATGTAAAGGGATCAATCCAACAAGAAGACTTTACCATCCTAAAAATACATATACCAAAAATCAGATAACCCGGATTCATAAAGCAAGTTCTTAGAGATGTATGGAGATACTCAGATAACTACAAAATAATGGAGATTTCCAACACCACACTGATAGCATTAAACAGGAAATTGAGGCAGGAAACTAACAGGGATATTTGGGACCTAAATGTGACACTTGACCCAATGGACCTAACAAACATCTGCAGAACAATTCATCCAACAAGGACAGAATACACATTGTTCTTATCTGAACGTGGCACATACTCTAATATTGACCAAATTCTCAATAAAGCAATTCTTAACAAATTAAAAACAAAACAAAACAAAATTACACCACCTATACTCTTGGACCACAGCACAATAAAAATAGAAATCAATGCTAAGAAGATTTCTCAAAACCCTATCATTACATGAAAATTTAATGATCTGCTAATAAATGAGTTTTGGGTAAACAATGGAAGGCAGAAATTAGGAAGTTCTTTGAAATTAATGAAAATAAAGATACAAAATATGAAAATTTCTGGGACACAGGTAAAGCTGTGTTAAGTTTATAGAAGTGAAAGTTTATAGCACTAAATATCCACATCAAAAAGTAAGAAAGATCCCAAATCAACAACTTAACCTCATAGCTACAGGAACCAGAGCAAACCAACCCGAAGCTACTGAAAGGAAGGAAATAACCAAATCAGAGCAGAATTGAATGAAATTTAGATGCAAAAAGCATACAAAAGATCAATGAAACAAAACATTAGTTCTTTAAATGAATAGATAAGATTGATAGACTGCTAACTAGACTAATGAAGAATAAGATAATACACAAATACACACAATTAGAAATTACAAAGGGGACATAACCATTGACACCATATAAACACAAAAAACTTCAGAGATTATTATGAACACCTCTATGCACATGATACAGAGAACCTAAAAGAAATTGATAAATTTCTAGAAATAGTACCTTCCAAGATTGATCCAGAAAGAAATTGAAACCCTGAATAGACCGATAACCAGTTTCAAAATTGAATCACTAATAAAAAGCCTGTCAGCGAGAAAAACTCTAGACTAGATGGATTCACAGCTGAATTCCACCAGACATATAAAGAAGAGCTGGTAACAGTCCTGAATTATACTAAAACTATTCCCAAAAAATTGAGGAGAAGGGACTTCTCCTTAACATTCTATGAGGGCAGCATCATTCTGATACCCAAACCTAGCAGTAACACAATGAAAAAAAACTTCAGGCCAATATTCTTGATGAACATAGATTCAAAAATCCTCAACAAAATGCAAGAAAACAAAATCCAGCAGCACATCAAAAAGTTAATTCACCATGATCATTTGGGCTTTATTCTTGGGATGCAAGGTTGATTCAACATATACAAATTAATAAATGTGATTTATCACATAAACAGAACTAAAAACAGTAACAACATGAACATCTGAATAGATGCAGGGAAGCCTTTTGATGAAATTCAACATCCCTTTATGTAAAAACCTCAAGAAAATAGGCATCAAAGGAATACACCTTAGAATAATAAGAGCCATCTATGGCTCACAGTCAACACCATACTGAATAGGCAAAAACATTCCTTTTGAGAACTGGAACAAGACAAGGATGTACACTTTCACCACTCTTATTCAACATAGTACTGGACTTCCTAGTCAGAGCAATCAAGCAAGAGAAAGAAATAAAAAGCATTCAACTAGGAAAAGAGGAAGTCAAATTATCTCTTTATTTGCAGATGATATAATTTTATACCTAGAAAACCTCACAGTGTCTGCCCAAATGTTCCTAGACTTGATAAACAACTTCAGCAAAGTTTTAGATACAAAATCAATGTAAAAAATCAGTTGCATATCTATATACCCATAACATAAAGGGTGAGTGTCAAATCAAGAACACAATCTCAATCCCAATAACCACAGGAAAAAATAAAATACCTAGGTATACAGCTAATCATGGAAGTGAAAGTTATTTGCAATAGGAATTAACAAAATGCTGCTGAAAGAAATCAGAGAAAACACAAACAAATGGAAAGATATTCCATGCTCATAGATAGGAAGAATCAATATTGTTAAAATGAAATGGCCATACTACCTAAAGCAATTTACAGATTCAATACCATTCCTATCAAACTACCATGACATTTGTTACAGAATTAGAAAAAAAAAAACTATTATAAAATTTATATGGAACACCAAAAGAGCCCAATAGCCAAAGTAATCCAAAGCAAAATGAACAGAGTCAAAGATATCACATTACCCAATTTCAAACAATACCACAAGGCTACAGTAACTAAAACAGCATTGTCCTAGCACAAAAACAGACACATACAGCAAATGAACTGAATAGAGAACTTGGAGATAAAGATGTATATCTACAACTGTCTGATCTTCCATAAAGGCAGCAATAACAAGGAATAGGGAAAGGACTCCTTATTTAATAAATGGTTCTGGCACAACTGGCTAGCCATGTGCAGAAGAATTAAATTGAACCCTTTACTATTATCATATACAAAATCAACTCAAGATTGATTAAAGACTTAGATGTAAAACCTAAAACTACAAAAATCCTAGAATAAATCTTAGTAAATATCATTCTGGATGTAAGCCTTGGCAAATATTTCATGATGAAGACTCCAAAAGCAACTGTGACAAAACTAAAAATTGACAAATGAGACCTAATTAAACTAAAGAGCTTCTGCACAGCAAAAGAAACTATCAATATAATAAGCAGACAGCCTACACAATGGGAGAAAAATATTTGCAAGCTATGCATCCAACAAAAGTCTAATATCCTGAATTGATAAAGAACTTAACTAACAAGCAAAAATCAAACAACCCTATTAAAAATAGGCAAAGGACATGAACAGACACTTCTCAAAAGAAGACAAACAAATGGTCAACAGGAATATGAGAAAAATCATCAACATCACTAATCATTACAGAAATTTAAATCAAAACCATAATGAGATACGATTTCATACTGGTCAGAATGGCTATTATTAAAAAGTTTTAAAAATCTACAGATGCTGGTGAGGCTGCAGAAAAAAAGGAAAGCTGAAACACTGTTGGTGGGAATGTAAATAGTTCAGTCACGGTTGAAAGCGGTTTGAAGATTTCTCAAAGAATCTAAAACAGAACTACCATTCGACCCAGCCATCCCATTACTAGGTGTATACCAAAAGGAATATAAATCATTCTACAGTAAAGACACATAACTGTGTAAGTTCATCATAACACTATTCACAATAGCAAAATATGGAGTTTACCTAAATGCCTTTCAGTGGTGGACTGGATAAAGAATTACACACACACACACACACACACACACACACACACAGAGACACACACACATACTACAGAATACTATGCAGGCATAAAAAAATGAAATCATGATCTTTGCAGCAACAAGGATGAAGCTGTGAAGCTGGAAACCATTTTCCTAAGGGAGATAATGCAGGAACAGAAAACCAAATGCTGCATGTTCTCACATACAAGTGGGAGCTAAACATTGAATACAAATGAATGCAAAGAAGTTAACACCAAAAACTACTAGATGGTGGAGGGTGGGATGAAAGAGTATTAAAAAACGACCTATTGGGTATTATGCTCATTACCTGGGTGACAAAATAATGATAAACCCCTGTGACACACTATTCACCCATATAACAAATCTACATGTGTACCTCATGAAGATTTAAAACTATAAAATAAAATAAAAATATAAAAGAAAAATTCAAAAGAAAAAAGCAAATTCGGAATAGAAGAGACCTTCCTAAACTGAAAAACAATGTTCAATAATATCATACATAAAAATTATCATAATGGCAAAACATTAAGTGCTTTTTCCCTGAGATTCACAATGAACAACCATTTCTGCTATTTGCACTTTTTTTTTTTTGCAACATTGTACCAGCCACAAAATTTTGCAATGAGTAAAAAATGAAAACAAAATTCATGAGGTTTGGATAGGAAGAAGTAAAACTCTCAGGGTTTGGCAACAAGATAATTATGTGTATTTAAAATTTAAAATAATCTGTAGACAATTTAATAAGTAAATTTAGCAATATCACCAGACATAATGTCAATATATAAAAATTATTTACATTTATATCTAAACTAATATGATTTGTACCTCTGTCCTCACTGAGGTTAGAAGTGAGGCCTAGTGAAGGTGATTGGATCATGGGGGTAGAGTTCTCATGAATGGTTTAGTACTAGCCCCTCAGTGCTAGTCTTACGGTAGTGAGTGACTTATCATGAGATCTGGTTGTTTTAAAAGTGTATAGCACCTCACCTCTCCCACCTCCGAACTTGGTCCCACTCCTGTCGTGTAAGACATCTGCTCCCACTTTGCCTTCCGCTATGAGTGAAAGCTCCTTGAGGCCTTGCCAGAAGCAGATGCTGCCATGTTTTCTATGCAGCCTGCAGAACCATGAGCCGAATAAACCTCTTTTCTTTATAAATTACCCAGTCTCAGGTATTTCTTTATAGCAGAGTGAGAATGACTAATAAACCAACAAAAATTAGAAAATAATTATTTTGAGACTACTATTTACAACAACATGAAAAAACATGAAATGCCATGGGAAATATAACAAAAAGCCTTCATTTACAAAATAATTTTGTCTTTTTAAATTCATTTCTTTATTGAGTTTAATCAGGTCTTGTTTCAAACCCTTTCTGTTACTCAATTTCTGACATGGTTAATTTCAGATTCATGTATTCTCTCATACATAAAATTTATTTATTTATATAGCTGTATTTCATTTCTTTTTATTCCTGAATAATATTCCATTGTATAAATATATCACATAGTGTTCCTCTTTTCATCTGTTGATAAACAATTGATTCTTTTACTTTTTGATTGTTATGAATAATGCTGTTGTGAATATTTTTGTGCAAGTTTTATGTGGACATGTGTTTTTTTTTTTGTGGGCATATACCAGGGAGTGGAATTGCTGGTCATTTGGTAATTCCACGTTTATCTCCAATTTGAAGATTTGCCACTCTTTTTTTTTTTTTTTAAATGTCTGT
This sequence comes from Saimiri boliviensis, assembly GCF_048565385.1. NCBI lineage: Eukaryota > Metazoa > Chordata > Mammalia > Primates > Cebidae > Saimiri > Saimiri boliviensis. The sequence goes on from NC_133461.1 coordinate 57,941,145, forward strand.
ACTCTTTTACATTCAAACAGCAATACACAAAGATTCATCCTCACCTTCACTAACAATTATCTGTCTTTTAAGAATTATCGTATTCTATTAGTGTGAAGTGGCAGCTCATGGTTTTGATTTGCATTTTCCTAATGATAAATAATGTTGAGAATCTCTTCATATGCTTACTGGCCATTTGCGTATCTTTATTACTATTTTTTTTAATGAAATGTTTCTTCATATCCTTTGCCCACTTTTAGTTTTTTTTTTAAATTTGTTTGTTTTTGTTTTTTTGTCTTACTACTGAGTTGTAATACTTCTTTATATATTCTAACAGTTCCTTACCAAATACACAATTTGCAAATATTTTCTTCACTTCTATGTATTGTCTTATAACTTTCTTGACAATAGAATTTGTAGCACAAAATCTTCTACTTTTGATGAAGTCTAATTAAAAAATTTCTCTTTCATTACTCCTTTTGTGTTGCAGCTAAGAAAACACTGCTTAACTCAAGGTCATGAAGATTTACCCCTATGTTTTCCCCTAAGAGTTTTGTAGTTTTGGCTCTACATTTAGGTCTTTTGTTCATTTAGAGTTAATTTTTGTGTATGGTGTGAGATAGGGGTCTATCTTAATTTTTTGTTTTTTGCATATGCTTGTGCCAGCACTACTTGTTGAAACCACTGTACTTTCCAATTAAGTTGTCTTAATATTTCTTTACAAAATCTGTTAGCCATAAATATTTATGGACTTGTGGGTTTATTTATGGACTTTCAATTCTGTTCTATTAATCAATGTCTGTCCTTACACCAGTATGACACTGTCCTGAGTATAACAGCTTTGAGGCAAGACTCAAAATTTGGAAATGTGATTTCTCCAACTTTGTAATTATTTTTCATAGTTCTTTTGACTATTTTGGATCCCTTGCATTTGCATATGAATTCTAGGATCACCTTGCCAAATTCTGCAGAAAAGCCAGGTAGGATTTAGAAAGGGATTTTTGTTGAGACTGTAGATACATTTGTTGAGTATTGTTATCTTAACAATATTTAGTCTTATTATCCAGAAATATGGAATGTATTTTGATTTGTTTAAATATTCTTTATTTTTTAACAGTTTTTGCAATTTTTAATGTATAAATCTTGCACTTCTTTTGTTGGCACCTAAAAGGGGTGCTATTATAAATGAAATTGTTTTATTCACTTTATTTTCAGGTTGTTTGTTGCACCTGTACAAATATGCAGTTATAATTTCTTTTATAATTATCTACATAATTGTACCTTGTTTTGCTAGGAGAGCTAGAAAATACTGTCTAGTGTCCAGTATTTCTTGTAAAGCAGATCTGCTAGCAACAAATTCTCAAGGTTTTTAAAATTTGTTTGTTTTTAACTGGAAATGTTTTTATTTCACTTCCTTTTTTAAAACATAATTTTAACTTTTATTTTAGATTCTAGGGGTACATGTGCAAGTTTGTTATGTGGGTATATCTTGTAATGCTGAGGTGTGGGGTACAAAGGGTACAAATGATCCCTTCACACAGGTAGTGAGCATAATACCCAATAGGTAGTTTTCCAGGTTTTACCACCCTTTTTTGTCCCCACTCTGATTAGTCTTCAGTGTTTATTGTTCCCATCTTTATGTCCAATGTGTACTTAATGCTTAGCTTTTATTTATAAGTGAGAACATATGATATTTAGTTTTCTGTTCCTTTGTTAATTTGCTTAGGATAGTGGCCCCCAGCTGCATCCATGTTTCTTGCTGCAAATGACAAGATTTCATTCTTTTGTATGGCTGTGTAGTATTCCATGTTATATATGTCCTGCATGTTCTTTATCCAATCTACTGTTGAGGGACATCTAGGTTGATTCCATGCATTTGCTATTATGAATTCACTCCCTTTTTTTGAAAGATAGATTTGCAGATTATTAAATTCTTGGCTAATACATTTTTATTTTCAGCTTTTTGAATATGTTGTTCTACTGCCTTCTGGCCTCCATTTTTTTTCTGTTGAAAAATTAGCTGTTAATCTTATTGAGGTTCATCTGTATGTGATAAATTATTTTTCTCTTTCCACTTTCAAAATTTTTTCATTGTTCTTAGCTTTCAATATTTTGATTATAATATGTCTGGATTTAAATCTTTTTGCTTTTCATTTTACTTAGAACTCATTGAGCTCGGTAGATGAGTAAATTAATGTGTTTCATCAAATTTGGAAGGTTTTGAGTCTTTATATATTTGATTCCCTTTTTCTGTCCCTTCCTCTCTCTTCTCTCCTCATACATATTTTAATGTACATTTAGTTATGTCCCACAGTTCTCTGAGGCTCTTTATTTTTATTCATTCCTTTTTATTTATTTATTTATTTATTTATTTTGAGATGGAGTTTTGCTCTGTTGCCCAGGCTGGAGTGCAGTGGTAACACCTTGGCTTGCTGCAACCTCTGTCTCCCGGATCCCAGTTCAAGAAATTCTCCTGTCTGAGCCTCCCAAGTAGTTGGGATTACAGGCATGCGCCACCATGCCCAGCTAATTTTTGTATTTTTAGTAGAGACACAGTTTCCCTATGTTGGCCAGGCTGCTCTTGAACTCTTGACCTTGTGATCCACCTGCCTCAGCCTCCCAAAGTTTTGGGATTACAGATGTAAGCCACCATTCCTGGCCTCATTTTATTTTTTTTCCCCCTCTGTTTTCTTCAGATTGAATAATCTTTACTGCTCTGTCTTCAAGTTCCATGATGCCACTTCTACTAGCTCAAACCTATTTCAGGTTTCTACTAACCTAATTCTAGAAAAATATAGAAACTTTATCCCATAGTAATTTTTTAATTTCTCATATTATAATGTTTCAACTCCAGAGCTTCTGTTTGATTCTTTTTAGTACCATCTATCTATATTATTTATTTTATAAGATAGTTTATTATGTTTCTTCAGTGTTTAAAACCTTGTTCCCTTATTTCTTACACATTTACAATAGCTCTTTTGAAGTCTGTGTCTACTTATTGTACCATCTAGAATCCCGCAAAAGCAGTTTCAACTGCCTGGGTTTCTTTTTTCTTTTTCTTTCTTTCCCATCTTGTTTGTTTTCCTGCATATGTGTTACAGTTTCCTCTGTTTTTAATTTTTATATCTCACATTTTCTTGAAAATGATACACTTTAGTTAATATATTGATATATTACAGAAACTTTGGAGGCTAGGCATGGTGGCTCATGCCTGTAATCCCAGCACTTTGAGAGGTCAAGGTGGACAGATCACCTGAGGTCAGGAGTTCGAGACCAACCTGGCCAACATGGTGAAACCTTGTCTGTACTAAAAATACAAAAATTAGCCAGGCATGGTGGAGGGTGCCTGTAATCTCAGATACTCAGGAGGCTGAGGCAGGATGATCGCTTGAACCTGGGAGGTGGAGGTTGCAGTGAGCCTAGACTATGCCATTGCACTCCAGCCTGAGTAATGAGTGAAACTTTGAGCGAAACTCAAAACAACAGCAACAACAATAACCACAACAACAAAAACCAAACAACAACAACAACAAAAAGCCTTTGGGTACTAAACTTCTCTGGAGATGGTGATTGTTTGCCTGGTCATTTGATTCTTTGTTTAATGACCTGGCTGAGCTAATTCTACAGACTCCGTTTCTCCTGTAGTATGCTCAAATTGTTTTTCCGTATTTTGTGTTAGCCTGGTAACCAGTGCTCACTACAAGTCGGTATAAGTTATTTATTGTCTGAATGTTGTGCTTAAGCCTCCTTAGCCTTTTACTACTAGACCTCTATCTTTCACCATTGGATGTGTGTGTGGCTTGGAGCCTATGATCACAATGAAAGAATTTTGGTTTCTGTTCCATGTTCAGGTAGGGACTAGTAGCTTGGAAGTTCCCTCGCTGATTATTTCTGAGAGGTGACAGTTATCAGCATACACACAGCCTTCCAGACTGCCAGAGGTGACTGTCATGTTATTTTTAAGTCTAGCTTCCTCGGAGTCATACCGGTGTCAGAGTAGCATATTTTTCAGTAAATGTTTGGTCATCAGAGATTGCGTTTAAGAAGCTTGTGCCAGTAAGACTTCTACCCTGTGTTGATGTGTCTGTTTATGGCTTGGAAAGCGCTTTCAAGTTTCTTCTGTCTTCTGTTCTGATTGCTCCAGAGCTGGGATAACCTCTTAGATGCACGGTTTTTCCAGCCCTCAGAGTTGACTGTGATCCCAAGAGTATTCTTAATTGCTGTTTCCTTGGTTCTCTCTATAAGGCATCTGGCTGCCCACTGACTTCGTTGCATTATAGAACTACCAACTCCTGTTAATTGCTTTCTTTCAAAGTTTGTTTTGTTTTCAGCAAAGTCCTTATATGTGTACTTGTCCTCATTCTAATCCCGAAAGTTCAGTCTCTTCAGCAATAACTATAGAACTCTTTACTTTTATGATCTTCCCTTCCTCCCTAGGAAGAACCCTTAAAACACTGCAGCAGATTTGAAAGTGGAGGCCTCCTTTTCCCAGAGTAACATCACTACTCTACAAGTTGGCACAGGAAGAGGTAGCAGCCTCAGCCTTCTTGGGTTACCTCTTGCAAGGCGGAACCTCCAACTGCCTAACCAGTTGTTGTGGTGGTGATGTAAGGGTCCAGCATTCTTGGATAGAGCTTCTGTCCTATGAGTAGCAACTGAGTTGAGGAAGGGTAGATCTGGTCTGTTCAGCCACAGGTGCCTAGATAGAACTTACGCAATACAGATTTGACAGAGATGAAAAATGCCAGAAACCTGCCCCTCCGAATATCAACTATAGTTCTATACTGGGAGCAACAAGGTAAGAAAGCCTTTGTCTTCTGGCTGCACATATAGAGTTTTCATAATACAGAACTTGGGTTGGAGGTGGAGCAGGTTGTGGCTGAAATGCCAAAAAATTTGCTATTACCAAGATTCAGTAGGCATACATGAATAAATGTTTATCCATTGGCTATATGCCTATAGAATAATTTCCAGATACTTTAAGTAAGTGTTTTTTGAATAATTTATACAATTTAAATTATTATTTTTTTTTTTTGTGAGGGAGAATATCCACCAAGATCCTTACACTGTCATTCTGGAAGTCTCACTATCCTTATAATAACTTTTAAAATAAGTTGAAATTTCCCTCATTCAGCAATAAAAGGTGATTCTGTGGAAAGCAGAGAAGGATTTGAGAAGCTTATTGCATTTTTAGTTTAAAACTACCTTCTTATAAAGGGACAACTAGGTGCCATTTAAAAGAGGGGGAAGCCGGGTGCGGTGGCTCAAGCCTGTAATCCCAGCACTTTGGGAGGCCGAGGCGGGTGGATCACGAGGTCAAGAGATCGAGACCATCCTGGTCAACATGGTGAAACCCCATCTCTACCAAAAATACAAAAATTAGCTGGGCGTGGTGGCACCTGCCTGTAATCCCAGCTCGGGAGGCTGAGGCAGGAGAATTGCTTGAACCCAGGAGGTGGAGGTTGCAGTGAGCCGAGATCGCGCCATTGCACTCCAGCCTGAGTAACAAGAGCGAAACTCCGTCTCAAAAAAAAAAAAAAAAAAGAGGGGGAAATGATATACTAAAATTTCAGGATACGATACGTACTCAAGGTACAATAAGTCATATTATTTCTATACACTGTAATTAATAATTGGAGGTTGAAAATTTTAAAACAGTAATAGTCGTAATAACACCAAAACATAAACTAAGTAGTTCATGTTTTAAGACTAAATCTAATAAAATATGTACAAAATTTTTGTGATGAGAACTACAAACACATTGATGAGAGAATGCAAAGCAGTTTTAAAAAATCAAGAGAGACACTATATTCATGGAATATTGAATATGGTTAAAATGTCAATTGATCCCAAATTATCTACATATTCAATGGAATTCAAATCATAGTTTTATTAAGCTCTTTTATAGAAATCAATAAGCTGATCTTAAAGTGCATATTTAAAAGTAAAATAGCCACAAATAAACTATTTTGAAAAACTAAGTCAGAGAATTCAGAGAATCTACACTACTTGATTGTAAGACCTAATGCTACAGTACTCAAGACAATTAAGTAAACTAGAGAGTTCAGAACTAGGCCCACATACACATGATCAATTTATTTTTTACAAAAATGTCAAGACAATTTAATAGAGAAATAATATTACTCCCAACAAATGGTGATGAAATGATTGAATATTCATATGCAAAAAGTGAAGCTTGAAATATACTTTGCACTATGTGTAAAAATTAACTCAAAGTGTTATAGAGCTAAATGTAAGGCCAAACCTAGAAGAAAATATAGGAGAAAAACTTTGTGATCTTGATTTAGGCAATAATATCATAGATAATACAGAAACAAAGCATGAACCATAAAACAAAATTGATAAACTTTATCAAAATGTAAAAAAATTTTGTTACATCAACATGTAACAGAATTTCTCATGTATCTCATAAATTTGCACAAATAAAAAAACTGGTATTCAGATTATATAAATAACTTTCTCAACTCAATAATAAGAAAATAACCCCCAACCCCCAAATTGCAAAAGGTTTGAATATATAACATATATGAATGCACAAATGGTAAGTAAAGAAGCAAAAGGATGCTTAACATCATTAATCGTTCGGGAAATACAAATTAAAACCACAAAGTGCCACAGGTATTAAGGGAAAAAACGGACAATACCAAGTCCCAGAGAATGGGAATGAAACATACAGCTATTTTGGGAAACAGTTTAGTAGTTTTTTTTAAAAGTTAAATACTCACTTATTGTATTGATCAGGGTTCCCAGAGAAACAGAAGCAATATGATGTGTGTGTGTGTGCGTTTGTGTGTGTGTGTGTGTGTGTGTGTAAAGAGAGAGAGAGAGATAGATTTATTATAAGGAATTTGCTCATGCAATTACAGAGACTGGCAAGTCCTAAAACCTACATGTGGAATCAGCAAGCTCAGGACCTGGGAGAAACTACGAGTTAGTTCTAGTTTGTGTCTGAGGGCCTAAAATCAGGACAGCCAATAGTATAGTTCCAGTTCAAAAGCTGGTAGAGTTGAGACCCAGGAAGAACCAAAGTTTCAGTCCAAAGGTAGGAAAAAGCTAATCTCCTGTGCCCAAGGTCGTCAGGCAGGAGGAATCTCTCTTACTCAAGGGAAGCTGACCTTTTTGTTATAGTCAAGCTTTCAGCTGATTGGTTGAAGTACATGCACATTAGGGTGGACAATTTGCTGTACTCAATCTACTTATTTAAATATTAATTTCATCCAAATACATCCACACAGAAACACCCAGAATAACATTCGACCAAATAGCTCAGTACTGTGTGTGTGGCCAAGTCAAGTTGACACATAAAATTTGCCATTTTATTTACCCAAGAAAAATACAGATGTCCATACCAAAAAATATATATGATTATTTATAGTGACTTATTCATAATCATGCAAACAACCCAAATGTCTGTCAGCTGATGAATAGGTAAACAAATTGTGGTGTAAACATACTATGAATTACTATTTAGCAATTAAAGTGAAACAAATCTCAAAAGCTTTATGCTAAGTGAAAAAGGCCATATTCAAAAGACTACATATTATGGTTTATTAATATGATGTTCCAAAAGAGGCAAAACTATAGAAACAAGAAAGAGATCAGTGGTTGCCAGGAGCTGGGGAAAGGACCACAAAGGGCATAGGAAACTTTCAGGATGATGGAAGTATTCTATATCTTAATTGTGATTGGGGCAGGAGGTCACATGATTGTAGATTTGTCAAATTTCATCAAACAATCGCATGTAATCAGAATGAATTTTTCTTCATGTAAATTGCAGTTCAATAAAACCTAGCTTAAATAAATGGCACAAGTTTTCAAAGAGACTGGTCCAATTCTGTGATGTCATTTGCTTTTTTAGGCATCTTCCACCATTTGATGGTATCTTTACCTTTGCACTAAGCCTCCAAAGGACATTCCCCCTTCTAAAGTGCATTCTCTCTCCAGAAGTGATGCCTTGCCAAGACTTCATCTCTGTTCCACATGCCTACCAAGTCCCTTAATTTTGATTTACGGGTAGCTCTTCTCTATCTGACTTGTCCTAAATATTTCCTTTTTCTGAGAGGGACTCTCTCAGGTAGTGTTTTCTGCCAATGCTGGGACCCATTGTTCTTCTCATTCTTCTGTGCAATCTCCACCTAACTCCACTCTGAGAGGCTCCAATGATGTTCTGTATTCATTCATCTCCAAATTTACATAAATAAGGAAGTTTATAGAATTTGCTGTCTTTTACTCTGCAGATTATGTGTGATTTTGTCTTCCTTGATTTCATTGGTTTGAGAAATTTAGAGATATTCAGATTATTTTAACTGGCTTCTAATTTTATTGCAATCATCTCAGACATGTTACTCTGCTTGTTAACTGTCCTTAGAAAATTCTTGAAATATTTTTCCCTGTTCTATACATTGGCAAATTATTTACATAATCTGAACAGAGTATAAAGCGCCTTTTTATTGAGCACAGAAGCTTGTTAACTATATTGATAAATTTTTCTAAAACTTACTGAATTTTTGTCTGCTGAAAGAAAAATTTCTGATAGAAGGATGCTTTAAAAATAAATTTGATATAGATTTTTCAAATATAATACATGTGTATTTCCAAAATAAAATAACCTATTTGAAATAACTTTTAAACTATGAGTACTATAGACATTTATTGCATTAGCCATGGAAACAAGATAAAATGTGTGATAACACTTGGCATAAAAGTACCAATTAAAAGTGTACTGAAGAGAATTCATTTTATATATTACAGTTTGTCTGACTGAGAACATTAATCTTATTAGCCAAAGAGGCTGCCTTAAAACCTTTGCATAATAACAGTAAAAAATGGCATAACCTTGATGTCTATGAGTTGCCAGAAGACTTTATTATCTCTATGTTAATTCAACTAGAATGATTACTGCTCTCAGGACATATCACAGTGAAATGGGAGGTTTTCCTGATTCCCCTGGCAGGATATGCTACAGGGGTGTGACTGGCAGGCTTAGTCACCCTGCAGCTCAACCCCCAAGCGGGAGCTTGCAGATGGACAGGTGCAGAGGCTGGAGCAAGCGCTTCTGGGCCCCTGCCCCATTGTAGCATCTAGGTATGAGTGTCTACGACTCCTAAAGCCCAAGTGGCCATGGGTTAGAAAGCTCTTTCAGATTTGCTGTCTGCAGGCGGCTTGTGTGTTAATGAGTTCAATAAACCCTCTGCCTTATTGCAAGGACAGAGGGCCAGTGTGACAGCTGACAGCTGTATATATCCTGAGCTCTTGCCCAGTGTCCGGAAAGAATGAATCGCACGTGGGCTTGAAGGATGAGTGAAAGGTTTCATTGAGTGGTGGAGGTGGCCTCAGCAATATGGATGGGGAGCTGGAAGAGGGGGATGAAGTGCGAAGGTGATCTTCCCCTGGAGTTGGGCTGTCTAGTGACCAGACTCTTCTCCAACTGCCCCCAGCTGAACTCTTCTGGATGTATAGACGTCCCTCTTCTCTCTTACTTTGTTGCATTGTTCCACCGTTACTGGTCTTCTGGTCTGCTGGTTTTAATGTCCAGCTGCTTGTGTGTGTACCTGCTAAGGCCTTGGCTTTATATAGGCACAGAATCAGGAGGGTGTGGTGAGCAAGAGTGGCCTTGGAAAATGCAACATTTGCGTGGAAAATAGAAGTGCCTGTTCTCACTTAGGTCTTTGGGCATAGGCCAGCGGATGAAGCCCTTGACAGGGACCCTGCCCTTTTCTACCCAGCACTTCCCTGCACTGCCCCCCCCATATCATTAGATATGTAATTGTACCACTATCTCTTCAAACAAAGTCCAATGTGACTTCAATAAATGTCAAACAATATTTTGGTACAAGATATAAAACTCTAAGACTGAAGAATGCTAAAACACATTTTGCTACCCATTTGGTAGAGTCCCAGGGGAGTTGAACTTTGAAGTATTTTTCAATCATTGGGCTTGACTCAAACAAACAGTGTAGCTGCAAAGAGAGACTGTCAGCAGACAATTAGAAAGATATACATTTAAAGGTCACTGTTTTCATTGTCTTTTCTGTGTTAATGAGCATGGCATTAAGACATGAGTATTTCAAGCAGGCCCTGCAGGGTTACTGTGAAATATAATTGGATGCCATGAGAGTAGAGGAAAGAGCCCCTGATGTTTCTCCTCAAAATTCTACTCTACCAGCTCATGAACCATGTTAAGGGTGGAAACAAATACAGTAAGGGATATTTTGTTTCTTTGCCAGTGTTTCTGTATTTTTCCTGTATGTGAGTGGGAAACCAAACATTTCTTGCATAATAGAAGACTAATTAGCCTTTTACTAATGAATAAGAGACTTCAATAAATGCCAAAGGCTACAGTCTCGCATATCCTATATATTGAAGAAGGGGCCTTTTTTTCTTTAATGTATGCACATTTGCATTATAGAGTCCTTTCTAACTAATTATCAGGAGCCTTTAGTGATGTTTCTAAACTAACTTTTAGATAGTTTATAGATCTGGAAAGTGAATAATGGGATTAGGAATGATAGGTCAACTATTCCTGTCTAGACAAGGAAATTCGTGGTCATAAGTTATGATTATGGGACTGCTATCATAGCCTATTGGAATGGAATCAGTGTGGAGATCCTGTGCTCAGGTAACCTGGAAACCACTTTGACACTCTTCTCAAAGAGGCACCATTAGCAGAGCTGAAGGTCTAGAGAAGAGGTTAAGTGCATTTTTTGTCAGGAAAGTGCTAGGTAAATTCTATGAGAAGATAAACAAAATGAGAAGAGAATAGATGAATGAATGTAGTTCTATGGCCATCCTTAATTTCAGGAAGAGGATGGTTTCCTATTAGCAAAGCACATATTACCAATGATATTTGTACAGTTTTGCAGATCTTGGAGGTGAGTTGACAGGAGGAAAATGTTAACTAGAACCAGCTTGCTTTTCTGTGACAAAAAAAGCAATATCAGATATAAAGCTTTTTCTCCATTATTTGAATTGTGTATTTTTCTCCCTTATCCACCAGTTATTCTCATGGAATAAGAGAGAGGGTGGGACATAAAGAACTCCCTTCGGCACTGCTGATCCTAAGCTTCTTGTCTGCCTGCTTTGGATAGACTGTACCCTGCCACATCCCTTTCAGTTTTACTTAGATACAGCACTTCCTTTCTTCATGCCTTGGTGGGTGGAGTTTGGTGAGGAGGAGTAAAAGCAAAAGTATGGTCATTTTCATGATATTGATTCTTCCTACCCATGAGCATGGAATGCTTTTCCATTTGTTTGTGTCTTCTCTGATTTCCTTGAGAAGTGCTTTGTAGTTCTCCTAGAAAAGGTCCTTCACTTCCCTTGTTAGCTGTATGCCTAGGTATTTTATTTTCTTTGTGGCAATTATGAAAGGGAGTTCATTTGTGATTTGGCTCTCTGCTTGTCTGCAGTTAGCGTGTTGAATGCTTGTGATTTTTGCATGTAGACTTCGTATCCTGTGAGTTTGCTGAAATTGCTTATCGTCTTAAGAAACTTTTGGTCTGAGACTGAGGTTCTGTAGATATAGGATTATGTCATCTGCAAACAGAGACAGTTTGACTTCCTCTCTTCCTATTCGAATATGCTTTATTTCTTTCTCTTGCCTGATTGCCCTGGCCAGAACTTCCAATATTATGTCGAATAGGGAGGCGAGAGAGGGCATCCTTGTTTCGTACCATTTTCAAGGGGAATCCTTCCAGTTTTTTGCTGAGAGTAATTTATAAACTCAATGCTATTCCCATTAAACTACCATTGACATTCTTCACAGAATTAGAAAAAAACTACTTTAAAATTTATATGAAACAAAAAAAGAGTCCATGCAGCAAAGATAATCCTAAGCAAAAAGAATAAAAAGGAAGACATCATGCTACCCCAACTTCAAATCATATTACAAGACTACAGTAACCAAAACATCATGGTACTCATACAAAAACAGTCACATAGACCAATGGAAGAGAATAGCGATCTCAGAAATAAGACCACACATCTATAACCATCTGATTTTCAACAAACCTGACAAAAACAAGCAATGGGGAAAGGATTCCTGATTTAATAAATAGTGCTGAGAGAACTGGCTAGCCATATGCAAAAAATTAAAACTGGATCCCTTCCTTACACCTTATACATAAATTACCTCAAGATGGATTAAATACTTAAATGTAAAACCCAACACTGTAAAAACCCTGGAATAAAATTTATATGATACCATTCAGGACATAGGCACAGGCAAAGATTTCATGATGAAAACATCAAAAGCAATTGCAGGAAAAGCAAAAATTGACAAATGGGATCTAATGAAACTAAACAGCTTCTGCACAGCAAAATATACTATCATCAGAGTGAACAGACAACCTATAGAATGGGAGAAATTTTTTTCAGTTTATCCATCTGACAAAGGTCTAATGTCCAGAATCTACAAATAACTTAAACAAATTTACAAGAAAAAAACAAACAATCCATTAAAAAGTGGGCAAAGGACATGAACAGACACTTCTCAAAAGAAGACATTTATGTGACCAACAAATATATGAAACAAAGATCAGCATCATTGTTCATTAGAGAAATGCAAATCAAAACCACAGTGAGATATCATCTCACACAAGTCTGAATGACAATTATTAAAAAGTCAAGAAACAACACATGCTGGCAAGGCTATGGAGAAATAGAAATGTTTTTACACTGTTGGTAGAAATGTAAATAAGTTCAACCATTGTGAAAGGCAGTGTGGCCATTCCTCAAAGACCTAGAACGAGAAACACTATTTCACCCAGCAATCTCATTACTGAATGTTCACCCAATGTAATATAAATCATGCTGTTATAAAGGTACATGCTCATGTATGTTTATTGAAGCACTATTCACACTAGCAAAGACATGGAATCAACCCAAATGTTCATCAAAGATAGACTGGATAAAGAAAATGTGCTGCACATATACCATGGAATACTATGCAGCCATAAAAGTGAACAAGATAATGCCATTTGCAGGAACATGAATGTAGCTGGAAGCCATTATTCTCAGCAAACTAACACAGGAACAGAAAACCAAACACTGCAGGTTCTCACTTATAAGTGGGAGCTGAACAATGAGAATACATGAACACAGGGAGGAGAACAACACACACTGGGACCTGTTAGCGGGGCACAGTGGAGAAAGAGAGCATCAGCATAAATAGCTAACGCATGTGAGACTTAATACCTAGGTGATGGCTATGGCAAACCACAATGGCAGATATTTACCTATATAACAAGCCTGTACGTCCTACACATGTATTTCATAACTTAATTAAATTTATTTTTAAATGTAAAAGTAATCTCCAGAGTTACCATATTTGTTACTGTTTTCACTGTTAAAAAAAAAAAAAAAAACAGAAAAAAATCCTTGCCCTTGTTCAATTTTCTCAAAAGTGGGACTTTTATCTAGCCCAAGTTATAAAACATTAAATAGTAAGACTATATAACAAAAGCAAAGATGAGGGAAGGTATTCTTTGGGAGGGGATATCAGATCTTAAACATGAAATTGAAAGTCATTTTTTGAATAGCACATTTTTCTTCTTTAAAATGAAATGCTATTTCTTACCTCTTGAGAATTATAAAGTGCCACTTTTACCTTGCCATTTTTCCTTCTCCTGTCATTATTTGCATTGTCAGGTGAACTTGTTTTTCATTAATGAAACAGGCAAGTTGAGCCATTATTTGGGCAGATGTCTGCAAACATCCATGGGAGGTAGAAGAAGAGCACCAGTATGTTATACTGAATCAAGAATTTTTTTTGTTCCAAATAAACAATTATTCTCAAGTATAAAATATTTTTGATGTCAACACATCTTCTGAATTGCAAGAGGATTCTGGAGCACCACATTCAGATGTTTTACCTGGGCAGAAAAGCAAAGCTTCAAGGGGTAGTGATGATTGTTTTGTTTTGTTTTCTGCTAAAATAATACAAGATTCAATCATTCCTGTCAATTCAAGGAGAAGCTGATTCAAAGGAAAGTAGAAAAGAGGTCTAAATTTGGTTATAGATTCAACTATCTTATTAGGGAATAAATTATCTGCAGTCAGAAGAACAAAAATGGAGCTTGGAGGCAGTGAGTTGAGGGGGATGGATAAAATTTGGAGTTCTACTACTTACATAATTATATATAGGTATACATATAGATATATAGATGTATGTTTTCTCATATACATTATTTGAAAACAAAGATTGTGGATTAATCTTTTCATTTTTCACCTTACCTAAATGCCCCTCCCCAGGTGATTTCATCCATATCCATGACTTTAAATGCCAGTTGAACATTTAAAAGTATAACTTCCAAATTTGTATCTCAAGGAACTCATTTCACTGAGCTCCATGATACTGAATCTAACCATCTTACCTTTGATATTTAACAGAAATCTCAAAACTAACATGTCCAAAATAGGATTCTTGATTTTATTCTGAAAACCTGCTTCATACAACATATTCAATTTTCACAAATGGAACCACTGCCTAATTACTGGAGCCCCAGATGCAGATGTTATTCTCACTTCTGCCTTTTTTTGTGTATTACCACCCTCTCATTCAGTTCATCAGCAACTTCTATTGGCTCTATCTCCAAATTGTTACCTGCATCCATCCACTGTTTTCCATGTTCACTACTGCAAACTTTATACAGGTACCATAGTTTTTTGCCTCTTCTACTGAAGCTAGTCTCCCTAATTTCATTCTTAACCTGCTGTGACCTATACCAAACATTTACTTAAAATGTAAACCAAACATGTTGTTGTGCTTTTGTGTGATGGCACAGAGGAAAAAGAAAATCCAAACTCATTGATGTCATCTACAACCCCCCACATAATCCAACCTTGACCAACTCTCCAGGGCCTAACCTTAGCAAGTCAGATCACAGAGGCAGGCTTACAAGACAGGTTGGTGAGGTAGTCAACAACGATTTTTAAGAACAGTTGAAAGGTATTTAAAAGGATTATTTTGAAGTCTTTGTCAGACATACTATAGATCTTTAATTCTGAGTCCACTACTGGAGCTTTGTTGGTTTCTTTAGGTAGTGTCATATTTTCCTGAGTTTTCACAATTCTTGTACTTTACATTGATACCTGTGCATTTGAGGAGACAGCCACCCCTTCCATCTTTTGCAGGTGTTCCTTGGTGGTTTTAGACCTTTACTACTTAATATCAGAACTCAATTATTGGTCTGCTGTCATCCTATTCTGGGGAGGGCTTATAGTGAGCACCAGAACTAAAACAATGCACAACTAATGAATTGCCCTGTCTGTGGAAGACTTAAACACTGGAACTTAACTACTGACCTTTCAGTTGTTTCCAGGTCAGAGAAAGGCTACACTCAAGCACCTGGGTTTTGTGAGAAACCTGGCCAGGATCTGCCCTTCCTGTTTACTATGGCCCCTGCAGCCCTGTGGCACCATTCAGTCTCCTCAGCTTGGTATTTCTGCTGATCAGACTGCAGAGCAGCTGCCAAGGTCTCCATGCTAGTTACTTCAATCAGCACCCCTGCTTTTCATCCCCCAATTTACCCCAGGAGCTTCAGTACTTCTGGCACTTCCAATGATTCCCATGGGATGGGACCTGAGTAAGGCTTTCCATGATTCCATGACTGGTCGGGAGATCAGATGTCTACTCCAAGTCTCTCCTTTGACCTCAGAAATCTCAGGTCTAGGAGATTCTCTGGGAGTGGAGTTCTGATGGCTTGAGGGAGGTGTAATGTAATATAAAACGGTGGCTTCTCTTACTGCTGGCAACTTCTCTCAATTGTGTGACCAGTGGGTGTCTCCACTTCTCCAGTTGATGAAGTAGAGACACCCACTGGTCATACAATTGAGACGGTATTTTTTGTCTTTGAATAGTTTCTGATTGCATTTCTGTGTGTGGGGTAGGGGTTAAGCTGGGAGAACTTCTATTCTGTGATCTTCCTGAGGTCACTTAAAAGGCCTTCAGTGAGGAAGAATGTCCTTAGGGGGATTACCTCTCTCTTCTTACTTATTCTCAGCTGTATTTTTAAGACTTGGTGATTTTCACCTACAACACAACTTTGTGCTGTAGGTGAAATTGTGATTTGGGTTACTTGGCTTTTTTCATTCATACCCTCTTAGAATTCTTTTTCTTTCTAAGAGGATATGAATGAAAAAAGCCAGGTAGCCCAAATTATAATTCTTCTCTAGCAGAGAGCTTAGAGAAACTATCCTGGAACTAAGCAACCACCTTGGGACCCTGCAGCATGAACCCCATCACTCTTTCATCCCAGATTGTTATACCCAAACTGTGACCATCCCACATTAAAACTCATTTTAGGCAAGGGCAGTGTGAAAATAACTTGACTCAGTATTTCATTTCTCTGCAGAGTCACCCTTACCTGTATGAATCAATGCATATTGCACTGAAAGTTCACTATAGCAGTATCTTGGGAACTCTTGCTAATATTAGCTATAAATCCTATAGCTCTTAATCAAATTCTTCAGATAATTTATTACCTGAATCAGTCTGAATATGGTTTAAAACAAATACGTTTTTATCAAACCCAGACCAATTGTGGAAAGATTTTTGATGTGCCTTCAATGTATATTTATTCATAGTTGTTGGTATGTTGCGTCTCAGATGTTTCAATGATAGTTTTAATTTCTCAGGGGCTCCTCTCTAGTTTTTTCTATATAGTCCTTTGCAGCATCACTGATCAGTCATTCTCAAAAGCATTAAATATATCAAACATGCTTCTCAAAATAAAGAATGTGTTAGTTTTGAAGACTGCCATAACAAAATTACCACAGACTGAAGGGCTTAAATAACAGAAATTTACCTTTCACAGTCATGAAGACTAGAAGTCCAAGATCATGCCAGTAGGGTTGATTTCTAGTGAGATCTCACTTCCTGATGTGTAGATGGCTGCCTTACACTGTGTTATTAAATGGCCTCTTCTCTGTGTACACAGGGAGAGAGAGAGAGCTCTCTGACATTTCTTCTTCTTAAAAGGACACTAGGGACTTCACTTAGCATTAATCACCTCCTCAGAGGCCCTGTCTCCAAATATAGTCACATATGGGGTTAGAGTTCCAATATATGATTTTGGCAGACACAATTTTGACCATAACTCAGAAATTTTGCAATATCAAGAAAAGTGTCCTAACAAATTTCCAGTTAACACCAAATAATCCAATGCAGTTGAGCTGTCAACTAACAATGGTGTTACCAATTGATACTAGTGAACATGAAAACCAAGCAGTTTTGTAAATCTAGTTAGTGCCAGTCAGAGCATAAGTCACAAGTCAGCTTTAAATAAAAGAATATGTGTTTAAAATCAAAATTAACACTGATCATAAATTAGGTATAAATTAAATTCACAAGAAGACAGTTTTGGTTTTGTTTTCCTAGAGAAAAGGAGGTCATTTAATTCACTGTGGGAGTCATTTACTAAATAGTACATCAGCATCTTATTAATTAAAGAGTAACTCTGGTGATGTATTTAAGTAAACAGAGCCCCAAATGTTTTATAAGTCAACAATACTACATAAACAACACTTCTTTGTGCTGAATTAGGAATGTTTAACATTTAAAAAATTTAAATTCTCTAGAATACATGCTGTGTAGCCCCCACTCCATTTCAAGTATCTTGAGCAAAGGAAGCTAGCTGGATTGCATTTTTTTTTCTTTGTTAATTCTGTACTATCAAATTTACTTGACAATATCTAAAATGACATCGCTGAATTTGTGAAAGTACTAGAAATTTACTAAGCCATATCTGTTTAATTGGAGTCAAATGGCTGTTTCTTTTACACTAAGAATTGCCCACCTAGATTCTGTAAACTCATTTGCTTAGCTAATGAGAACAGTGTGTCATAGTAGATTAATTTTATCTGAAAATTAAAGCAGCAAATGTAAGTGAGCTTTCTTTCCTAGAAAGGGTTACTTTGAAATCCCAGAAGGATCGAAGTCCACTGATTAAAAATGAGATCATTTAGGTTTCACTAGGATTTCCAGCATACATATTATTGTATATACAAATGGTGAGACAAATACATAAAGTTAGTCATAATTGAGGAGGCTGTTCACTTGTTATGTAACTCTACTTTTACTCTCAAGTTCATGTTATAGCTGAAAACTGAAATGTCTAAAAATGGTTACTAAAATAACCCAAGCATTAGACAAGACTTTGGAGCTAAAGAGGGAATAGTATATTTACTTGTAAAACAGAATATTAAGATGTTCTAAAAACTATACTAAGACAGATATTTTCCAGCTGGGAGTTTTTTGAGGTTCCCTGGGGCATTTTGAAAGTAAAATTAGGCCTTAAGTGTCTGTGAAATTATGAACTTTCCCACACATTAATTTGCATAAGGATAAACAAATTTCTATATCTAAATCAGGCTCTGTTGTCCTCTGGATTATTTTGTCTACTGTGCCTTACAGCAGAGCATTTTAACAGCCACCATCACAAATATGGAGGTCTCTTATGTGCCAAACATGCTCTAGGTGTTGGAGTTGACAATCTAATGAAAACAGACAGTAAGTAAACAGACTAAACAATTTCAGAGGGTGATTCATGCTGTGGAAAAATATGAGAGAAATGAGTTAATAAGTGATGGAGTAGGAGGACAATGCTATGAATTTGGTGGTCAGGAAACCCCTCCCTGAGCATAGGGCATTGAAACTGAGAACTGAAGGAACCATCTATGGGAGAATATGGGGAAAGAGAACTCCAGGCTGCTGAAAAGTCCTGAGGCGAATACAACCATGGCATTTTTCTGAAATAGCAAAAAGGTTAATGTGGCTGGAGCTGAGAATATCAGGTAAGAATGGTAGGAGAAGGAATAGGCTGAGGTTAGAGAGAAATTTCAATGACTTTGAATGACCCAGTCCTAATATTTACAGGTAGGAAGGACACTAGTGAATAATATAATTTCTGACTCCCTATCTAGAAATAGAAAGGAGCAAAAATGGAGCTTTCCAAGAAAAAATATTTTAGACTTTGCAGACCATAAAGTCTCTGTTGCAACTAATTAACTCTGCTGTTTTAACACAAAGGCAGCCAGTGATGATACATGAATAAATGTGGCTGATTATGTTCCAATAAAACTTTATTTACAAGAACAGGCAGCAGGCTGGATTTTCCCACCTGGCCACAGTTTTCTGACTTTCTATTCTTGAGTCCCTAAAGAATTATGCATCTGTGCAGTTCTCCTCTATATCAAAAATATAATTCTAATGTAATGTCTCTTTAAGAATACTTGACTAGGTTACTCTTATCCTACCTAAGTGCTATGCTAACTGGAAAAGAAAAAAAACTCTTTGAAAGATTTGCATCCCAAGCATTTAATATTTAAATTAATTTGCACATCCTTAGCTGATACATTGTGTCAAGGATGGTCCCACACTATGTTTTCATTATCTCACTTTCCCCATCATTTATACTGATTGCGCCTTGGTAATTTTACCCTTCATTTCAAAAGTCTTGTTACTAAGCAATAGACCATTAATACAGCACATACATCTTCCTGAAGCCTAGACAAGGAGCTTAATGAAGCTACAGGACACAAAATAATTACCAGTAGAATATATTTTTCCTAAGTCTATGATGGTATTACCAACAATTTAATGGAAGGTTATTTCCATATAAGCTACTTGTTGGGGAGGTATTAATAAAATTATAGTGTTAAGTAATTCATCACATCAGGGAAGGATTTTATATTTGCCACAATTAAAATACACAAAAAGGGATGAAATCGCATTTTAAAAGATAATGATTGAATTGTAAGCTGTGACTGTAGAAAAGTTAATCACTCTGTGCACAAGTGTTAGGTCACTATACATTTACCAAGTACTGATGTTTCTGGCTCCAAAATATTTCTATTTGCCCCCTTGTTTTCATTTACATAGCACCTAAATTAGATCAGGCTCTCTTCTCTATATGCCTGGTCTACAAATGGCTCTTGGTTTATTTCTGGGTCTCTTATTTCTAATTTAGCCCATAATCTCTTGTGTTAAACTGTTCTTGCATTGCTTTAAAGAAATACCCAAGACTGCGTAAGTTATTTTTTGAAAAAGGTTGAATTGGCATATGTTTCTGCAGCTTGTACAAGCCTGGGGCTGGCATCTGCTCAGCTTCTGGAGAGGCCTCCTGGAGCATTCACTCATGGCAGAAGGTGAAGAAGGAGCAGGCAATACATGAATACATGGCAAGATAGAGAGTGAGTGGAAGTGCCATTCATTTTAAACAACCAGATTTCTCTCACAAGAACTCATTCTCTATCATGAGGACAACACCAAAGGGATGGTACTAAACCATCCATGAGAAATCTGCTCCCATGATCCAGTCACCTCCCGCTAGGTCCCACCTCCAACATTGGTGATATGGTTTGGTTGTGTCCCCACCCAAATCTCATTTTGAATTGTAGTTCCCATAATCCCCATGTGTTGTAAGAGGGACCAAGTGGGAAGTAATTGAATCATGGGGGCAGGTTTTCTCCCAAGCTTATTTCATGATAGTGTGTGAGTTTTCATGAGATCTGAAGTTTATTATTATTATTATACTTTAAGTTTTGTGGTACATGTGCAGAATGTGCTGGTTTGTTTCATAGGTAGATCTGAAGGTTTTATAAGGGCTTTTTTTCCTTTTGCTCAGCACTTCTCTTTGCCTGCCACCATGTAAGATATGCCTTTGCTCCTTCTTCACCTTCTACCATGGTTGTGAGGTGTCCCTAGACATGTGGAAATGTAAGTCCATTAAACATTTTTTGTTTATAAATTACCCAGTCTTGGGTATGTCCTTTTAGCAGCATGAGAACAGACTGATACAATTAGGGATTACATTTCAACATGAGATTTAGAGATGGCACATATCTAAACTATATCATCTCTAGATCAATCTCGAAATAATATTTTCATCATAATACAACTTTGCTTAAAAATTTAAGGGTAGCTTGGAAATCTTCCCAAGAAGGTAACCATTTCTTATTGATTCTTTACCCTTTACACTGGATCTGGCTTTGTACTATCTCAATGAAGCAAAATTCACCCAGCACAGCTAAATCATTTTCTTATGTTAATCTGCTCAGTGAGACCCTTCCAGTGTCTCTAATGAGCCAATCCTTCCTTAATCTTCTAGTGGTGAAGCCTTTCCAGCCCTCTCTGTAAGCAATAAGTCACTTTCTCTTTTATCCTGCATAATGTAAGGAATACTTCCTGTTCAGAGTTATCACATCACATTGTAATTACGTGCTTATTCATCTGTCCATTCCCAGATCAACTGTTCATTTTTGAGTGGTGTGACTACAAATAAAACTTCAGTTGTGGCAAGTAATTTGTTTTCAATTTCACTACCTTAAAGATGTGAACTGCTTCTTCTAATCCAATGAGTGCTATTTCCAGAATTAAACTTCATTAGCAATACCCTCTAGATATTCTAACTCCATACGTCTGAAGACAGGGTCAAGAATCCATCCTTTTCATTAGCTTGAGATTTTGTGGCACGTAGTCCATAGACAACTATTTGAGAAACCTTTTACTAAAGTACTTTGTATTGCCACACAATAAGCCTAGAACTTGAGTACATTGTTACATGTTCAGAGGCACATTGACCTTTTAATATGTTAACTTCAGGCATGGGTATATGAAATGACATAAAATTTTGACTTTGATATTACTACTGAGCTGTCTTTTTAAATAGCACTTATTATTACTGAAATCATATTGGTTGAGGTACATTCACATTGGTGGAGGTGAAATAATATATAGGAAATGAGAAATAGAAGGCAATATTTGAAGAAATGCAATACTTCAATAGATGCCATTTGACTAATTCTAATGGGTTGACTCTGATGTTTTTAGGAAACACTTTTTACTATATTTTCTGTTTGATTCAAAGACTTTCTAAGCTATGTGTGTTCCAAGTGGGCCCAAGGTTTTATGCAGTTTTTAGTTAGAGTCCCTGCAAAGAAGTTTTGATCCAGCTATTTGTTCCATATGATAATGCAACATTATTTTTTTCTTCCATAGTTTGTTGACATGGACTGCAGCCAACTCAATACAGCAACTTCTAGGAAAAAAAACTTGATTCTGCCACTAGGAACTGTGGTCTCAAACCTTCATGCCGTGTGAAGAGCTCAACCTCTTTGAACTGCCAACAGATTCACCAGTGGACATTCACCAAATGGAGTCCATATCTTTCTATCTAGATCTAACTAAAGGACCAATTCACTGAAAGAATAATAATCTATTTTACACATGGTGACTACAGTTAATAATAATACATTGTATACTTGAAATTTGCTAAAAGAGTAAACCTTACAGGTTCCCACTACAAAAAATGATAGGTATGTGAGATGATAAATATATTAATTAGCTTGACTTAACTGTTTCACAATATATACATATCAAAACATCACTTTCTAGTCTATAAATATGTACTATTTTCATTTGTAAATTGTGCTGAATAGAACAAAAAAGTAAATTTCAATGGGTTTATCAACAAATAATCATTATGAAATTTGTAAAGATAATATACGTTTTGTTTCAAGGGGAAAAATAAATATTTTAAACTATAAAATACTTTCTGAAATGTATACCTAGTAGATGACACTGATGCTTCACAATTATCAAACTTAATATACTTACTGGTTCAGAGGAAAATTGGAAAAATAAAGTCCCCGAGAGAGATCAATTGTTTCCTAGTCACAATATCACATCTAGAACAGATCAAAACCCAAATAAAAAACGAAGTCCCTGCTATCCCTGTAAAAGCCAAGTTACAGTACCACTTCTATAATTCGGCCTTTACTACTCATCTTAAGCACTACAGGAAATGTTCAGAGAATAATTGGCCTTAATTAGATCACTATTCCTCAACGTTGAAGTCTCTGGTTAGCACTAATTGTTACAAATTTAATTATAAGGCAGAGAGTAGTTCTAATTCAGACCCCTGGAGCTCCCTGTCCCTGGAATCTTGGAAGACGTCTTCTTCCCTGAGTATAGCTTTAGATATCAGTAATCCTCTTTGATTCCCCTTTCAGGCAGACTGTTCCAGGATCACAGATAAATTAAGTCCTAGGCTGAATGTAACCAAGATGTCCAAAAGGAAATTGCCTATGGCATAGAAAATATTCAGAAATTAATGGTGGTCTATTTATAAAAGATTAGTGTATAAGGAAACTGCACCATTCTATGGTAGAATAAAAGTAACTAGAAGATATTGTTCTTCTTAGTATTTCATTATATCCCCATATTATTCCAAATAACCAAGTGCTGACACCTGGTGAGGGCTTGCACTGGGTCTTGGTACCTGGCATCTTATCTCACTCATTCTAAAAACTTATGTCATGTAATAATAATAACATCAAGGCTGTCTGAGATTACCCTGGTTGTTACACAGCAGCAATGTCACTATTGAAACTCACAGTTACTGGAATGCAATCCATTACCCCACAATACATTCAGTTTATTGGGAAACTCATTGCATGAGAACCTTGGGTAAGTCTATTTCTGCTGGTCTGAAGCTGATTTAGGTAGCAGAAACACAAGCTAACGGACAAAAATGACTTGTTATAAATCTGCTCTGGCAGTAATGTAAGTGAAATCTACTCTAATAGTGATGCAATCACTCAAAACTTTTTGGAATTTGTGTGTGTGTGTGTGTGTGTGTGTGTGTGTGTGTGTGTGTGTGTTTGTGTGTGTGTTACAAATGCTTTTAGAGGCAATGGATAAGCCACAAACTGAAAAGCCAGTCTTACTACTGTATGGTAAAAACTTAAACTTTTTTATTTGTTTTAGTGCCAAGCAAGACAATTCAACTGGAACATATATTTTCTCCCCTAAAAGTTGTCTCTAAATTATTTCTAACTATTTCCATGTATTCAAAAGAAAGTATTACAGGCTATGATAGTAATTGCAAGAGAAAAACTCAGAAAATAACTCAAACAATAAGAGTGTCAGTTGAATAAGTAATTAGCATTCTAGTATAACTAATTTGAAGGATGATACTTTTTAAAAAATGAAAGTTCTATTGTACTGGAGGTTTTCAAAAATATGTCTAATAATAGTGCTATATTAATTTCATAACTTTAATACAAATTTAACTTCAAAGAATACTATCTCTAAAGTCTGATAAAATAATAGTACAATTGTAAAGATGACTAGAGAGAGAGGTTTTTTACTCAGTATAACAAACATTATCCTGGGTTTTTCCTTTGAAATATTTGTTTCTATGACTAATAAATCTTGACTGTCATTTAATGAAAAGCAAGTATTTACCACTGGTAGACCATAAATAATAACTAATTATACATTTATGCCATAATATTTGCAATTTTTGATCGTAACTATAAAAGAGTTTTAGCTAAAATTGTAATAATGAAAATGGAGAACAGGAGAAACTTGAGATGCATACTATGGTGCAGAATTTGCCCCCATAAGTACACACACTCTTCTGATCCCTAAGAAAGTCAATAATAATTAATCATAGGTTTTTTTTCTCATCTAGTCCACAGGTACCCTCAAAATTATTCTCAACATGGCAGCCCCAGCTTACACCATTAATAGAGGTGAAGGGGAGGAAGGCAGCAAATCACACTGCCACGTGTGTACCTATGCAACAATCTTGCATGTTCTTCACATGTACCCCAAAACCTAAAATGCAATAAAAAATAAAATAAAATAAAGAAGCTCACTTTCTATCCCAAGAAATGGCATAAAGTTATCATTTGCAATAGAGAAGAAATGGACATCCCGAGGTAGTTCACGTTATCAGTTTGCACTCCCTCCACCAGCAGTATATGTGAACCAATTCAGAGAGACATTGTATTCTATTCTTAGAGGAAGGGCTAGAGGAGAGCACCAGCGTTTATTGAATAATTAGTACCTTTAGTCATTAGAAAAACTCTTGGAGCTAGAGATTTCTTTTCTGTATTTTAGATGTGAGGAAAATGAGGTGCCAAGATTTTAAGTAACTTATCTTAAGTCACAGAGCTGGTGACTAGTACGAATATATACAGTGATTTTCCTCAACTAAATGGTTTGTCATTGTAATTTGCAAATATAAAAGTTATTGATGTATGTATATTAATTTTATACTCACACATATTACTGGATTTTATAATTTTATATTTTTTCTTGATTAGTTTTATGTTTTCTATGTCTACAATAATAGCAGTTCACGTAATGATAATTTTGCCTTACTCTTTCCAAATTTTATGTCTCTAACTTCTGTCTTTTGTCTTATTGCATTGGCTGGTTTATCTGAACCATGTTAAATAACAGCACTGACAATACACATCCTTGCTTTGTCCCAAGTGTTTATGAAGAAACATTGTTACTTCCCTCATCAAAGTTGATGTTGGCTTGGAGGTTGAGACAGATTTTAAAAATCAATTTAAGAATATTTTATTTAAAGTTTTAAATCAATAATGTACACTGACTTTTAAACAGTTTTATTGAGATATAATTTATGAACCATGCAATCAACCCATTTAAAGTATACAATTTTAGAATATTCAGAGTCCTGCAACCGTCACCACAATCTAAGTTCAGAATGTTTCTATCACCCCAAAAGGAAACTCTAGACCCATTGCTTTTCTAACTTTTCATCCTACCTCCTGCCCTAGGCAACCATTAATCTACTTTTGTTTCAATAGATCTACATGTTCTGGATATTTCATATGGACAGAATCAGACAATATGTGGTCTGTTGTGACTGGCTTACTTTTAATTGCTTTTCTAAAACTTTTAGAGATGCTTATAAGATTCACCTTAGATCTATTACAAAGATGAAGTATACTAACATATTTTCTGATGTAGAACCACCCTCACATTCTTGAAATGACTTCCTTTAATTAACTAGTAAGTTGTCTTTGCTAATAATTTATTTGAATTTTTATAGTATTGTGCTGCAGATTGTCTTCTGTGCTTTTTGTGTACTATTTCATAGAATAAATTTAGATTTCCTTCTTCACTTAGCCTCTAGAGCAATTTAAATGGCATTGAATTTATCCCCTGTGAAATTGCCTGGATAGAGTCAGTTTTAGAAAATCAGCTCTTTGACAACTTTATTTCTTCTATGTTAATTAGTCTTTCAAATTTTTCTCCCCTTTCTGAAATCTGTTTCAATAAATTTTATTCTCCTAGAAAACTATCCGCTTTTAAATATTTCAGATATATTTGCATAGGGTTTTAGAAACCAGGCTCCTATGATTCATTTACTTTCATTGCCACTGTGATTATTTTCTTTCTTGTTTTTAATTTTATATATTTGTGTCTTCTCTCTTTTCCTTGCATAGTTAGCTGGCATTCATCTCCTGTAATATTTATTTTTTTAAGACCCATCTCTTGGATATGCATATAGTGTTATCATTTTTCAGTTTTCTAATTTGACTTCTACTTTTTACCTTTACTAATTCCTTATTTTTGTTTTCCTTTTGGTTTTTCTCTATTTCATTTAGGTACACATTTAATTCATTTACAGTCATGCTTTCTTATTCATTAATATGTTCGTAGGCTATGATTTATCCTCTGACTTTGTTGTCACTGTAAATCCTATGTGCTGTTATATAGTATTTTCCTTATTTGTATGACCTGTTATTTCATGTTTATAAGTGGATTAAGAAAAAGTTTCTAAATATCTAGTAGCGGGGCTCTTTGATTATCTAATTTTATTAAATTTGAATTTCTTGCATTTATATTACACAGTTTTATCTACATTATTTTATGATAGTTATTCCTGTTTTCTTTGTGGCATATGATATAGTCATTTATTTTACTATTCCTATTGAAGTTAAAAAAGTAGGCATATTCTCTGTTCTTAAGTTACAAAGTTTAGTATATATATCAATTAAATCTACCCTCTATATCTACCTTGTACTTATATTTTTCAATGCTTACTATTGTCTGCTCAAATTTTTGTCCCATTGGTTTTCTACAAACCAAAAAAGGTACTCACCTGCTATAACTAATATTTTTGTATTTTTCTGGCATTATATAACATAATATATCTATTTCTCTAGTATCATGTATCTCTAGCATTTTCTGTATAAATGTTGATTCTATATCATTTAATGCCTATTATAACTATTGTATATTTATTAGAAATTGTACATATTAGCATTATTGGTACATTTATTTAGGTGTGTTTATCTTTTGCTGTAATTTATATTTAAATAAACCCAATTCTGTTTGTCAGTCTTTTGCTGTAATTTTCCAGTCATTATCTGGAAAACTAAAGTTCATCTCCTCATGTCTTCCAGAAAGATTCATTAAAAAAACGTAATTTAAGATAACCAATATATTCCCTAAAATATATTTATCTGTTGTCTTTATACTTGAATGACAGTTTGTATAAATGTAAATTTCTTGGGTCACAGTTCCTTTCCCTGAGGACTAACAAGAATTGTTCCATTATGCCAAATGTTGCTATGCATCAATCTGAGGATAGCTTCATTTTTTCTAAAATGATTTTATTGCCTGACTTTTCAAATTATTTTTTTCTTTATCTTTGATGTCTCATAACATTACTAAGATGCTTCAGCGTGGCCTGTCTTATTAGTTGGCATAGGCTAAAATACTATGGTCTAGGCTCAATATGCAATGGCTCATAAAGAATAGAAATTGATTTATTGTTCAGAGGGTATATATTCCAGATTAGGCTCTGGGGGATTCTAACCCACATAGTCATTCAGCTCTGCCTTCTTTGACCATTGTGGTAATAAAAGAGGGAATGAACATGGAGGAGTTCCCATGGATATTTTATGGGCCATGTCTAAAACAGAGACACATCACTTCTGCTCACATAATATTGACTAGAATGCAGTCACATGGCACAAAAGAGGCTGGAAAATGTGCTTAAGGATTGAAGAAAAAAAATCTTTTGATGGACATGAGACATTTCTGCCACAATCTGCTCCTCTGGCAACAATATGATCATGCAGATTCTACTGGCCACATATGAAAAAGTCACCTCTCCTCAATATTATTCAGTTATTGCATCCAACTCAAAGTTCAGGATTTCTATGTGATCTCTGTCCTTGCCATCAGGCCCAGTTCTGGTTTCTGGAGGACTGACAATCTATAGATTAAAAATACGAGCCAATATCTGGCCTCCCTAAACACACATATACACAAATATCCAATAATATTAATGGAGTATAGAAAAGCTAGCCACAGTGAAAATTCCCATTCAGAAATGGAGAGAATGAGAAACACACAGAAGTCACAACCTACCCAGTGGGGAAAGCAGAGTGAGGTGTTAACAAAGGTGGCAATTTCTTAATTATATATCAAAGGGTTGACGATATCATTTATTGAGCATTTAGGTCAGTAGGCTTTGATGGAACAACAAGCCTGGGTCCCTGAATGACTGTGGGGAAGAGAGATCCTCCTTCACCAACCTGGATCATTCCGTCTTGATCATTATAGCCATGAGAAATAAACTCTTTTGTGTTTTGCACTATTTCATCTGACTGTATTTATTACAGTAATAAAAGAAAAGAATTTTCAGAACTCCGTTAGACAAATAAACTAGAAAAAAATACAGTAAGGAACATAGAGGATATCAATGCACAAATAGGATGGAATATTAATGTAGATATGGAACATACTCAAAGTAAATAAAACGTAAGTGTAAATGGAGTTCCTAAAGAAGGAAGCTGAAGTATTGAAACAGAACGCACATTTAAGAATTTCTGAAAACACTTTATAAACAAAAACATTCAATCTGCAGACTAAAAGGACATGCTAAATTGCAAAGAAAGATGATACAGAACAGCCATGGTAGGGACTCCTGGCTGTATGGTAAAATCTATTGTACCTACTCCTGAGCGTGGAGCTAGGTGACACTTCCCTGCTTACTTAGGGAGTGGCTATATGATGTTCTCGCCAATGGAATTAAGCATACCTCATGATTTGCCACAGCATAATTTAAGTCTTCAGCTTCCTCCCTAGTAATGTTTATTTCTTTACTATCCAGTATCAAACTACTAAAACAATGCCACATATTTTAAGTCAGAGTTATGGCATAATTTCATTTCTGTTGCTTATTTCCATATGCAAATAAGCATAGCCACTTCCTAAGTAAGCAGGGAAGTATCACCTAGCTCCACGCTCAGGAGTAGGTACAATAGATTTTGCCATACAGCCAGGAGTCCCTGCCATGGCTGTTCTGTATCATCTTTCTTTGCAATTTAGCATGTCCTTTTAGTCTGCAGATTGAATGTTTTTGTTTATAAAGTGTTTTCAGAAATTCTTAAGTGTGCGTTCTGTTTCAATACTTCAGCTTCCTTCTTTAGGAACTCCATTTACACTTACGTTTTATTTACTTTGAGTATGTTCCATATCTACATTAATATTCCATCCTATTTGTGCATTGATATCCTCTATATTTCTTATTGTATTTTTTTCTAATTTATTTGTCTAACAGAGTTTTGAGGATTCTTTTTTTTTTTTTCACAAAGATCTGTCCACTCACATTTTATTTTCTCTTGTTCTGTCTACTTTGTGCTCTAGTTTATTATCAAGAAATTTTCTTAATTAAATTTCTTTTGCGTGTCTCAGAGGGGGAGCCAGATAGGAGCCTCCAGTGATCATCTCCCTTCAGGAACACCAAATCAAACAACTATCCGCACAAAAGAGCACCTTCATAAGAACCAAAATTCAAGCGAGTAATCATAGTACCTGCTTTTAACAACAAGTTAAGGAAAGAGGAACTGAAGAGGGTAGGAAAGGCAGTCTTGAACTGCCTATCTCACTCCTTCCCAGTGCCCAAGTAGCAGCTGTGTGGTGTGGATAGAGAATCCGTGGGACAGGGTAAGCGAGAGTGAAGTGATCATGGGACTTTGCATTGGAATTCAGTGCTGCCTGATTGATTCAGTGTTGCCACAGTGGAAAGCAACACATGACAGAATTCATCTGGCACCCATAAAGAGAGCATTTAGACCAGTCCTAGACAGAGGCAAATCATTCATCACAGTGGTCAGAATCTGATTTCAAGCCAGCCTTGCTAATACATGCTAAAGTGCTCTGGACTCCTAAATAAATTTGAAAGGCAGTCTAGGCCACAAAGACTGCAATTCCTGGGCAAGTCTTAGTGCTTGCTGGGTTCAGAGCCAGTGGACTTAGTGTGCATGCAACCTAGTTTGACATCAGCCAGGACAAGCAAAGGCGTGCTTAAGTCCCACTTTTCCCAAGCCTAGGCAGCCCAGCTCTCAGAGCAATTATTTCCCTCTATTTGAGGAAAGGAGAGGGTAGAATAAAGAGGACTTTGTCTTGCAACTTGGATACCAGCTTAGCCACAGTAGAATGGAGTCCCAGGCAGAGTGCTGAGGCTCCCCCATTCTAGGGCCTAACTCTTGGACATTTCTAGACATACCCAGGGCCAGAAGGGAACCCATTCTTTTGAAAGGAAGGACTAAGTCCTGGCAGGATTCATCACCTGCTGCTTATAGAGCCCTTGGGCACTGAATAATCAGTAATGGTAGCGAGGCAGTACTCATCATGGGCCTTGGGTGAGACTCAGAGCTGTGCTAGTTTCGGGTGTAACGTAGCACATTCCCAGCTAGAGTCTCTATGGGAGAGACTCTTACTGCTTGAAGAAAGGACAGGGAAGAGTAAAGGGGACTTTACCTTGGAGCTTGAGTACCAGCTCTGCCACAGTGGGGTAGAAAACCAAGCTGGCTCCTGTAGTCCCTGATTCCAGGCCTTGACACTCTGAATCTGCCCAAGGCCAGAGGAGAGCCCACTGCCCTGAAGTGAGAGAAATAGGTCTGCAGGATTTAACATAAGCTGACTGAAGAGCCCTTAAGCCTTTAGTGAATATTGGCAGTAGCCAGGCAGTATTTGCTGTGGTCTTGGGGCAGTAGTGGCCACGGAGAGAGACTCCTCTGCCATTAGGAGGGAAGGAAGAGAGGAAAGTGTAGGAAGAACCTTGTCTTGTGGCTTGTGTGCTAGCTCAGCTGAGGTAGAATAATACAGCACCACGTAGATTCCTAAGGTTCCTGACTCCAGGTCCTGGCTCCTGGACTGCATCTCTGGATTCACCTGGGGCCTAGGGGAAGTCACTGCCCTGAAGGGAAAGACACAGGCCTGACTGCATTCACCACCCTTGGGCCTTGAGTGAACATAAGCGGCATCCAGGAAGAAGTCACTGGGAGCCTTGAGCAAGACCCAGTGCTGCGTTACCTTTGGTTATGACCCAATGCAGTCCCAGTGGTGGCAGCCACAGGGGTGCTTGTGTCACTCCACCCCAAGATCTAGACAGCTCAGTGCAGACAGAGAGGTTGTGTTCATTTGGGGGAAAGTAAGGGAAGATAACAAAAGTCTCTGATAATTCAGGGAATTCTCATGGATCTTACTCAAGATCACTTTGAGTGAACAAGGGTGCCAACTTATACCACTGTTATTCAACATAGTACTGGAAGTCTTAGCTAGAGCAATCGGACAAAAGAAATAAAGGGCACCCAAATTGGAAAAAAATTATTTATCTGATAAGAAATCAGATTATCCTTGTTTGAAGATAATATAATCTTAATTTTAGAAAAAGCTAAAGTCTTCACCAAAAATCCATGAGAACTGATGAAAAATTCAGTAAAGTTGAAAAATACAAAATCAACATACATAAATCAGTAGCATTTCTACATATCAGCAGCAGACAATTTGAAGAAGAAATTAAGAAAGTGCTCCCATTTATAATAGCTACAAATAAAATTAAATATCTAGGAATTAGCTTAACTAAGGAAGTAAAAGATCTCTATAATGAAAACTCTAAGACATTGATTCAAGAAATTGAAGACACCAAAAAATGGAAAGATGTTTCATGTTTATGGATTAGGATAATCAATATGGTTAAAATGTCCAAAAAACGAAAACAATCTACAGGTTCAATGCAATTCCTTTCAAAATAACTGTGACCATCTTCACATAAACAGAAAAAATAATCCTGAAATTTATATGGAACCACAAAAGACCAAGAAGAGCGGCCAAAGCTATCCTGAGTAAAAAGAACAAAAACTGGAGGAATTATATCACCTGACTTCAAATTATACTACACAGTTACAGTAACCAAAACAGCATGGTGTAAGGCCGGTTGCCTCGTCGGGAGGTTGGACACGCCCACCTCTGCACCCGGCACCAGGCTCTGCCGCAGGGCTCCCTTGGAAGGCTCCAGCTGATGCAAGGCTCCTGGCCGGTTCTCCCACCAGAAAACCCACCCCGTCTCAATCCCGCTCCCCTGGAGTCAATCAGAGCACCCAGCTGTTGCTGGTTCCTCCTACCTATAAAAACCCTACACCCCAGGAAGTTGGCACGACTTTCCTGGCCCCTTTCCCCAGGACCATGGAACCTCGCCTGGGAGCTGAATAAATCTTATACTGGCCTCAGTTTCCTCATTTTGAACTCGTCAATAACCCTTACACATGGTAATGCCATAAAAACAGATACATAGACTAATGGAATAGAGAACCCAGTGGTAAATCTATACATCTACAATAAACTCATTTTTGAGAAAGTTGCCAAGAACATACATTGGGGAAAAGACAGGTTTTTCAATATGATGCTGGAAAAACTGGATATCCATATACAAAAGAATGAAACTAGACTCCTATCTCTTGCCATAAACAAAAATCAAATCAAAATGGCTTAAAGACTTAAAAGACCCTTAGACTGTAAAATGACTATAGGAAAATATTAGGGAAACTCCAGGACATTGAAATGGGCAAAGAATTTTTTAATGATACCCAGCAAGCACAGGCAAACAAAGCAAAAGTGGAAAAATGGGATTATATCAAGTTAAAAAGACTCTGCACAGCAAAGGAAACAATCAACAAAGTGAAAAGACAATACACAGAGTGAGAGAAAATACTTGCATAATATCCATCTGACAAGGGATTAATGAACAAAATATATAAGGAGTTCAAATAACTCAATAGGAGTAAAATCTAATAATCCGATGAAAAAGTGGACAAAATATCTAAATAGGCATTTTTCAAAAGAAGACATACAAATGGCAAACAAATGGCAAGCAGGCATATGAAAAGGTGCCCAACGTCATTGATCATCAGGGAAATGCATATTGAAAGTACAATGTGATACCATCACACCCTATTTGGAATAGCTTTTATCCAAAAAATCAGGCAATAAAAAATGCTGGCAATGATGTGGAGAAAAGAAGAGAACCTTGATACATTATTGGTGGGAATGCAAGTTAGTACAACCACAATGGAGTACAGTTTCGAAGTCCCTCAAAAAACTGAAAATAGAGCTTACCACGTGATCAAGCAAGCTCACTGCTGAGTACACCCCTAAAGAAAGCAAAGTAGTAAATTGAAGTGTTATCTCCACTCCCATGTTTGTTGCAGCACTATTCACAACAGCCAAGATTAGGAAGCAACCTGTGTCCATCAACAGATTGATAGGTAAAGAAAGTGTGGTACATTTATACAAATGGAGTACTATTTAGTCATTAAAAAGAATGAGATCCTGCCATTTGCAAAAACATGGATGGAACTGGAGATCATTATGTTAAGTGAAATAAGCCAGTCACAGAAAGACAAATATCACATTTTCTCACTAATTTGTAGGAGGTAAAAATTATAACAATTTAACTCATGGAGATAGAAATAGAAAGATGGTTATCAGAGGCTGGAAATGGTGATTGAGGGGGATGGGGAGTGGATAGAGTTGTGGGTACAAAAAAATAGTTAGATAGAATGAATAAGACCTAGTATTTGATAGTACCACAGGGTAACTACAGTCAACCATAATTTATTGTACATTTAAACATACCTAAAAGAATATAACTAGATTGTAATGCAAAGGATAAATACTTATTTTTTCCTTTTTTTTGTTACATCTTTATTTTGTTTATTTTTTGATTTTCCATTTGTTTAATGAAGCATATTTTTATCCAACCTATTACTGTAATGAGGTTCTTAGTGGGGAGAGGGCCTGGACTGTGGGTACTATTTTGGCTTTTATCTCCTATACAAATGACTGATCTTTGTGAATTCTCATTAGCCTCCCTTTTGCTCCTCCCTAGAAGTAACATAAGTCGCAGGAAGCTACCATCTCTAACTTGTGAACCCATTACCCAATGCTCTGAACACAGGATTTTGTTATGCAACTTAGGATAACCACATCATCTTCGAGAAATATACTTCATAGGCCCTTCTCTTCAGAAGAGCTTCAGAGTTAACCTCATTTAACATCCTAATTTTATGAGATAAGGAAACTGAGAGTCAAAACAGCTAAAATTGCCTCCAAGGGCCCAAACTAATTAGTAGCAGAGACAGAATTTGAACTCAGACTTCCTGATATAAGTTATCCTCTATCACACCACATTTCCACACCAGTAATAAATATTATAATTTGGTAAAATGGGTTTTAGAAACTTTCCTACGTAATTCTTTATTGCAACTGGAGTTCAGCTTGTATATATGGTAGAATTTCCTAGAACGAAACACCAACCATCGTAAGATATAGGAGTGTAAAGTCTTAGTTACATTCAGGCAGGCATATCTGTATGGAAGTCCTTTTCAATTACTCAGCTTCAGAAGGGCTGTGCTTCTCAAATCTCACTAACCTAGTAACCACACCATAGTAACTGCAATATCAACACAATGTCTCTACATTTTTAAATGCATTTATCAAAATACATAGTTGAAATTAGCCTTTGGTAAATTTAGATAAGTAGAGTAAATCTTGACTCTAATCCAAATGTCTCGTCTGTCAGTTAGAGAGGATGTTCCAATCTATTGTATCACCTTTTCAGCACTTGCCTTTTTATGCTGAAAGTTTCTAATCACCTCAGTGCATCCCTTTGTTTTACCCACTCCCCCAACTGCTTTATATCATTCATTCAATGATTTAAGTTTGTCATTCATTCACTTACTGCTCATTTGTTCAATTAATAATTATCGAGAACCTGATTTTATTATGGTTTTATGATTTGTGCTTCAGGCGAGGAGATAGATACATAAAACACACTCTCTGCCCTCAGATCTACTACTCTAGTACAGAAGATGAGAAGTCATGATGATACACCAAAAGTGATTGGTATAGAAGATCAGTCATGAGGTAGATGATATAACTTCCAAGAGGAGTAGTGGTGATGGGGTGAAGTTGCAGAAATCAAAGAAGGCTTAAAGAAATCTGCTGCTGATACTTGAGGACCAGGATCACAATGGGTGGATATGAGAGCTTGTTTAGAGTTCTAGCAGGGGAATGCAGCTATTCATATACCCTTGACCAAAGACTGGTCCTCCTTTATCTGATATGGTTGTCCTTTTCAAACGAGCATGTGGCTTTGAGAGGGACACACATGGAAAGGTGAGGGAGGAAGGGACACCTGCCTAGCCAACCAGATCAGCTGAATCAACCCTGGCAATCAATATGGTGACGGATGTCGCAGGCAGATTGCTCTCACATCCAAGACACCCTTTTCTTTAACACATACACAGGTACTTTATATATGCACACACACATATATACATATGCATACATACAACTTGGGCTTTTCTCTCCAATGGATTCACTCTACCCTGAATCCTAAATTTTGAGCTCATATGTGTCTACTTAACCAAATGCACTATCTACTTCTTACATCCAGAGGCAGGGAGAAACAGTAATCTACGAAAATCGCATGGGGCTAGCACAAATAATCTTGTATCTATGCATTGCTCCAAATGCTGATGATTTTATGTCACCTGAAATTTGGTCCAGTTAATGGAATCTGAGAAGGGTGGCTGGATTAACTTTTTTGATATAATTGTTACTTTTGCCTAAATCTCCCTGAAGTCCAGTCAATAGTTGACTTCACCCTCCTTTCTGGTTCTTAGTAACTAGAAGAATGCCTCAAACTCTCTTGGAATGCCCCACGAATAAAGCTTCCCACACAAATAAATAAAAGCTCTGTTTTATAGGACTACAAAACAATAATTTTTTCTTATTTTTTATAAAATAAATTCTATAAGAAATCATCTGTAGGTTGGTTTGAGGTTCATATTTTTCTCAGATAGAAATCTTGATCCATTATCTGCATTAATAATTGTGTGGCAGGTACAATGGACACTAAATACAGTGATATACAGAGTTTGGTCATTCTATCAGGGGTAAGAGCTCAGTTATCAAGAAAGAGTCACAGGACAGAGAAAAGAGTAGCACTCCAGGAAAACGTAAAACTTGACCAAAAATTTTTGCCATGTTTGGAAAACTGGTTAAATTTTGTTATGGCTTAGCATTCAGGTAACACTGGGAAGGGAAGAGGCTATACACAGCAACAGACCAAGTGTGTTCGAGCATTATTTTGAGAGCCCTGTATGCCATACTAAATATTTTAGATTTTATTCAGTATACATTTAGGAGCAAGCAAAGGAGTTTAATCAAGAGGTTTAGGTGATCAAATTTACACTTTAGCAATATTTTCCATCAACAAAGTAGTGTGTGTATTGAAGGTGACAACAGGAAGACAAGTTTGAAGATCTTAAAAATCTTCATGTTTCAAATTTCTCTTTCTCTGAGAGAATGTCACTGGGTCAAACTAGGGCTGTAGCAGTGGCAAATGGAGAAGAACAGCTGGAAACTAGAAATGTTAGGACTTCCAGGGAAAGAACAGCCTCTTCAATAAACAATGCTGGGAAAATTGGATATCTATAGGCAGAGGAATGAAACTGAATCTCTATCTCTCACCATATACAAAAATTAAATAAAAATGGATTGAAGTCTTAAATCTAAGCTCTCAAACTACCAAACTACTAAAATAAAACATTAGAGAAACTCAACAGGACATTGTTCTGGGTAAAGAGTTTCTGAATAATACCTCACAAGCACAGGCAACCAAAGCAAAAATGGACAAATGGGATTATATAAAGCTAAAAATCTGCACAGCAAATGAAACAATCAACAAAGTGAAGAGAACACCCACAGAATGGAAAAAATATTTGCAAACTACCCATTTGACAAGAGATTAATAATCAGAATATGTAAGAAGCTCAAAAAACTCTAATAATACATTTCTATAATGCTTTATAGAAATACAATTTCTGTAATGTTTTATAGAAAAACATCTGATAATCTAATTTAAAAATGAGCAAAAGATATGAATGTACATTTCTCAAAAGAAGACATACAATTGGAGAAAAGGAAATTTTTGTACACAGTTGGTGGGAATGTAAATAATCAGCATATATAAGGAGCTCAAAAAAACTCTGATAATACAATTTCTATAATGTTTTATGGATAATACAATTTCTATAATGTTTTGTAGAAAAACATCTGATAATCTAATTTAAAAATGAGTAAAAGATCTGGATGCACATTTCTCGAAAGAAGACATGCAAATGGAGAAAAGGGAACTCTTGTTCACAGCTGGTGGGAATGTAAATTGATACAAATATTATGGAGAACAGTTTAGAGGTTCCTCAACAACAAAAACAACCAAACTAAAAACAGAACTAATGTATAATCCAAAAATACTACTCCCAAGATAAAGAAAATCAGTATACCAAAGACATTTCTGCACTCACATGTTTATTGTAGCACTGTACACAAGAGCCAAGATTTGGAAACAACCTAAATATCCATCAACAGGAGAATGGATAAATTAAATCTAGCACATATATACAATGGACTATTTTTCAACCATAAAAAGGAAAAGAATCCTCTCATTTGCAACAACATGGATGGAACTAAAAGTAATCATGTCAACTGAAATAAGCCAGGCATAGAAAGAGAAACTTCACATATTCTCACTTATTTGTGGGAGCTAAACATTGAAACAACTGAACTCATGGAAATAGAGATGAGAATGATGGCTTCTAGGGGCTAGAAAGGGTACTGGGCAGGATGGTGGGAAGAGTAGGGATGGTTAATAGATACAAAAAATAGAAAGAATGAATAAGACCTAGTATTTGCTAGCACAACAAGGTGACTATGGTAAAAAAAATAATTTAATTATACACTTTAAAATAATAAAAAGAGTATAATTGGATTGTTTGTAACACAAATGATAGATTCTTGAGGGGGTGGATACTGCATTCTACATGATGTGATTATTTTGCATTGAATGCCTGTATCAAAATATTTCCTGTACCCCATAAATATATACACCTACTATGTACCAACAAAAATTAAAAATTAAAAAAATTATGATAGACAAAGTCATATAAATCATTATCTATCCTTTAAGTGATTTATAACAAAGTTGGAAACTATTACATACTATATTTTATTCATCAAGAAAACATCAAAATTGAGCAATACAATAGGGTCATAGTGGGATAAGAAATTAACAGTGGAAGAAGAGCATAGGCACAGATGTTATGAGTTGAGACAAAGGAAATTATAGTAGGTTTTGTGGGTGAAGATAATGAGATTTGAACTTGACCTTGAAGATTAGGTTGACTTCAGATAGGCAAGAAGAAAAGAAAGAATGTCATGGCATTATTAAAGCTCCAGTCAGTTTCTCTGGGACTGAACAGTCTAGAGGAACCACATGAGGTGTACACTTTTTAGGATGTTCACAGACAACGTGCAAAAAGATGATATTAAAGCAAAATGGAATGTGAGCCTGCAACTTACTCTCTGTAGATGAGAGACAGCAAGTCAAAAACCGAGGAAACACTTGTTCTTTGAAGTGACTTTCTTTACCAAAAAGAAATGTGAATTTAAAAAATACACAAAAGGGGAAAAATTTACTAACTGAGAGCTTAAAATATGAAAAATTTCTCCCCCATATTCCCCCCTACCAAGGTCCAAGAGGCTTTGACAAGTGATAGTAATACATAGCAACACAGGGGAAAAGCAGGTGT
Organism: Saimiri boliviensis; assembly: GCF_048565385.1. Lineage (NCBI taxonomy): Eukaryota > Metazoa > Chordata > Mammalia > Primates > Cebidae > Saimiri > Saimiri boliviensis. The sequence goes on from NC_133461.1 coordinate 57,979,920, forward strand.
ACATGATAAGCAGGTTTTGTTGTCCTTACATCTTTCCAAAGTGCACTAAGTCTTTGCCCAACTGGTGAACCTGTGTTCTGGGTGTGAAATCACACAAGTGAAACACAGTCCCTGTTCTGTGTGAGCTGATCTACCATGCCATGTCACTATGCTCTTTCTGTGATTCTTCATTCAGAGGAACAGAAACAGGGTTCAGTGACTAAGAAAAAGATTTGAAATACAAGGGCATGTCTGCAACTTTGAAAATTATTCTCTGAAGTCAGAAATTCTGTAATGAACTTTAATTGACATTCACTTGGCCCCTACAACATGTTCTTTAAGATGCACTTCCATTAACTTCAAGTCCTTTCCTAGAGCAAACACATTGAGTTCCCAATATATGACTCTAGCCTCACGTACAGATTGTCATGAAAAAAAAAAAAAAAAAAGTAACCTGGTGCTAGGAAGAAATAAATCATAGAGATTTGCCAGATTCAAGGAGTAAAAGACCAGAAAGAGATCTTTAGGTGACTAACAAGGAAAAAAGAGCACCCAGTATAACTCAAATTTACATTCTGAACAGCAAGGGGAAAGGAAAGAGGAGCACCTTCAAGGAACTAAATGGAGAGTGTAAGTTCCCACTCATTCTTTTAAACAGAATCAATAAAAACTATTTGACATTGTTTTGCTTTGTTTTATCATAGATTAAAAAGACCAGTGACAACACACTCTCTAAATCCACAGAAGTAGACATCAGAAATCATTTACAGATAAAGCCCCAGAACACTGGCCAAGAGATTGACAATCAATGGATATGGGTCTGGGTAGTCCTAATTCATGAAGTAGCACTCACTTCCAGGTTTTGCTTGTGAGTAAAGTGAATGAGGTTTTAATTCTGCTGAATATTTATTCTAAATACAGTCCCCAAACTTAACATTGGATATGTTTTCTAAAGTACTTTTTGTCATCTAAATGTCTTAACATACATCTAGATTTTTTTTTTAATTTTCTCAGGCGTTGATAAAGAAACTATGTTATTGAGGAATAGTCCATGAAATAGTTATTTTGGAGAATTCATGAAAGTATTCACAGAAAAACTTGCCACAAAAATGAATAAAGAAAAAGGAAGGGCAATAGATTATATTATGTATTTTATAGACTCCTTCATAATTCTTATTCTTTCTGACCTAATTTTTTATATTATTACCTTATATTATTACCTCACTTTCTCAAAAATATGATGCACACTTAGAAAAATTGACTATCTGAAGCAACATTGTATAAGGGATACATTATTATCCTGATTTGTCCACTCTGAGCACAAGAATATTGGCTACAAAAGATAGGATATACCTACTATGACACTAACATCACATTAAGTCAAAAAAGGGAGACAGTTAAGAACAATTTTATGACTTCCATGAAACAGGAACAAAATGCAGTTTTAACTAGCAAATAAGCAAATGTATATGAAAATTGTGAGTGCTACTGTAGAATTGTGATGTTTATTTTTCCACAAGGTACTTTTTTTCTTTTTCTTTTTTTGTCTTTTCAGTAGAGATGAAGTTTCACCATGTTGGCCAGGCTGGTCTCCAACTCTTAACCTCAGGTGATCTGCCTACCATGAATCAATCAAAGCTCGAAGAACATAATCTACTCTGAGTGTGATGGTTAATAGAATGTCAACTTGATTGGATTGAAGGATGCAAAGTATTAATCCCGGCTGTGTCTGTGTAGGTGTTGTCAAAAGAGATCGACATTTGGGTCAGTGGGCTGGGGAAGGCAGATCCACCCTTAATTTCATAGGCACAATCCAATCAGCTTCCAACAAATATAAAGCAGGCACCTTTATATATGTGTGTATATCTATTCTATTATTTTGTCCCTCTAAAAGAACCCTCACTAATACAAATTTTGGTAACAGGAGTTGTTCTAGAGAATCAGAATTTTAAGGATGAAATTCTTTAGTTGATTTTGGAGTTTCTAGAGTTGGCTGCTTAATATGATTAGACTCAAAAATGCTAACGACTACTTCTAATAATATAGAAAACACTGATAGTCCTTGGCATGAACTGCTTAGTGAGTTATGCAAAATAAGTGCATTTGACACTCCTGACTCACCACTCATGAGAGGAAAGGAGTTTAGTGACTCTATACATAATACTTTTGACCATATGTGGAGAAACAAAAAACATAAGGAAGCTGGTTGGTTGCTCCTAAGTTCGGTAGAAAAAATGATGAAAGAAAATGATGAACTCAAGGATTCTGTCTCCTGGATTCAGAAGCAGATACTGAGCCTCAAATCTGCTAAGCTTGCTCTGAGTGAGGGTCTTATCTCCTGTAGAGAAAGAGCTGAAATTGTGGAAAAACTGATACAAGCTCTTATCATGCAAATGGCTGACCTGGAATGAAAGGTGCAAGCATAGCCTTGCCAGTGTCTACTGTTAAAGTGAGGGCATTGACTGGAAAAGAATGGGACCCTGCAACTTGGAATGGGGACATGTGGGAGGACCCTGATGAAGCTAGGGACACTGACTTTGTAAACTCTGGTGAACTTTTTTTTTTTTTTTTTTGCCAGAAAGAACAGCTTCCCCATTCCCAGTAGCAGCAATATCCTCTCCCTGACCCATGCTGCCATTTGGCAGGCTCCCATAGGTGATTAACAGTGGATGCCTCTAGGATTTTGGAGCAAAGCCCTGCTATCTTCTGCAGGTAACTACTCTCCTTTTGAGAGACAGCTCTTGGCCTGTTACTGGGCTTTGCTGGAAACTGAACATTTGACTATGGGTCATCAAGTCACTATGCGACCTGAACTGCCTATCATTAACTGGGTGCTTTCTGATCCATCTAGCCATAAAGTGGGTCATGCACAGCAGCATTCCATCATCAAATGGAAGTGGTATATACATGATCATGCTCGAGCAGGTCCTGAAGGCACAAGTAAGTTACATGAGGAATTGGCTCAAATACCCATAATCTACTCCTGCTGCCCCACCTCCCCTCCCCAAGCTTGCACTGATGGCCTCATGGGGAGTTCCCTATGATCAATTGTCAGGGAAAGAGAAGACTAGGGCCTGGTTTTCAGATGGTTCTGCATGATATGCAGGCACCACTCAAAAGTGGACAGCTGCAACACTACAGTCCCTTTTTTAGGACATACCTGAAGGACAGCAGTGAAGGGAAATCTTCCTAGTGGACTTTCATCAGTGCGCCTGGTTATGTACTTTGCATGCAAGGAGAAATGACCAGGTATGTGATTATATGCTGATTCATGGGCTGTAGCCAATGGTTTGGCTGGATGGTCAAGGACTTGGAAGAAGCATGACTGGAAGGTTGGTGACAAAAAAATTTTGGGAAGAGGTATGTGAATGGACCTAAGTGGTCAAAAACTGTGAAGATATTTATATTCCATGTGAGTGCTCACCTATGGGTGACCTGAAGGGAGGAGGAGTTTAATAATCAAGTAGATATAGGATGACCTATTCTGTGAACACCACTCAGCCTCTTTCCCCAGCCACCCCTGTCATCATCCAATAGGCCCATGAAAAACGTGGCCAATGGTGGCAGGGATAGAGGTTACACATGGGCTCAGCAACATGGACTTCCACTTACCAAGGCTGACCTGGTTACAGCAACTGTTGAGCACTCAATTTGCCAGCAGCAGAGACCAGCGCTGAGCCCTCGATGTAGTACCATTCCTCAGGGTGATCAACGAACTACCTGGTGGCAGGGTGATTATATCAGGCCTCTTCCATCATGGAAAAGGCAGAGGTTTGTCCTCACTGGAATAGACACTTACTCCAAATATGGGTTTGCCTATCCTGCACACAGTGCTTTTTTTTTTTTTCTCCAGTTTTTGGATTTGTTTGCTCTTGCTGCTCTAGTTCTTTTAATTGTGATGTTAGGGTGTCAGTTTTAGATCTTTCTGCTTTCTCCTGTGGGTATTCATTGCTATAAATTTCCCTCTAAACACTGCTTTAACTGTGTCCTAGAGATTTTGGTATGTTGTAGTTTTGTTCACATTGGTTTCAAAGAACTTATTTATTTCTGCCTTAATTTCGTTCTTTACTCAATAGTCATTCAGGAGCAGGTTATTCAGTTCCCATGTAATTGTGCAGTTTTGAGTGAGTTTCTCAATCCTGGGGTCTAATTTGATTGCAGTGTAGTCTGAGAGGCTGTTGTGATTTCTCTTCCTTTGCATATGTTGAGGAGTGTTTTACTTCCAATTATGTGGCACAATTCAGTATGATATATTGATATACACATGCAATGTATAATGATTAAAGCAGGAGTGATTAGCAAATCCATCACTTCAAACATTCATCTTCATAACCCTGGTAGGCAAAGATTTCTTAGAACATGAAAAATCAAACCATAAGAGAAAAAAGTATTACTGAGTTGGATGTCATCAAAATTTAAGATATCTTCTCTTTGTAAACATTACTAAGAAAATAAAAAGGCAGGGTACTGGGAGAAAATATTTGAAATGTTTACATCTGGCAGATAACTTGAATACAGAATACAAGTCTTAAATAATGTTTAAAAAGTCAATTTTTTAAAATGGACAAAAGGATAACCCAAACATGATAAAATGCTCAACATTATTAGTCACCAGGGAAATGCATATTAAACTATAATGAAATACCACCAACTGATTAAAATTGCTAAATTTTTAAAAATGAAAACAAGTTCTAGGTGAGAACATGAGGAGCTATAAATGTGATATATTGCTGGAGTGAATATAAAATATTATCCTTTGAAGAGAAATATGACATTTCCTTGTAAAGAGGACATACATCAATTCTTATCCTAGATGTTTATGCCCCCAAATAAAAAATATATATCCACACAAATACTTGTACATGAATGTTTATGGTAGTTTTATTTATAATAGCCCAAACCTTAAAAAACCCAAGTGCACATCAACAGGAAAATGAGTAAACAAATTGTAATTTATCTATAAACCTGAAGACTACTTGGCAATAAAAAATGACTTACTGATTAATGTTACAATATGGATAAAACTCTAAAATATTATGCTGAGCAAAAGAAGTAAACACAAATGAGTACCTATTATGTAATTCCATTGAGATGAAATTCTAGAACACAAATCTAACCTGTAGTTACAGAAAGCAGATTTTTCCTGGGGATAGAAATGGGAACTTGACAGAGAAAAGACACAGGAAACTTTTGGGGGGTTAATGGATACACGTTTCTTTCTTAATTGTAGTGGTGGTTAGACAGGCATACACATTTGCCAAAATTCATCAAATTCTATGATCAAAGTGGGTGCATCTGTTTGTATATAAATCATGTCTAATAAAGGTGATTTTAAAACATTTTAAAATAAGAACATTACACAAAATATTAACACTTCTTAATTTTGAGTGTTGTGTCATTCAGAATCCTAGCAAGAAATGCATGGCAACCTCACCTGGAACTTGAAGAAACTTTAGTAACTATTAAAGAGATATGGACAGAATTAAGAAAACCAACCAGTGTTTTGAGTCATTGGGAGCTAGAAGGGTGCTCCTTCTAACCCTGGACTGGACAGGGCAAAAAGGATCCAGGTTTTCTGGATACAGAAACAAAAGCAGAGATAAGAGAAAACACAGACACTTGGCTTTCTACATGCTGCAGGAGAAAAGGTGGTAAGAAACAGTGACCACAGATGAGATTTAATAGGATTTTTCAATTTTTTTTAGATGTATAGAATTTTTTTTGTACATGTGCAGAGTGTGCAGGTTTGTTACATAGGTATACATGTGCTATGGTGGTTTGCTGCATCCATCACTCCATCATCTACATTAGGTATTTCCCCTAATGCTATCCTTCCCCTAATCCCCCACTTCCTGACAGGTCTTAGTGTGGGATGTTCCCCCACTTTGTCCATGTATTCTCATTGTTCAACACCCACTTATGAGTGAGAACATGTGATGTTTGGTTTTCTGTTCCTGTCAGTTTGCTGAGAATGATGGTTTCCAGCTTTATCTATGTCCCTGCAAAGGACATGAACTCATTCTTTTTTATGGCTGCATAGTATTCCATGATGTATATGTGCCATATTTTCTTTATCCAGTCTATTATTGATGGGCATTTGGGCTGGTTCCAAGTCTTTGCTGTTGTGAACAGCACCATAATAAAAATGCATGTGCATGTGTCTTTATAATAGAATGATTTATAATCCTTTGGGTATATACCCAGTAATGGGATTGCTGGATCAAATGGTATTTCTATTTCTAGATCCTTGAGGAATCACCACACTGTCTTCCACAATGGTTAAACGAATTTACACTACCACCAAGAGTGTAAAAGTGTTCCTATTTCTCCACATCCTCTCCAACATCTGTTGTCTCCTAATCTTTTGATTGCCATTCTAACTGGTGTGAGATGGTATCTCAATGTGGTTTTGATTTGCATTTCTCTAATGACCAGTGATGATGAGCTTTAAATATATATATATATATATATATATATATATATATATATATATATATATATGTTTATTGTCTGCATAAACGTCTTCTTTGGAAAAGTGTCTGTTCATATCCTTCACCCATTTTTTGATGAGGTAGTTGTTTTTTTTTTTTTCCTTGTAAATCTGTTTTAGTTCTTTGTAGATTCTCGATATTAGCCCTTTGTCAGGTGAGTAGATTGCAAATTTTTTTTTTTTCTCATTCTGGTGGTTGCCAGTTCACTCTCATGATAGTTTCTTTTGCTGTGCAGAAGCTCTTTAGAATTTTTCAATTTTTAGAAGCAGTGATGTTTAGGGCCTCATAAATCAAAATAAGGAGTTTGGTTTTTATCCTGAATCCATTTAAGAGTTTCATGTAGAGGATTGCATAAAAATAGTTTTATTTTCAAATAATTACTCTGATTATATTTCTTGTGCAGATTCTAAAAATGTAATCACTGTTAGGAATGGCTGTTTTTACTACTCGAGTTAGAAATGGTATATATTACAACATTCTGGACAATAACAGTAAAATTGTTAAATATAAGTTTCTGATGAAATCTTTTCTAGTCATTTGCTTTTACTTTTTCCCCTTTTTTATTGTCTTTTAATTTGACTCAAGGAAATTATTTTCAAGAAGAGTCATTTAGGTTGGTCAACTATTGAGTATTCATGATTGAATGTACTTCCCATTTGAAGGTATTTCCAGCAATATTTTCCTCTTCATTAACTTTGAAACCTTTTGTCCTTTAATACAGCTGTAGTTGGTTTTAGTCTATAAGAAAATGTATGCTATAAAATAATTATGAGTAGAGTAGCAAAGAAGCATTTAGCAACTCCTACAGTGTGTTGCACATAATAGGCCTTAATGATGATTTGTGGAATAAATATTTGATTGTCAGGACCAAAGATAATACCATTTGCCCATATACTTCAATGTTATAAACATCACTTGCCTCATTAATCACACTAGCGTATTCATAACATAGTGTTGCAATAAGATGCAGTCATATTTTTATTAATTTAAAAAGCTTACTTATCCATTAATCATGATCAACCAGCTAAACTTAAGTCAAAAATGAGTTAACTATTTTAAAATTTTAATTGATTCATAAGTTATCAGGGAATTTTTACATGCAATGAGTGAGACTTGTTGCAGTAAGAACAGAGAAAAAACATGCTACTATGGTTTTTACTGTGTCCCCTAGAATTTCTGTTCAGAAAATTTGGTCCCTGATGTGGTATTGTTGTGAGGTGGGGCCTATAAGAAGTGACTACATCATTACAAGGAATTAATGCTGCTCTCACAGAACTTGTTCAATTCTTGTGGAAGTGAATGAGTTTTACCTCTCTCCAGACTGGATTAGTTACCAGGAGAATGAATTGTTACAAAGCAAGGCCACCCCTTGCATTTTGCCCCTTTTGCACATATTCACTTCCCAGTCCACTTCTCCATCAGGTTATGACGGTGCATCCATGATTATGAACTTTATACATTATACATACTACATTATGAAGATGAAGCCACCGATCCTGAACTTCTCAGTCTTTAAAACCATGAGCCAAAATAAATTTCTCTTTAAAAATAAACTAGCCAGTCTCTGCATATTCCATGATAGCAACAGAAAATGGACTAAGACACATGCTACTTGGAATATATAGCATGCTACTTGGAATATGTCTTAATTTATATGAAAACATGTCATACCTGCACAAATTATAGACCAATGCCAATGTCAAATCTCATGTTTGTATAGCCAAAAATCTTGTCATATTTTTCTCAAGAACATTAGCTTCCACTTCATTACAAATACTAAGAGAACAACAATGGAAACATTTATAGCAAGACAAGAGAGGAAAATTATTTCTCCAGAACACCTCTGCTACTCTTTATTGCTCCAAGGTAACAAATAAAAACATAAATCAAAAAAGTCGCTAACAACTGAAATTAGACTGAATAAGAAAATAAACATTTATTTGCATCATTGGCTATATTTTAATTTCTCATTCAGTCCATCATATTTCTATACCATAAAATACTTTTAAAAGTTGCATATAGAATGATTGGGAGCTCCCCTGTGTTCCATCTAGCAGAGCAAAGTCACCCAGAAAGGAACCAGAACAGAAGCGTCTGCAGAATAGTTGGCGAGACAGATAAGAAGCCACAAGCACCGGGCAACAAAGGTTAGGAAGGTAGGTCTCTTCCCCACTCTGGGCCTTAGTGTCTTTCCCTTTAGAATAAATACTTTGACTTAGGCAATCTCTCAGCATTCTGATGTTCTATGCTTGTAGACTCTAGTTTTGAGGAAAGAGATAACAAAGATTCTGGCCTACTAAAACAAAACCAGTGTTAATATGGGCAGTGGAGACAGATAAGAATAGGGAAGGCAATCCTAAACAGCACTTAAATGTCTCTTCCAAGAATGTGGAAAATGTTTCTGTGAGCGGAAAGAAATCCGGCTCAATGGTGTCAACCCTGGATCTGCCTCAACACCACTTGCAGATACAACACATTTCTATCACACCTGGTGTTATTAGAGGTAGCTATTCTAAAACAAGGGCACATAGATACCTGTCTGTAGAGAAAGGGTTTTAGAATATTAGTGAAGTCACTTCATAACAAAAATAAAATGATATAAAAACATTTAATAAATGAATTTCATTTTTGAATTGACAATACATTCATAGGGTACAAAATAAAAATAAATCTTAAAGAATATACAATATATCTTAAAGAACATACAATGAAATAAGTTTTCCCTCATTCTCACCCTTAATCTTCCTCTCAAAGGCAGCTATTTGGTTGGTACAACAGTAATTGTGGTTTTTGTCATTACTTTTAATGTGATGTTGCACCAACCTAATGCTATTACCAATTTCTTGTGCATCCTTCCAGAGATATTTTAATATGAGTACATACACACACATATACACACCACATAAATACACACACATACACACGACACACATACACATCACATGAATAATGGATATATGATTATATATATTTTTGATACACAAATGATAGTATACTTACAGATGAGAAAATTGAAAACTTTCATTTGCTTTCATCTGCTTAGGATTCATTGTATGGCTGTACCACAGTATATATATTTGGTTCTGGTTGATGAACTTTGATTTCCAATCTATTGCTATTGCAGAAAGGGTTGCAATAAATATCTAGGTATAGTCATCATTTTGTAAATGTGTGAGTAAATCTGTATGATAAAACTCTGAATGTGGAATTTCAGTATTAAAGGGACTGTATTTACACTTTTTATTACAGACCATTTGAAGAACAACCACAGTTGAGTAGAGCTACTTTTATATCTTTTAGCCAGATTTCTTGTTTTCACTTTCTACTCCTGCCAATTACTTTGTGTAACTGAACAAGTTACTTACTTTTCCAGACCTCAATTTAGCCATCTGAAAATAGGAATAATAATTATTCTTGCTATATAGGATTGTCGTGATAAATTAGTTAATAAATACAAGTAAAACTCTTAGAATAGTACCTGACAAAAAATAAACACCCAAAATATGTCAAATATCATTATTAATTTTATTATTGATCCATATAAACCATAAATACAAGTTTGAGTTATCTAACATTTTATCTTTGCCAATCTAGTAGCATTTTTACCTGACTCATTGTGGTTTTAATTTATATTTATCTTCCATTTTGAATATACCATGTTATTTATTCATCAGTTTGAAACTCACTTATAATTTATTCCTCTAAACTATTTATGACCTTTGCACTTATTTCTGTTGGATCATTTATTATTTTCTCATTGATGAATAGAGAGTTTTCATATATGAAAGAAATTAGCCTTTTGCCTGTAATACATATTATAAATGTTTTTTCTAAATTTATTTTATTTTATTTATGGTTATTTCTGCCATGCAACTGTTCTATTTTTAGTCAAGTTTATGAATCTATATGACTTCTGGGCTTTGGTTGACATTTAGAAATGTTTTATTCCAAAATTACTTTTTAAATTTTGCTGTGTTTCATTTTATGGATAATTTCTTTACATTAAAATCTTTGGTTCATATAAAATTATGGTGGGAGCCAATTTTATTTTTTTCCAGATGGCTATGCAGTTTTCCTACCATCATTTATTGAATAATTCATGTTTTTTCACTAATTATTTTTCAATGACACCTTTAACACATACCAAATTCACAAACTTAACTGAGCTATTTGTTGGACATTTTACTGTTTTATTAAACCATACATTACTTACGTAAGTGCTGGTATCAACCTTGAAATTACTATATTATCACAATACATTTAATATCTTATAGGACTGAATACTCATCTCCTTGGAGAGTACATTCAAAAAGCAATAACTTTTTACTTTTTTTCAAAATTTTTATAATGATCAATACATGCTTAACATATGAAAACTGGAATCACTACAGTTCATTTAAAAGTCATCTTAGTATAATGATTGAGGAGTATATTATTAAACATATAGATTTATTGGGAAAGAATAAACATCAAAATGATATTAAGTTTTCATGTCCAAAAAGGGGAAATGCATTTCAATTTATTTAAGTCTTCTTGAGTATCTTGGTAGTCTTCTCAATTTTTTTTTTTTTTTTTGAGACGGAGTTTTGCTCTTGTTACCCAGGCTGGAGTGCAATGGCGTGATCTAGGCTCACCGCAACCTCCGCCTCCTGGGTTCAGGCAATTCTCCAGCCTCAGCCTCCTGAGTAGCTGGGATTACAGGCACGCGCCACCACGCCCAGCTAATTTTTTGTATTTTTAGTAGAGACGGAGTTTCACCATGTTGACCGGGATGGTCTCGATCTCTCGACCTTGTGATCCACCCGCCTCGGCCTCCCAAAGTGCTGGGATTACAGGCTTGAGCCACCACGCCCGGCTCAATTTTAATTTATTTATGTGTTTTACCTTTCTTATTAAGTTTATTTCTGTGTATTTCAACTTTTTGTGGTTATTGTCAGTAAGTGCTTCCCTTTAATTATATTTTTCTATATTGTTTTATTTCAGATATGGGAAAGCTATTACTTTTTTTCTTAATGTATTCTGCTGCTTCAAGGAATTTTTTTATCATTCTGTGAGAGTTTCAGATTATTCATTTGAGATTTTAATTCATTTAATTATATTACCTGCAAATATTTACTTTCCCTTCTCTTTTGTAACTTTATAGCCTTTATTTCCTTCTCTAATTTATTACATTAGCTAGACTTCATTAAAAAACAGTATCATAATGAACATACATCTCTTGTTACAAAATGAAAAGGAATTGTTTCTAGGTGTCCTAGATGCTGTTTTTAAAATATGAAATAATAGGTATTTTTTTTTTCAGGATATTTTATATAAATACATTGTAGTGCATTAAGAGTTCTTAACAGGAGTGGAGAATGAATTTCACCAAATTTCTTTTAGCTATAAAGATAATTATATTCATTTTCTCTTTTTATCTATTAGCTTGGTAAGTTACAGTATTGTATATTTTAATATTGAGCTATATACAGATGCTATAACTCAGCAGAAATCCTTACTGGTTCCAAGATTCTATTCCCTTTCCCTTGTTCTATTGTTGAAGTGATTTGCAGTGTATTTCCTTGGAAAAAAGTTCTCAAATGCTAGAATATAGAATTTAGAATACCAGTGCATGCTTTTATAGTATTTCTAATGACTATAAACAACATTCCAGAACATGTTAGTCCAGAAGGACGAGGAACATTCACAGCATATTTTCACCGTTCGTTAGCACAGCTGACTTAGAATACAGAAGATGGGAGGCATGGAATTAAACAGTTGGTTAGGAGTGAAGGAAGACTGGTACAGAACAGAAAACTCTTATCAGTAAAATAACAAGCAGTGAATGCACGTTTTTGTAGGCATTAATTACCTTGAAACTGCAGTCAAAAAACAAAAACATAAATAGGTTAGGACTCTTGGGTTTGATGGAAGAAACAAAAATATGTGTTTTATGTGCGTTAGTGAACTCTAGCAAGTTGTTTTTACTGTTCTCTGTGTTTCATTCATCAGAATGCAATTTCCACAATTACCAGGAAAATTCTATTCGATGACACTAAAATTGCTGGCAGTAATCTACATCACGATTAGCTCCCATGGGAGTGGCACCTTAGGTTTAGTAAGTGTTTCAGTTTTCTCTCCAACCAACTTCCCATAGTCATCAAAACAGACTCACTCCATATTAGTCTTCTCCACTTCAGAAAAACCTCAGCGTACCAAGGGAAGAGTATTTTTTCCTATTTAAAAGTGTGGCTATGAAGAATAAACTGCAATGATCTGAAGTGTCAGTTTTCAAAAGCAGGTATCCTGTTCTAAAAAACAGTCCAAAATGAGCAGACAGAGCAAAATAAGTCTTACTTCACTTCTCAAGATTTATTCTGATGAAAGTGAATGAGAAAGAAAAAAATGAGGCTACAGAAAAGAATAGTATGTGTAATAAAGATGGGCTAGTATATTACACAAGTTTACTTAATTATTCAACTTAATATGTGACTGATTTACACTGTATGTTTTGTGCAATAGGACACATATAAGAAATATACACACATATAATTGTACAGATTAGAAAATTTAAGGAAAGAAACATAAAATGCCATCAGTGACAAGACTCCGGCCTCATTGAATAAAACATCCTTAGACTCAGCATATATAGAGAATGAAATGGAAACAATCAATTTCCTTGTTCTGCGTTCAAGAGCTGAAATCTGAAAATTCTCATCAGCAAACAAATGCTGCTGAAAATCAAGTATTTACTTGTCAATCAGACCTAGAGAATTACATCTATCAGAGATACCCCCGGTTTAGGTATTTAAGCTAAAACTATAATTCAACTTCACAGCTTAAGTATCTCTGATGCAAATTCTAGTTTATTTGAGTCAGTTAATCCACATAGTACAGCTACATTATGTATGAGAAGAGCCTTGTGGGCATATCTACCTGAAATTTAAATAAACACACCCTTTGAAAAATAGGTTCTCAATTCCAAACAATTAGTTTTAAAGAAAATCTTTGGAATAAAGACCCACCATAAATCAGAGGTCCTGAATTTAAAAAACTTCACACTCCTGAATGCCCACCCACTGAGCCAACCTAGGCCATGTGTGGAAATCTGTAAAGAACGTGAAATGTGCATTGAGTTCCAAATGAATCACAGAGGGTTGACATTCTTCTCAATGCCATCTAGCCAATTTTTAAATCAATTTTATGGGGTAAGAAACAATGTTTAAGTTATATATAACACATCACAAAACAATTTTCTAATGAAAAAGCACATATGGTGAAAACAAAATTATTTGGGAGCCTATTCCACAAGTTAGTACAAAGATTACACACTGAACTTTGCATTTGTGCTTTTCCTTTGTCAAATCTATGAGACAAGAAAAGATTCTATTCTCATGCTGATTTCACACGAGTATGTTCAGAGAAGTTATGAGTTTCCCAAGCAGTCACAGAGATTTGGTTATGCTGTGATGCACATTTCAGTGTTATGAATTAAAGTCCAGTGTTCTTAGGTATCTTGAAGCAACAACTGGGATGAGGAGAAAAGATCAAGAGCTGAGACAATTACAGACAACCCCAGATAATTTTGAAAGTGAAACTGAAATCTTTAAATGAGTAGGCAAAAGCAGTCTAAAGAAGGACAAGTGAGGCTTTTGATAAATAAAAAAAAAAGAGGTATGATGATCTGATTCTCTAAAATAAATGCTAAGGGGAATGATGGAGACTCCAGCAAAATTCAAACCTAGAAAGCGAATGATGGGAGCTATCTTTAGAACATCACATGTAACTGGCTACCCATGTTAAATCAATGCTGAACTCCAGCTCAACCAGACTTTGTGTTTTACTTCCATTATTTTTCCACATGAAATAAACAAAAAACATTCTTAAGATATCAAAATTAAAAGATAACTGTCAGGATTTGCAGTAAAAGTTATGACAGACTAGACTAGTCATTCTACCTTAAATAAATGGATAAGTGGGCAAAATAAATGAAACAATTTTTCAGAATCAGAAATAGCAACTATAATTTATAAATGTAGGGGGAAAATCAGGTAACTAACACAATTACTGCAGTTTACTGTATGGGGGCACTTTCTAGACTGTAGCCCATAAGAAAAAAATGAAAAAAGAGTTTGTTCAACAGAAACAGATCTCAAATGACTCAAATAATTAAATCAATATGCAAGAATTACAGAGAGAAAGATCAATAACCTTGAAGATAAGTCAAATGAAAGTTTCTAAGTTGAAGCACAGAAAGGAAAGGGCTGGAAAAAATAGAACAGTCACAGTAACCTTTGAATGAAAATGAGAAATTTATTATAAGTGTGAAAAGAGTCCCAGAAAGAAAGGAATTGGGCAGAAAAAAATATTTGAATAAATAATTGATAATATTTTTCCAGATATGATAGAAAGTATTAATCTATAGATTCAGGAACTTCAATGAACCTCAAGCAAGATAAACACAAAGAAAAACACCCAAATCACATCATAAGCAAATTTCATACAACTAGTAATAAAGAAGAATAATCTTAAAGTCAGCCAAAGGAAAAAATACTTATGACACACACCCAGAAGAACAAATATAGGAATTATTATTGACTTTCATCAGAAACAATGCAGATTATGAAAGGATGGAAACATACATTTACAGTACTGGGGCGGAGAGTGGGTTTATCAACCTAGAATTCTATATCCACTAACAGTATTCCTTAAATTAAAAGATCAGTGCAAAATATGCTAAAGGAGTCCTTCAAGTCCCAAAAGAAGAAAGTAATGCAGGAAGTGTTAGACAAAAATGTTATAAGACATATAGCAAACAAATAGCAAAATGACAGAAGTAAGTCCTTTAACACTCAGGCTTAGAAAAGAAAGGAAATTCTGACATATGCTACAACACAGATGAACCTAGAAGACACCATGCTAAGTGAAATAAGCCAGTCAGAAAAAGACAAATACTGTATGATTACATTTATATAAGCTATTCAGAGTAGTCAAAATGATAGTGACAGAAAATATATGGGAGAGAGAGTGAGGAATGCTGGGAAGATGGCCGCCTAAGAACAGCTCAGGACTTCAGCTCCCAGTGAAAGTGCAGAGGGTGAGTGGATGCCGCATTTCCAGACAAACTCTTATTGCCCACAGACCAGGAGATACTCAGGCAGAGGGGTCGCCAGCGTCGCAGTCCCAGCCGGTGCAGCTGTTTTGGCCCCCGCGGGGCTGATTCTGCCCACGTGGCTGCTGTGACCACTCCCTGTTGCTGTGGTTCTCCGTACAAAAGCCACTGGTCTGGGAGCCCTCTTAGTGGGCGAGCAGAGCCCTGAGACGGCAGAGTTGCCCATTCATCTGAAATAGCAAGTCAGGCCAGGAGATTCCTAGGCAAAAAATCCGCCAGGAGCCGGCGCCGCAGTTCGAGCCGACTCCCTGAGTCGCAGCACGGGAGATCCCGGCGCCTTTTCAATAAGCGACCAGAACGCGGGGTCGTTCAACTTAAAAGAAAAGACTCTGAGTCAGGGAGCCAGGTGATCAGGCTCGGTTGGTCCCACCCCTCCACCCCCAACAACAACGAAAACAAAAACAGTAATTGGAAACCCTCTGGGTTGAGCCCTCCAAACCAAGCACAGCTGAACCCGGACGGTCCGGCTCCGTCGGGGAGGGGCTTCTGCCATTACTGAGACTCTCCACCGCTACAGCGCAGGCCACCGTTGCCGAGGCAACCCGCCGTTGCCGAGGCAACCTGCCACAACAGAGAGAATCCGCCATAACAGAGGCGGGGCCACCGTTGCCGAGACAGTTCTAACTACGCCCATATAAAAAGGACTACAGGGAAGAGCTCAGGGCAGCTGCGCGGAGCCCACAGCAGCTAAGCAAAGCTTCTGCAGGCAGGCAGTGGCTAGGCGTGCTGCTAGATGGGCGGGTCAGACCTGAAAGAAAAATCAAAAAAGGCAGTAGTGCAACGGAAACTCATAAAGCTCCAACTCCCTGGGACAGAGACAGACAACAGGTGGATAAACCCACAAAAATGGGAAGAAACCAGCGCAAAAAGGATGAAAACTCCCGAAACCAGAACACCTCTCCTCTTAAAAGGGATCACAACTCCTCACCAGCAAGGGAACCAGACCGGATGGAGAAGGAGGGTGATGAAATGACAGAATCAGACTTCAGAAGGTGGGTAGTAAGAAACTACAATGAGCTAAAAGAACATGTTCTAACCCAACACAAAGAAAATAGGAACCTTGAAAAAAGATTGGACGAACTGCTGACGAGAATGGACAGCATAGAGAGGAGTATAAGTGAATTGATGGAGCTGAAAAACGCAACACGAGAACTTCGTGAAGCACGCACAAGCTTCAACAGCCGAATTGACCAAGCAGAAGAAAGGATATCAGAGGTCGAAGATCAACTCAATGAAATAAAAAGAGAAGGCAAGAACAGAGAAAAAAACACAAAAAGGAATGAACAAAATCTTCAACAAAAGAAATGTGGGACGATGTGAAAAGACCTAATCTACGTCTGATAGGTGTACCTGAATGTGATGAAGAGAATGAATCCAAGCTGGAAAATACTCTTCAGGATATTATCCAGGAAAACTTCCCCAACCTAGCAAGGCAGACCAATATTCAAATCCAGGAAATACAGAGAACACCACAAAGATATTCCGCAAGAAGAGCAACCCCAAGGCACATAATCGTCAGATTCACCAGGGTTGAAATGAAAGAGAAAATGCTAAGGGCAGCCAGAGAGAAAGGTCGGGTTACCCACAAAGGGAAGCCCATTAGACTCAGAGCAGATCTCTCAGCAGAAACCCTACAAGCCAGAAGAGATTGGGGGCCAATATTCAACATCCTTAAAGAAAAGAACTTTCAACCCAGAATCTCCTATCCAGCCAAACTAAGCTTCACAAGTGAAGGAAAAATAAAATCCTTTGTGAACAAGCAAGCACTCAGAGATTTCATCACCACCAAACCTGCTCTACAAGAACTCCTGAAAGAGGCTCTACACATATAAAGGAACAACCAGTACCAGCCACTCCAAAAACACACCAAATGGTAAAAGAGCATCAACACAATCAAGAATCTGCATCAACTAACCAACAAAACAGCCAGGTAGCATCAAAATGACAATATCAAATTCACACATAACAATACTATCCATAAATGTCAATGGACTAAATGCCCCAATCAAAAGACACAGACTGGCAAATTGGATAAAAAGCCAAAACCCATCAGTGTGCTGTATCCAGGAAACCCATCTTACATGCAAGGATACACAAAGGCTCAAAATAAAGGGATGGAGGAAGATCTACCAAGCAAATGGAGAGCAAAAAAAGGCAGGAGTTGCAATTCTCATCTCTGATAAAATAGACTTTAAAGCAACAAAGATCAAAAGAGACAAAGAAGGACATTACATAATGGTAAAAGGATCACTGCAACAAGAAGAGCTAACGATCCTAAATATATACGCACCCAATACGGGAGCACCCAGATACATAAGGCAAGTTCTTAATGACTTACAAAGAGACTTAGACTCCCATACAATAATAGTGGGAGACTTTAACACCCCATTGTCAATATTAGACAGATCATCCAGACAGAAAATCAACAAGGATATCCAGGACCTGAATACAGACCTGGAACAAGCAAACCTAATAGACATTTACAGAACTCTCCACCCCAAATCCACAGAATATACATTCTTCTCAGCACCACATCACACCTACTCTAAAATTGACCACATAATTGGCAATAAATCACTCCTCAGCAAATGCAAAAGAACAGAAATCATAACAAACAGTCTCTCAGACCACAGTGCAATCGAGTTAGAACTCAGAATGCAGAAACTAACTCAGAACCGCACAGCTTCATGGAAACTGAACAACTTGCTCTTGAATGTTGACTGGATAAACAATGAAATGAAGGCAGAAATAAAGATGTTCTTCGAAACCAATGAGAACGAAGACACAACATACCAGAATCTCTGGGACACATTTAAAGCAGTCTCTAGAGGAAAATATATAGCAATGAGTGCCCACATGAGAAGAAAGGAGAGATCTAAAATTGACACCCTATCATCAAAATTGAAAGAGCTAGAGGAGCAAGATCAAAAAAACTCAAAACCTAGCAGAAGACAGGAAATAACTAAGATCAGAGCAGAACTGAAGGAAATAGAGACACAAAAAACTCTTCAAAAAATCAATAAATCCAGGAGCTGGTTTTTTGAAAAGATCAACAAAATAGACAGACCACTAGCCAGATTAATAAAAAAGAAAAGAGAGAATAACCAAATTGATGCAATAAAAAACGATAAAGGGGATATCACCACAGATTCCACAGAAATCCAAACGATCATCAGAGATTATTACAAACAACTCTATGCACATAAACTAGTAAACCTGGAAGAAATGGATAAATTCCTGGACACCTGCATCCTCCCAAGCCTAAACCTGGAAGAAGCCGAAACCCTGAATAGACCAATAACATGGTCTGAAGTCGAGGCAGCAATAAAGAGCCTACCACCCAAAAAAAGCCCAGGTCCAGATGGGTTCACAGCTGAATTCTACCAGACATACAAAGAGGAGCTGATACCATTCCTTCTGAAACTATTCCAGACAATCCAAAAAGAGGGAATTCTTCCCAAATCATTTTACGAGACAAACATCATCCTGATACCAAAACCCGGTAGAGACTCAACAAGAAAAGAAAATTTCAGGCCAATATCCATGATGAACATAGATGCAAAAATCTTCAATAAAATACTGGTAAACCGATTGCAACAGCATATCAAAAAGCTCATCCACCATGATCAAGTAGGATTCATCCCGGGGATGCAAGGCTGGTTCAACATACGCAAGTCCATAAACGTAATTCACCACATAAACAGAACCAAAGACAAAAACCACATGATTATCTCAATTGATGCAGAGAAGGCTTTTGACAAAATTCAACAACCCTTTATGCTAAAAACCCTCAATAAACTAGGTATTGACGGAAAGTATCTCAAAACAATAAAAGCTATTTACGACAAACCAACAGCCAATATCATACTGAATGGGCAAAAACTGGAAGCATTCCCTTTGAAATCTGGCACTAGACAAGGGTGCCCTCTCTCACCACTCCTATTCAATATAGTACTGGAAGTTCTAGCCAGAGCAATCAGGCAAGAAAAAGAAATAAAGGGTATCCAAATTGGAAAGGAGGAAATCAAATTGTCTCTATTTGCAGATGACATGATTGTATATCTGGAAGACCCCATCATCTCAGCCCAAAATCTCCTGAAACTGATGAACAACTTCAGCAAAGTCTCAGGATACAAAATCAACGGGCAAAAATCACAAGCATTCCTATACACCAGTAATGGACTTCAAGAGAGCCAAATCAAGAACGAACTGCCATTCACAATTGCTACAAAGAGAATAAAGTACCTAGGAATACAACTAACAAGGAACGTAAAGGACCTCTTCAAGGAGAACTACAAGCCATTGCTCAACGAAATAAGAGAGGATACAAACAGATGGAGAAACATTCCATGTTCATGGTTAGGAAGAATCAACATCGTGAAAATGGCCATACTGCCCAAAGTAATTTACAGATTCAACGCTATTCCCATCAAGCTACCGATGACCTTCTTCACAGAACTGGAAAAAAAACACCTTAAACTTCATATGGAACCAAAAGAGAGCCCGCATAGCCAAGTCAATTCTAAGCAAAAAGAACAAAGCAGGAGGCATCACACTACCGGACTTCAAACTATACTACAAGGCTACAGTAATCAAAACAGCATGGTACTGGTACCAAAACAGAGATATAGACCAATGGAACAGAACAGAGGCCTCAGAGGAAATACAACATACCCACAACCATCTGATCTTCGACAAACCCGACAAAAACAAGCAATGGGGAAAGGACTCCCTGTTTAATAAATGGTGTTGGGAAAACTGGCTAGCCATGTGCAGAAAGCAGAAACAGGACCCCTTCCTGACACCTTACACCAAAATTAACTCCAGATGGATTAAAGACTTAAACATCAGACCTAATACCATAAAAACCTTACAAGAAAATCTAGGCAAAACCATTCAGGACATAGGCATAGGCAAGGACTTCATGACCAAAACGCCAAAAGCAATGGCAATAAAAGCCAAAATAGACAAATGGGACCTAATCAAACTCCACAGCTTCTGCACAGCAAAAGAAACAGTCAGTAGAGTGAATCGGCAACCAACAGAATGAGAAAAGATTGTTGCAGCCTACCCATCTGACAAGGGGCTGATATCCAGAATTTACAAAGAACTAAAGCAGATCTACAAGAAAAAAACAAACAAGCCCATTCAAAAATGGGCAAAGGATATGAACAGATACTTTACAAAAGAAGACATACGGGAGGCCAACAAACATATGAAAAAATGCTCATCATCACTGGTCATCAGAGAAATGCAAATCAAAACCACATTGAGATACTATCTCACACCAATTAGAATGGCGATCATTAAAAAATCGGGAAACAACAGATGCTGGAGAGGATGTGGAGAAATAGGAACACTTTTACACTGTTGGTGGGAATGTAAATTAATTCAACCATTGTGGAAGACAGTGTGGCGATTCCTCAAGGACCTAAAAATAGAAATTCCATTTGACCCAGCAATCCCATTACTGGGTATATATCCAAAGGATTATAAATCATTCTACTACAAGGACACTTGCACACGAATGTTCATTGCAGCACTGTTTACAATAGCAAAGACCTGGAACCAATCCAAATGCCCAACGATGATAGACTGGATAGGGAAAATGTGGTACATATACACCATGGAATATTACGCAGCCATCAAAAACGATGAGTTCACGTCCTTTGTAGGGACATGGATGAACCTGGAAACCATAATTCTCAGCAAACTGACACAAGAACAGAAAATCAAACACCGTATATTCTCACTCATAGGTGGGTGTTGAACAATGAGAACACATGGACACAGGGAGGGGAGCACTACACGCTGGGGTCCGTTGGGGGGAAATGGGGGAGGGGCAGGGGGGTGGGGAGGTGGGAGGAGATAGCATGGGGAGAAATGACCGATACAGGTGAGGGGACGGAAAGCAGCAAACCACACTGCCATGTGTGTACCTATGCAACAATCTTGCATGTTCATCACATGTACCCCAAAACCTAAAATGCAATAAAAAAAAACAGAGAGAGTAATTAACAAATTGTTAATAGTCTTTAACTCAAGAAATATTTTATATGTAAATACATTGAACTCATTAAGCAAAAAAAAAAAAAAAAAAGAAAATATATGGGTTATTGACATAGGTTGGGAGTAAAAGGGAATGAGAAATAATTGTTTAATGGTTATGAAGTTTCAGGTTTGCAAGATGAAAAGAGTTCTGGAGATGGATGAGTAGTCGTGGTTGCACAATAATATGAATGGATTTAGTACCACTGAATGATTCACTTAAAAATAGCAAAGATGGTAAATATTCTGTTATGTGTATTTCTCCACAATGACAAATTGTAAAAAAATGTAGGTAAAATGACACATTTTTATAGAACAGTTAAAAAAATTAATCATTAGCAGACTTTGAGTAACAAGAAATGTTAAAGCAAGTTCTTCAAACTGAAAGGAAAGGACACCAGATGAAAACGCAGATCTACACAAAGAAAATAATGCCAAAAATAACAGATAAATGAGTACATATGAAAGACATTTCCTTTAAAAAAACATAAAAATGTTTTACAGATTTGTGATATATGTGTAAGTAAAACATATAATAACAATAACAAAGATTTGAAGCAAGAATTGTATTATCTTGAAAGGTTCTGACATCATATTAAGTAATAAAAGGTTAATTTAACATTTCAAAAATTAAGTAATGTGACTTATCACATTTAGAGAATAAAGAATAAAAGCCAAGTTGCCACTCAAATTAACTACTATAGACATATTTCGACAGACAAAACCAAGAAGCTGATCACAGGAGACCATCCCTAAAGGATTTCTGAAAGGATGTACTTTAGAACAAAGGCAAATTCCCTCTTACACACACACAAAAGATTTGGGATATAAGAAGCAGTGAAAATTAGTGAACAAAACCATTGTTCCTTTGTCTAAATAATTAGAAAGTTAGACATCCTGGAATGTACAAACCCTGAAGGGATATTACATACTTTTTAAGTAGAATGGTGAAGAGTTTCCATAAATCAAATATGTATTTTTGCTTTGGTCTTTGGTTTATTTATTTATACATGTGGCTGAATAAAATCTTCTAAGAACTTGGAATACTTTGTATTGTGCTTTGCATCCTTCACTACTCCAAACCAAGTAAGTAATATTTTTATAACATTTATGAGTATGATAATTTCCACCTGCTCTCTGACTTTTTGTTAAAAGAGGGATAGAAGCTGGTTTCACTCCTGGGAAATTAACAGGAAATGTTCACGAACAAAATTGCTAAAGCAATTATTGCTGGTTTGCCTGGCAGACTAATGGTAGCAATCAATAGCTGACTTTGTGGGATATATCTCCATGGGCCAAGGAGAGAAGGAGTGAGTAGTGGCCTAGCTTGTTTACTTCTTTGCTGATTTCCATCTTTGGCAACTGATAGCATTAACACATCTGGTCCAAAAAGAAAATATCACTATTTCATTCACTAACAAATAGTTGTACTTACTGAAAATTTTGGTGAGCAGTAGGTGATGACAAGGAATTATTTATTTAATAGAGACCTATTTTTAACTTTTAATTTTTGTGGGTACACAGTCAGTGTATGTATTTATGGGTTAAATGAGTTTTTTCATTTTTGATATCTTGTATTCAGTTTCTCCATGCTCTTCACAATCTTTTATAACTTGCTTTTTGTTATCCACAGTGTTCACCTGAAACTTCCACCCCATCATTCAAAGTACAACTGAGAATAAATGATCTAATAGATTCTTGTGAAAGACATTGTCAGATAAATTAAATTAATCCAGTAACACATGAATAAAGATTGAGAGCTTTTAAAGAAATACAGTAAAAGTAAAAACATATGAAGCCTAATTCTATCTGATAATTCAGAAGGCAGCTCAAGATCGTGTTGTGCCATTTTCCTCATGCCTGTAACAGAATTCTGATTAGTAAAATTTTGAACAAAAGAAAATTTCACATATAATTCACATTGAATGACTACAGATAGATACACTATGGTCATTTTGATGTGTACATTTGTATTTATAATATACTAATAAAACTTTAAAAATTAATTACAAGATGAATATTTTTAGCACACTTAGTAACAGCTACTTATTTCAAACTATTATTTCATTTTT
This sequence comes from Saimiri boliviensis, assembly GCF_048565385.1. Classification (NCBI taxonomy): domain Eukaryota; kingdom Metazoa; phylum Chordata; class Mammalia; order Primates; family Cebidae; genus Saimiri; species Saimiri boliviensis. The sequence continues at coordinate 58,003,661 of NC_133461.1, forward strand.
GGGGACCAAATTATATTTGACCATAATTAAAGAACATATAACCTTAAAATAATATTTAAGAAACATAGTTACAACAGACATATGTTACATAAAATGAAGAAAGGAAAGACAGGTACATGTATTAAAGGGCACTGAGATTTTTCAAATCTATTCTTTTGAAAGGCCTTTTAATCCACTGTCATGTAAATCAATCTAAACTTAAAAAAGTTTCTACTCAGTATGCTTACAGAAAGAGGTGAAATCAGTGTTGAGCACATGAATGTCTAACGACCATTCAATGCTGATCATTGACTAGTATTTTTATTGGATTATCCTAACACAATAATTGAGTCCATGTATATATGGAAGATGTGTAGGATCCAACCAGTCAACTGCAGAAAGAAGAACACTCAATTAAAAAAGTTTAAAACAAATGTCAAATAGAAATGACTGAATCACTGTACCTTTCTGATAAAACCTTACATCTTTGTTTTATTATATATTACTTGGTACTTTTGGATTCAGTAGTTGGGGTAAAAAAAGTTTCTATATTCAAACATATCTATAGAATGTCAATGTAAAATATGTGGATATGTACATTTAATATACACACACACATATGCTTACACACATAAACACATACTCACATGTCTAGAAACCAGCACCTAACCACAAACCCATTTCTCACTAATGACCCAATGAATCATTTACAACTTTAGGACCAGCTTAGATTCTATAAGGCTGAAGAGGTCAAACACAAGCACCCATGTTCAGGCTGGACTAAATTGTTCCTCCTTATGATTTTTGACAATCAGTAATACCACTCACACAACAACTATATCTCAATAACAGAATTCAGAGTATAAAACCATAAACAATGAGCTCCCTCATTGTTTAAAGAGCACTCTTTCCATCCTATTTCCACTAACTGATAAGAGGATACACCACACTAGATCACTGAACTGTACAAATGATCTTTACTCTTAATCTAAACAAATGTATTAAAACATTCTGAAATGCTGCATCTTTTGATTTCATCATCTTTTCAATTGCCTGATATAGGTGCTCCTGCTGAACAGGCCAAATTTCATCTTCATCATGGCTTTCTTCTGAAGTAGAATTAACATATTCTCCAACACAGAGGAGGGCAGCATCTTGACACATCCCTTTTAGGTCACTTCCTGAAAACCCATCAGTTTCCTGGGCAACTTCCAGCAGTTTTTCTACATGTCTGTCCACATTCTCATTTTTCAAGATGAGCTTCAGGATTGCTTCTCTCTGTTTTAAAGCAGGCTGGTTGATATAAAATCTTGTAGGCATTCTTCTCATTATAGCCCAGTCGAGGTTCCAAGGACGATGGGTAGCTCTCATTACTATGACCTGGCAGCTATAATCAATATCTAATCCATCCCAGAGACTCAGAAAACTGAGCTTTCACCATGGCTGTAGCTTCATGGTCAGAACTTGAATGGTTTCATAGAAAGGAGTCTATTTCATCTATAAAGATGATGGATGGTTGTAGCTTTATGGCAAGGGAGAAGACAGCAGCAGCCAGTTTTTGAGATTCTCTGTATCATTTATGGGTCAAAGGCTGAAGGTTAATAAATCGACAGTCTGCTTCTTTGGCTGTGGTCTTGGCAATCAACGTTTTACCACAGTCTAGAGGCCAATAGAGAAGAACAACTTTTGGAAGCTGCAGAAGCCTGGAATTCTCAAACAAATGTTTCTTTTTGACAGGAAAGATGACTGTGTTTTTCAGATCTTAATGACATCATCTAAACCTGTTATATCATGCCAAGTAACATGCATATTAAGATGGTCTATTAGATGAGCAGGAATACTCATTTCCTATTCTGAGAGCTTCACATTTTCACACCAATTTGCTTCATTAGTTTTTCTACTTTTTTCTTGAGCTTCTACTTTTTGCTTTCTGGTTGGATCAATTGCATCTACCATCCATTTGATAGTAAAATACATTACTGCACCAAATATTGTCAAATGGAAAATTAAACCAACAACTTCATTATGAGTCAAAGGACAAGAAAAAGCTTCAGCATGTATCATCTCGATTGTTAACCCAGGAGCAGAAACAGCGGGAGCAAGTTCCCTCAGCTGGCCTCCCACAGGAAAGAAATGTGTGAGATATTTCGATACAGGTATGCAATGCATAATAATTACATTGAGGTAAATGGGGTATCCATCACCTCACACACTGATTCTCTGTGTTACAGACAATCCAATTATACCATTTTAGTCATTTTAAAATGTACAATTAAATCATTTTTGACTATAGTCACCCACTTGTGCTGGCAAATACTAGGTCTTATTCATTCTTTCTAACAATGTTTTCTGACCGTTAACCACCTCTGCTTCCCTCACACTCCCTAACTACCCTTCCCACTCTCTTGTTAACCATCCTTCTACTTTACCTCCATGAGTTCAACTATTTTCATTTTTACCTCCCACAAATGAGTGAGAACATGTAAAATTTGTCTTTCTCTGTCTGGCTTAGTTCACTTAACATATTGACCTCCAGTTTCATCAATTTTGTTGCAAAAAACAGAATCTCATTCCTCTTTATGGCTGATTAGTACTCCATTGTGTATATGAAGCATGTTTTCTTTACTCATTCATCTATTGATGGACACTGACATTGATTCTAAATTTTGTATATTGTGAACAGTGCTGCAACAAACATGAGAGTGCAGGTATTCTTTGGGATTGCTGGATAGTACCATAGCTCTATTTTTAGTTTTTTGAGGAACTTCCAAACTGTTCTCCAGAGTGATTGTACTATATTCCCACTAATAGTGCATGAGGCTGTCTTTTCTCTCCATCCTCACCAGCATTTGTTATTGCAAGAAATTAGATAAAAGCCATTCTACTTGGGGTGAGAAGATATCTCATTATAGTTTTGATTTGCATTTCTCTGATAAGCAATGATCCTGAGCACCTTTTCATATGCCTATTTGCCATTCATGTCTTCTTTTGAGAAATGTCTATTCAGATTTTTCACCCATTAAAAAAAATCAGATTATTAGATTTTTTTCCTCCAGAGTTGAACTCCTTACATATTTTGAATATTAATCCCTTCTCAGATGGATAGTTGGCAAATATTTTCTCCTGTTCTGTGGCTTTTCTTTTTGTTAATTGTTTTCTTTGCTGTGCAGAAGCTTTTGAACTCAATATAATCCCATTTGTTAATTTCTGCTTTGGGTTACCTGTGCTTGTGAATGTTTATTATTTAAGAAATCTTTGCCCAGTCCAATGTTCTGGGTAGATTTCCCAGTGTTTTCATGTAGTAGTTACATCATTTGAGATCTTAGAATTTAGTCTTTAATCCATTTTGATTTGATTTTTTTATATGTTTGGAGATAGAAGTTTAGTTTTGTTCTTTTTCATATAGCTGTTCAGTTTGCCCAGAATCATTTATTGAAGAGATTGTCCTTTCCACAATGTATGCTCATGGCTACTTTGTTAAAAATGAGGTCACTGTAGATATATGATTTTACCTCTGGATTCTCTATTCAGTTTCACTGATCTATGTGTCTGTTATTCTGCTAGTACCATGCCTTTTTGATTACCTTAACTGTGTAGTGTAATTTAAAGTAAGGTAAGTGATTCCTATGGTTCTACATAAAATTTAGATTATTTTTCTATTATTTCTGTGAATAATGTCATTGGTATTTTGATAGGGATTGCATTAAATCTGTAGACTCCTTTGTATAGTATGGACATTTTAGCAATATTGATTTTCTAATTCATGAACATAGATTGGTCCAATTTTGTTTTCTGTTATAAGGCAACATGAGTTCAATGCCTCACAAATGCTGTGATTTCCCTCTCCCCAGCACACAAAAATGGTCTCTGCACCAGGCCACTGCTGCTGGGGGAAGGAGGAGGTGTGCTGTCAGCAATTAAAGATAGTTTTTCCTACCTCTGCAGTTCCTCTTTTAGTAACATGAAGTTAAAACCAGGTACTCACCTGATTTTTGGTTCTTATAAAGGCACTGTTTTGTGTAGTTAGTTGTTAAATTGGTGTCCTCAAAGAGGGGAAACTTGGCAAAGCCTTCTATTCTGCCATTTTGTTTTGCACCAAGTCCTCATATATCATCTTTTATGAAGCAACAATTCAAATATTTTGTGAGGAACTCACACCACGTAACCCTAAGTCTGCGGCTTGTTTTTATAAGGTTTGGCTTGATTTGCCTTTTAAGTGGAGTCCTTTGTATTCTTCCAAGATGGAGGTAAATTTTCATGAGGAATGGCATGGAACCAAGATAAATCTATATTTCTGCCAGTCAAGTAGAAGCTTATCAAATTTTACTGATGCTGATAATGATATATAAGAACTTTACATTATAATGGTATCTGGGGAAGATTAGACACTCCTTTTGTAATGCCACATTTGACTAATATAACCAAAGCAAAAGATACATTTGTTGATATTCATTCATCAATATATTCTGTTCTTAAACTCTTGTGCATTTTCTCTATGAGATTCATGTGAAATAGAAGTAATATAATTAGCTGTAGGAAATATCAAGATGAAATAAAACTAAGATTGCAAGGAAAAAGGAATACATGGTTTAAATCCTGGGTCTTCCTCTATTTCTCCTACAGCTCTTTCTCCTTTTTTTCCCTTTCCTTCTATCCTTCTTCCTCCTTCCCTTCCCCCCATCCTTGTCCATGTGTGGTTGAGAAAACTTTAATGGAGCAACTGCAGTTTATCTATTGACCTCCTCACTTATCTCATTTGTGAATAGCATGAAATTTTTTTTTGATGGTTTTACATCCAAAGAGTATTTTTCAGTGGCAAGGTCATTTCCTATGTGTGATAAAACTGAAAAATGACACCTATACAGAGCACTATATTGGCCATCCTATTTCTAAGAAGGCACGGAAGCAAGTTCACGTACTTTCCTGGGAATGTTAAAATGTCAGCTAGAAGTGCTTTCTACACTATTTATGCTCACCCAGGTGTACATATGCCACACATAACTGTGAAAAGGGATACATGTGTTGTTTTCAGTTTGAACATTATAACTGTTTTTGTTTGTTTGTTTGTTTTTTGTCTAAGGCGAAATATATTGTTTTAGAAGAAACTATCAGGTACTTCTCATCCAGGCTGTTCTTTGGGTCATGGGGTCTCAGCTGTGATAAAAGGTGATGTTAGAACTAGTTAATGGAGAACTAGCTCCTATTATGCTGCTTCCCGGCCAAATCAGAGACTGACCATGAAACTATCTCATATGTGAACCTACGTTACCTTCACTGGGACTGGGGGCTTTGAGAACCACTGGCATATTTGGCAACTCTAACTATGCAGCAGTTAACTGGTCTAAAAATTACACAGACAAAATCTATCTCAAGAGAAATACATTCTTAACTATCCTATACTCTTTCTCCTTTAAAATAAATGTTATAGAGGTTTGTCCCTGTGTTTGTTTTACTTTATATGTGAAATAAAAATTTTCATGGGTAAATGAGTCAAAATATTTGGCTTATTAGCTAAAATAAATGAGGTGTGTGTTTGAGAATAGGCCTCCATTTATAGGCTAATGTATAACATTGACATTGGAGAATATGTAAAGGTTATAATGAAAACACAGAAACTTCCATGGCATTTTAAATTTTCACTTTTTTTATCAAGAAAAAAAAATGTCCTTGTTGAAATAACCTGTACAAAATCTGATTTCAAAAAAATTCTTTTGGATGTTGCTTACATGCAAATGATTCTGTTATAAATAATAAAAAATTGATTTCAATATTTTATTAAAATAGAACCACAAACTACTATATATTTTACCATTTTTCTGTATTTAGTAAGAAATTTGTATTTTTGATTTCATGTAACAAAGGTTTTAATGTAATTTACATTAGTTTGTATTTTTTCATTACTGTTCTACTTTAACCTGACTGAATGAATGATCTCATTGTATTAGTATTGTGAATAATCACGTGAAATGTTTTGAGACAGAGTACTGTATTTGTGAATATAATTTTATGGCTTTTTTAACTTAGTAAGAACCTCTCTATCAGTGTGAAAAACTAAGAAACTTACTTTCTGCTGTGTAATCTGGCATTCACTGAAGATTAAAGCTTATTTTTCTGTAAATTAAACTTATTCAATAAAATGCTATTCTTAAAAAAAAGAAAGAAAGAAAATAGAACCACAGAATATTTTAGGTTGTGTATGACTAAAGAAAATGTTTAGAAGGTATTTTTTTGACAAATTTATTTTGAATTTTCTTCTAAGAACTCAAGATATATTTTCCTTTAGAGAAAATGATCTGAGGCATGCTAGAGGGTATGCATTGACAGTACTCCTAAGCTATTTTCCTATTAAATCTCTATAGGTTAAAATAAATCAGCACTCTGTCAGGTGTTATAATGTTGAAGTATGAGCTCATTTTCCTATGAACTGCATCTCTTAGACTCTCAGGGGTTTCTGGCTTTTCAGTTAGGAAGAAGAACCCATTTTTTCCATCTAACTCAGTGTGTCCTCATGTATCTGAGTTTGTGGATACCTTCACCTTTGGCCTTTGGTTCCTCACTCTGACAACGTGTTTTGATCTCAGTTGGAAATCAAAATGTGGAAAGGACAATGGATGGCTTTTCTCTCTCTCATACTAAGAATTGGAGTTAGGGAACACAAACTGCATCTTGAGAAATGATCATTTCAAATGTCAGCCATTCCTAGATTTTTGCCAGATATTAACCGTCTAGAAAATTGATGCTATTTGTTGTTTTATCCAGATTTTGATTTTTAAAAAATGCACCTTAAAAATGTAAAGTATTACTATTTCTGGGCAAAAAGTATATGGGGTTTATTTGAGAATTCTGTAACACACCAGTCAAATGCCTGTTTGACCCAATCCATTTTCCTACAGTCTTAGTCTATTTGTGCTATTATTACAAAATACCACAGAATAGGTAATTTATAGAATACAGAAACTTATTTCTCACAGTTTTGGAGGCTGAGAAGTCCAAGATCAAGGCACCAGCTGGTTGGTTGTCCAGTGAGGGTCTGCTCTCTGCTTCTAGGATGGCACCTTGTTGCTGTGTCCTCTGATGGTAAACTATGGGGCAGAAAGTTGAAGGGCTGAAGAGTGCCTCAGGCTTCTTTTGTATGAGACTTAATCTCACTCATGAGGGAGGAGCCTTTATGGCCCAATCACCTCTTAAAAACCTCGCCTCTTAATACTATCATATTGGCAACACCTGAATTTTAGGTGGGACACATGCAAATCATTAACACCTGCCTTTTCTGGCTTTGCTTTCTAAATTAGGGAACCTCATTTCTCTGGCTGTCTTGCATTATCTAGCTTCCAGATAGACTTGCTTAATGGGAGTTACTGGTGGCAGACTGGAAGATGAGAATGATAGGAGAAGCCAGGATGTTCCACCCAAATCAGATGCTTCTTATAGCATCTCTGGTTGTGAATTATCTCCTCCGTAGCTCCAAGCCTAAGTTCCACGCACCTTAGTCCCACCAGTGAATATTCCAGTGTTCTAGCTCCCTCCAGAGAGGCTGACATCTAGCCTCTAATAACAACATCTTCCATTGTCCCTTTAACACAAGGGTTGGTGGCAGTTTCCAGCTGTAGTCAAATCTCTGTGTTGTTTTGCTGACTCTTTTTAGCTTCTCAAATCTTCCATCAGCTGTAAAACCGATTTGCTTATAATTATATCCTTGTGTTTGAAAAAACTAAAGGGGTTCTTTTATTTCTTGGCTGAGCCATCCTGATATCTTAGCAAGCAACAAACCAATAGAAGAGAGGGAGGAGCATCCTAATTCTGCTTTGTTGGTGTAAGCCCACTCCAGCTGTCTCACCTGCCATTGACAACTAGAAACTCAAAACAAAATAAAAAGCAATGAGAGGACTCCAAAAACTAAATGAAGGCACAGGATTTTGGAGGGGAATCACAGCTTGAAGAAGTCAAATGCTTGGAAGTGGGGTTTACTATTTATTTTTTTCCTCTCACAGTCTTACCCCAAGGGTAGGCCTCAACCATGGAGTTGCACATGGCACATGCAGCTGAAACTGATATAAATTTTAATTTTTTTTTTTTTTTGGCCAGAGAAACCAGAGAAGGGAGCTTCAGTGGGTCAGAGAGTTTTGGGAGAAATTCTAAATTCTACAGGAAAGAAAGATAGGAAAGGGTTCTCCTAATTCTGTGTATTAACTTGAACTGATTTTAGACTAAACCCTGAGATACGCATGCATGAGGCACAATCAAAGATGTATAACCAAGGCTTAGGAACTTAAATGAAATTTGAACCACCTGCAAAAGTCTTCTGAATAGCACATGCATGGAACAGACCCAAGCCAATGTTGCAGAGGCTTAAGGAAGTCAATGGAAATTAAAATTACCTTTACAGAAGGAAACAGACTATAATGTATAAACCTAAACATGTTGAATGCCTTCTAAAATACAGGTTGGGCACAGTGGCTTATGCCTGTAATCCCAGCACATTGAGAGGCCAAGGCGGGCAGATCACCTGAGGTCAGGAGTTCGAGACCAACCTGGCCAACATGGTGAAACCCCCAACTCTACTAAAAGTACAAAAATTAGCCTGGCATGGTTGAGAGCACCTGTAATCTCAGCCACTTGGGAGGCTGAGATAGGAGAATCGCTTGAACCTAGGAGGTGGAGGTGGCAGTGAGCTGAGATTGTGCCACTGCACTCCAGCCTGGGTAACAGAGCAAGACTCCACTTCAAAAAAAAAAAAAAAAAAAAAAAAAAAAAAACAACCAACAACAACAAACCTCAGCATTCTCTAGAAGTTTATAACAGGGCTCAGCCTGTGCAGCATAATGCTTACAATGTTTTAAAATACAACTCAAAATTACTTAAAATTCAAAGAAATCAGAAAAATGTGACCAATTCCCAAGAGAAAGTGAGACACACACACACACACACACACACACACACACCCCAACCATGAAATGACCCAATGTGTCAAATATCAGATAATGATTTCAAAGCAGCTATTATAACTAAGCTCTATGAGGTATAGGAAATCACATTTGGTATTATGTGGCTGTTGTGCTTTTAATGATATTTATAAGGATAATAATTTTGGACTGGATTGGTTCTTTTTTTACTGTGGTAAGTATACATTATGTAAAATTTATCATTTTCTCTTTTTTAAAGTATATAGTTCTGTGGCATTAAGTACATTCACATTGTTGTGTAACCATCACCAGCACTCATGTCCAGAACTCTTTTCATCATCCCAAACTGAAACTCTGTACCCATTAAACAATTACTCACCATTCTATCCCCCCCAGCTTATACTCTTGCAGAAGCCAGGCAGAGGCGCTGAACTGTCAGAGGAAAGGTGAACATAGCAACTATAGTAGACAGCAAGACTGGAATGATGAAAATGGTGCTCAGAATCAGAGAGTTTTGATGACAACTAATGGATCATGAGACTCTGAGAAGTGAGATAGATGGAAACTTAACCAGGATGTTACCCTATTTTATTATTTAAGAAAACACAGCTGGCAAGTAGAAGTTTAGTGTCTGTTCTTGCAGTGAAAAAATCATGGTCTTTCATTAAGTTTTCAAATCTAGATTAGTTAACAAACCCAGAGCCTTGTGATTGGAGATTAGCCTGGTATTCTTTTTGAAGAATCCTGTGATGCCATTAGAAGTATATGAGATAACTACTCCACTGATCCTTTTTTAAACAGACCTGATATCATTTTCCAGGAAAACTTTGTAGTGAGGAATCAGGATTGTTAGTTGTGAGGTCTGAATAACATTAATACTAGGGAACCGAAAACATTATCCTGATCTCCCAAAGACTGAGACCTGGACTCAAGTTTATTTCACACCATACTCATTTAGTCACAGGGCCCATTTTGCAGTTATTTCTGGAGATTCTGAGTATATATTTGGGACACATAGAATTAGCAGCTGGCAGAATTTCTGACTTGTGTATGTCTATCTATGGAGTAACAGTCATTACAATAAAAGGAATTCGTTGAAGCTCTTGAAAATATCCTCCCACATCCTGGCCAAGTTGGTTAATTGGAAGCAATACTGTGAAGAACTATGGAGACTAGTACTAATATGAAAGACCTGCAGGATGCAGAAATGGTAGTTCCCATCAAAGCCCTGCTCCATTCACTGTGCTTGAAGCACTGCCTAACAAGAAAGCCCAATTGTGTCTGCCTACGGCAGCAGCTGTCTTGAGAAACCAGGAAATACAACCTTCAAGTCTGGAGGAGTTAACTCCTTGTGGGGCATGGGAAATGGATGAAGAGGGTGCTGTCAGAAAAATACTCCTTTCCTCCTCACAGTGGTCTATTTTAAGATGGAGTCATTCAAACATCTTACTGCAGATGCTTCATTCATGAGACTGAGCGATCAGCTGCATTTATTATGAGGCTGTGGTCAGCTTTGTAAAACATCATGTTGAGTTTTCTCTCTCTCTTCTGTTGCTCGCTGCCCTAGCTCTCACTTCTGCTTCTGAGATTGCACAACTCCAGTAAAATAGTGCAGAAACTTTCTGTTTAGGCTCTGTTTTCAATATAACCAGAAAAAAGATAGAAAAATCCACTTTCTGATGCTGTTTATTTATTGGGTTGGCTTTACTACACAATCCAGAGTCCTCCAAAAAATATATTTTCATAACATTTTACAAATAGACTATTTCCATATCATTTTTGAACCAAGGGGAGAATATCATAGAAATGGAACTGTAAGTACTAGATGTTCAAATCTTTTCCTCTCTTGCTATAGATAGATAAAGAAAAGCAGGCTGGGCCCGGTGGCTCACACCTGTAATCCCAGCACTTTGGGAGGCTGAGGTGTGCAGATCACCTGAGATCAGGAGTTTGAGACCAGCCTGGACAACATGGCGAAACCCCGCCTCTACTAAGAATATGAAAATAAGCTGGGGGTAGTGGCAGGTGCCTGTAATCCCAGCTACTCAGGAGGCTAAGGCAGGGGAATCGCTTGAATCTGGGAGGCAGAGGTTGCAGTGAGCCAAGATCTCACCACTGTACTCCAGCCTGGGTGACAGAGCAAGACTCCGTCTCAGAAAAAAAGCAAGCAAGCAAACAAGAGCCTCTTGTTTATCTAGCAGTATTGCGTATTTTTTAGGATTTTAGGAAATTTTTCTGGAAAGGATGAATCTTGTGGAATGGTAGAGCAGCTAGGTGAAATAGGACTAGGAACAACATACGTAAAAACTCAGGTACAAGAAATAATCGAGTGTATTGGAGGAACAACTGCATCTCAGCGTAACTTGAACAAAAAGTTCAGGTGGGACATCGCAGGAAATGGACCTAGGGCCAGGTAAATGCCTGGTGACAGAAGTCCTTGTAGGCCAAGTTAAGGAATGTGAATTTTACTTGGCGTGTTTCATGAATCACCTGCATCAGAATCACCGAATGCTTTTTAAAAGTACATTTAGTGCATTTCCTCAGACACCAAGTCAGGTGTACCAAATCACAGTCTCTTAAGAGGGGGGCTGGGAATCTATGTTTTGAATACCTCAAGGTGTTTCTTAGCACACTAAAACTTGGGAACACCTGGTAGTGCCTTGAAAAGTTTTTATTAGCATTGTTTCTTAGTTAGATTCTGTCTAGACCATTCTGGCATCAGCAAGGAGGATAGGTCCAAAAAGGGAGACCTGCATTAGAAACAGAGAAATCATTCATTTATTCAATGCATATTTTAGGCACTTCCTATATGCTTGGCAAAAAAGATGTAGGAATGAAGAAACAGATGAAGTCTATCTTAATCTGCTTGCTATCTCATGGGGAGATGAACAACAAACAATTAAACAACATACAAACAAGATAATTCCAGATGTGATAAGTATGATAAAGAAAATAAGTGTAGTCCTGTGAGAGAGAGCAGCTGTATATCTGTGTGTGTTAGAGAGTAATTTAGATAGTGTGATCAGGGAAAAGCCTCTTGAGGAGATGACATTTACTCAGACTTAAAGAGGGAGAAACCAGCCATGTGAGAAGCCTGGGGAAAGGATTAGTTATCCATGCAGAATGAACAGCTGATAGAAAGGCTCTGAAACAGAAATAAGATCAATATCTCCAAGAAACAGAAAGGATGGCATAATGCCTGGAGGCTAAGGAGGTAGGGGATAGTAGAGAAAGGTGTGCTTGTTGAAGTAGAAGAGTAGGTCATGCAAGGGGATATTAGGCCGTAATAGAACACGTGTATTTTATTCTAAGTGTTATTTATTAGCACAGGAAAGAAGTGCAAGGCAGACGTAGTTCATACACAAAGGGGACAGGAATATACTTAAGAAATATTTAGGAAATGGGGTAAAGTGAAAAAGCCCTAGGTAGTTATTGGATGTGAGCCATGAAGGTAGAGAAGGATTCTAGGACAATTCTCACGTTTGTGGTCTGGATTCCTATAAGTAGATCGTGGTAACATTATTTGAAAAAGAAAGAATAAGGGTAAGGAGACATTTGAGGGGATGGAATATTGGACAGTTATCCGAACATGCTGTATTAAGGGGTTTGTGGAATACACTAATGATATATGCCTATATTACAATATTTGATGATAAATGATAGAAAACTGAAAATAACAGATTATGGCTCACTGTATCCTTGAACTCCCAGGCTGACATGATTTTCCTACCTTGGCTCCCAAACTGCTGGGATTATAGGCATAAGCCCTCATGCCTGGCCAAAAGTAACAGTAATTTCAATAAGATCAACATTTATGTCTTTCTCATGTCAATAAGGTTCAGAGATAAGAGTACAAGATTTGTGCCCAGGTCTTAGTTCATAAAGGTGACTGAGTGACTACATGTAGAAGTCAATGTCATTGAAAGGAAAAGTTTATTGTTACAGTTCCTCTGGAAACGAGAGATGCAGCTGTGCAAGGCTACACAGGAAGCACCAGGATTGGTCAGGGGAGAGGCCAAAGCCAGAGTGAGGAGTGGGGGCAGAGTCTACAGCCTTTAGAGGTGTTTCTGTGGGAAGCTGAGGGTAAACAATCTAGATTGGTGAGTTTGAATAATTCCAGTAGGTCTTCAGGCATAGGGTCTGTCCCTAGTTGTCTGGAATCTGGCCCTGGGTTGATTTACTACAAGGGAAATAGTGGCTTGCTGTGTGAATTAGATTAAGGAGGTGGATGGACGTATAGACTCAGGATTAGTTGGTTTGCATGTGAAAGGCGTACTAGCAGGCAAATTGTTTAGTATTTCCAGGAATTTGTTATACTCGAGAGGAGCAGTCTTACCCTGGCCAGCAAGGCCCACAAGATGTCAAAGCGTAACAAAAAACATAATTAATTTAAGGCCGGTAGAGCAGCTACATTATTATCAATAATGCTTTTTATCTTGTTAATTCTCCATTCTCAACACCTGGATCAACCTCAGGGGCCAAGATGGCTCCTCGACCTCCAGATAGCACATCTACACCCTATCTAGTGGGAAGAGGTGAGGACGAGCATGATATCCCCTTCCTCCAAGAATATCCCTGGCAGTATCATAAACCAGTTTTCTTACATCCCGTTGGCGGACATCTGAGGAAGAATTTGTGAAAGAAAGTAAGAAGGATTGGTCTGAAATAAGTGAGCTCACAAGAGCAGGCTGTGAAAGCCAAGGAAGTGGAGGCTTTAGGAAAAGAGGGAGGGGTCAAAATTATAATCTCCCCAAGAGAGGCAGCAGGTCAGAACTGCCGAGTGTCCTTCAGGATAGTTCGAATGAAAGGTCACTACTATCATAGCAAATTTAAGGAAGAAATAAAGAAGAAATAAAAGAGAAGTGAAGAAATAGACAAGGCAGCAAGGATGAACTGCTCTTTGCTGAAGCTTGGCTGCTGAGGAAAAGTAGGAAATTAGAGGTCATATAGAATTAAGAGATTTTTATTGTAGATATTAGATTGACAATCTTTAATGTAATATATCCACAAAGGGTAAAATATTTAGAAAAAAATAGAGACTGGCTGGAGAATAAAAGCAGAAATATTGAAATAATTGTTGAATGCAGTTCTTACCGAGGGTCTTTTGTAATGTATGATAACTAGGGCACTAGAACAAGCTAAAAAAGTGAATAAATCACTCACTCCTCATTGGAATCACTGAAAATGGTGATGATGCAAGTGACTGCTGACTCACTTTTCTTTCCACATGAGAAGCTGACTGCAGGGTTAGTGTATGCAGAAACGGAAGGCAAGTTTAGCCTAGGTGCATTTGTCTTTAATTTGAACATATAAACGACTACTTATTTTTTTCTAATGCCACAGTTTCATAAATATCAATTTAGTAGGATTTTGTTTTCTTCTAGCTTGAATATTCTCCCAGAGGAAATGTTTAATATGATATTTTATTTAGACAGGTAGTGAAAAATCAGTGTGATACATTATAGAGTAGTGTGAGTGCCATCTCTAAATAAAAAGTTTTTAAGGAAGACTTCCTTGGGAGTGCTTTATTATATAACCTGTCATATGGTCTCAGTGCCAAATGGGCAGGATTTAGAGACCATTAAGAGACTTAAATATTAATGTGACTTACACTTTTCATGAGCAACCAAATTATTGGTATTCAACTAGCGTTTCTTACTCTTTAACAGGAAAAAAAATACCTTCTCATTTTCTTCCTAATACTCAACAGTGCCCTTAATTATGTCACTGATCTTGCTACAACTGCTTCACTTGACATCTAATAAATCTGATTCTAAATTGGTTTGCAGTCGAATTTTGAAAAGGATCAATAGATTCATTTATGTGGACTCTTGCCTTGCTGCTGAAAACGTGCCTGTACATGCAAAGAATGAGATTACCAGATTTGATTCACAGCCTCTTGGCTGTCTCAGTATACCTGAAATACTGTATAACAAATGAAGAATTAAATTAGTAGTACTAATGGTCAGACATGACACTCTTGTCTGCATCTAATCTTTAGGAAGAGTTAGATAAACTGTTGATTTCTCCCTCCATGAGCAAACACTCTTGTTTGGATTTTGTAGACTCAAAAATAAACCCTTAACCACCATTATGATAAATAATAGTAATAATAATAATCATGATAGGATTGAATGCCATGCTATTTACAGGACTGTATTTTCAAGTAAGAAAAAAACATATCAGTAGATATCTTTTAAATTCAGCTTTCAAAATTAAGAAAAACTGATTTAAGATTTCATGTAGATGAAAGTCATTAAGGATTTATTTTTTATTTATGAGTGCATTACGTGCTCGCTTCAGCAGCACATATACTAAAAATGAGTGCATTACTAAATTTATTTATGCAGTTATTGAAATAATACACTATAGCATTATATGTCATTTGATGGTGAATAAAAATGCACTTAGAACTCCCTCCCCTTTTTTTTTTTGAGATACAGTCTTGTTCTGTTGCCCCGGCTGGAGTGTAGTGGCACAATCTCGGCTCACTGGAACCTCCACCTCCTGGGTTTAAGCAATTCTGCTGCCTCAGCCTCCTGAGTAGCTGGGATTACAGGTACCCACCACCACGTCTGGCTAATTTTCATATTTTTAGTAGAGATACGGTGTCACCATGTTGGTCGGGCTGGTCTTGAACTCCTGACCTCAAATGGTCTTCCCACCTTGACCTTCCAAAGTGCTGGGATTATAGGCATGAGGCAGTGTGCCTAGCCAGATTGACTCTATTTTCTTGAGTAACTTATAATTCAGTATAGAGCATAAAATGTAGTACAAGACAGAATAAAAGAGTTGTTCTAATAAAATTCTCAACACACCATAATGGTTGCACCAAGAAAGTAGCAATTAATTCCAAATTAGGATTTTGGAGATGGCTTTATGTGGAGGTAGGAGATGTCTAAGCTGTCTTTGAGGGAGAGCTAATAGTCTAATAAGCAAGAATAAGGTAGGATGGTGTCTTAGGATAAAAGTATACTCACAACAAGGGAAATATAATATAAAAGGACCTCTTATGCTCTCAAAATACTCCTTCATAACTATAGTAGAATGTAGAGGATGAGACGATGAAGGTTGTAGTCATATCATGGGGCTTTTAAATACCTAGGTAGAAGCTTGGATTTAAATTTCAGATCAACATCATGTGATGGTCAGTGTTTTGTGCAGGAAAATAAGAATTAATATGATTAATTAATCCCATAAATTAATGTCAAGTTGCTTTCAACATTCTCAAAGTTACTAAATACATTTTATACCCTTTGTGAACCTAGTGTATTTACACAGAGGTATAAAATATCACTGTATTTTCCTGTCCAAATCTCTGAAATTAGGAGAGCCAAGTTCTGTTCCTCATTCTTCTAGTGATTAGCCTTATGACTTGAGTAAGGTCATTTCACTTCTGATTCCAGCTTACACATCTATAGAGTGAGGATAGGAGATTTTGAGGATCAAATGAAATTACAAAAGCAGCATTTGTTTATATCAAAAAAAGCACTGCATATGTATGAATTCACCTGAGAAACTCAAGTTTACAAGAAATATAGTTTGTTTTGTTTGTTCTTTGTTTTTATTATGATAGATCTTATATGTGACAAAGGTATGTTTAGGTGCAGTTTAAAGAATAATAATAAGATTACCATCTATGTCCTTACAACCAGGCTTAAGAACCAGTAACTTGAGGTCTCCAAATGGATTCTCCCTGTTCACTTCTAGATAAAAAGCATTTCTTCTAAAAACATTTTATTACAAATATTTCTATAAATGTTTTGTATTTTAATATTTCTAATAGATATAAATTAATTCACATTGTGGGTATTCTTTTGACTTGTTTTTTGAGTGCAATATCAACTTTCCAAAATTCATGTATATTTTGATTTTCAATCAATAAAAAAATGTATTAAGTTATGTGCCAAGCCTATTGATAGATGGTTCAGATCTACAGGGAATAAAACAGAAAAAATCATCCCTGCTCTCATCAAATTTATATTCAAGTGGAAGGGGGTATATAGTAAATAAATGTAATATATGATAGATAGATAGATAGATAGATAGATAGATAATATATAGATGGAGGGATAAATAATATAGCAAAACAATAATTGAAATGGTACATATATAGCAGGATAGGGGACAATGGAGTTAGAGGAGAGTGCTATAATTTTAAACAGAGTTGTCAGAATAGGAAACTCTAGGAAAAAGCTTATGTTTAGAGTTCTTCATAGAAACAGAGAAAATGGGATGTATATATATACATACGTACATGTATGTGTGTATATTTATGTATGAGTATATATATATGTGTTTATACATATATTTATGAGAGAAAGAGGGATGTATTTTAAGAAATTGACTTGAGATTATAAAGGCTGGCAAGCCCCTTATCTGCAGGGTGGGTCAGTGGGCTGGAGACCCAGGAAGAGTTGATGCTTCAGAATTCCCTCTTACTAGGGAGAAGTGAGTCTTTTATTCTGTTCTGGCCTTCAGCTGATTGAATGAGGCATACTCAGATTAAGAAGAGCAATCTGCTTTACTCAAAGTCAACCAACTTAAATTTCAGTCTCATCCAAAAATACCCTCTTAGAAACATCCAGACTAATATTTGATCACATATAACTGGGCACCATGGTCCAGCCAACTTGACACAAAAAATTAGCCATTACAGAGCTTTGTAAGCAAATAACGAATAAGTTGGAAGATTAAGTGATGTATTGGCTTGGGAGAGAACATTTGGAAAAGAGAGAAGAGCTAATGCAAAAATCCCAAGGTTCTCACAAGCATAATGTATTTGAGGGACATCAAGGAGGCCCGTGTAATGAAAGAGGAGTGAGTGCAGGGTGAGGATGGTAGAAGGTAATGGGGCCAGATATGTAAATTTTATGGATAATTTTAAGGTTGTGACTTTTATTTTTAAAGGGCAATGTGGAGTCATTCTAGGGTGTTGCACCACAAGTAATTTGACTCAACATTTTAAAACAAATTTTGCAGCTATTGCACCATAGAAAGACAAATGTAGAGGAAAACAAACAAACAAAACCCCCCCTCCAAACAACTCCCAAACCTACTGTATAAAATATTGCAGTAAAATTTCCTCAAAATAGTGGTTGTCAATCTAGTAACTGGAGATTTTGAGAAGCGATGGATGTGTGTATATATTTTAATGACAGCTTGAATATTGCATGAGAGGGAAGAAAAGTCAAAGATGAATTCAATGATTTGGCCTGAAAAACCTGGGAGGATGAAGTTGTCATCAGTTGAACTGGAAAAGACAGAAAGATATAGATTCCAGTAGATTATCAGAAATTCAATTTTGGAGATTTAAATTTAATGTGTATCTTAGGCACCTGAGTGGAAATATCAAATAAGAAGCTGGAAGTTATATAGGAGTCTGGAGTTTAGGAAGAAGTCTTAGCTGAAGATATGTTGGAAGAGGTCAATGGCATTTAAACTTATGAAACTGGGTGATATTACCAATGAAGAGGAGAAATAATAGACAATTAGTGAGTTCTGGAATATTCCAACATTAGGAGTTCAGAATGAAGAAGAAAATCTACAAAGGAACCTAAAGATAAAACCAGCGTGGTAGAAAAAACCCAAACCAACCAAGAGGGGTGTCCTTGAGGTCAAACAAAGAAAGAGTACCAAGCAGGAGAAAATGTCAACTGTGTCAAATGCAGCTGATTGGTCCAGTAAGATAAAAGTAGTAATGACTGGACTTAGTGACGCAGACATCATAGGTTACTTTGAAATTTGTGGCATCAGAATAGTGATGGTAGGTAGGTAAAGACCTAATTAGAATGGATTTAAGAATCCTTTGGGAGACTTTGTGACAAAAGGAAGTTAAGAAATGGAATGGTAGATGACGGGTCAAGAAATCATTTGTATTTTATTTTAATTTTTTGTCAATTATACTTTAAGCTCTGGGATACATGTACAGATTTTGCAGGTTTGGTACATAGGTATACATTTGCCATGGTGGTGGTTTGCTGCATCCATCGCCTCATCATCTACATTAGGTATTTCTCCTAATACTATCCCTCCCCAATCCCCCCACCCCCTGCTATTCCTCCCCTTGCCACCCACACAGGCCCCCGGTGTGTGATATTCCCCTCTCTGTTTCTTTCTTTCTTTCTTCTTTCAAATCTTTCAATCTTTCTTTTCTTTCTTTCTTTCCTTCTTTCCCTCTTTCTTTCTTTTTTCTTTCTTTTCTTTCTTTCTTTCTTTTCTCTCTCTCTTTCTTTCTTTTCTTTTGTTCTTTCTTTCTTCTTTCCTTCTTTTCCCACCCCTACCCCTTCCCCTTCCCTTCCACTTCCCTTCCCCTTCCCCTTCCCCTTCCCCTTCCCCTTCCCCTTCCCCTTCCCCTTCCCCTTCCCCTTCCCCTTCCCCTTCCCCTTCCCCTTCCCCTTCCCCTTCCCCTTCCCCTTCCCCTTCCCCTTCCCCTTCCCCTTCCCCTTCCCCTTCCCCTTCCCCTTCCCCTTCCCCTTCCCCTTCCCCTTCCCCTTCCCCTTCCCCTTCCCCTTCCCCTTCCCCTTCCCCTTCCCCTTCCCCTTCCCCTTCCCCTTCCCCTTCCCCTTCCCCTTCCCCTTCCCTTCCCTTCCCTTCCCTTCCCTTCCCTTCTTCCCTTCCCTTCCCTTTCTCTGTTGCTGGTGGTTGATACTGGCTTTTTTTTTTTTTTTCTTTTCCTTCCTTCCTTCTGCCCTTCCTCTCTTCTGGCTGTCCTTCCTCCCTCCCTCCCTCCCTTCTGTCCTTCCTTCCTTCCTTCCTCCCTTCATCTGTTGCTGGTGGTTGATACTGGTAATTGGTTCTCTCTCTCTCTCTCTCTCTCTGTCTCTCTGTCTCTCTCTCTCCCTCTCTCTTTCTTTCTAGACAAAATTTTGCTTTTGTTCCCAGGCTGCAGTGCAATGACACAACCTTGGCTTACTGCAACCTCCACCTTCTGGATTCAAGTGATTCTCCTGCTTCAACCTCCTGAGTAGCTGGGATTACAGGCGCCTGCCACCACACCCAGCTAATTGTTTGTATTTTTAGCAGAGACGGGGTTTCATCATGTTGGCCAAGCTGGTCTCGAACTTCTGACCTCAGGTGATCCACCCGCCTTGGCCTCCCAAAGTGCTGGGATTACAGGCGTGAGCCACCGTGCCTGGCTGTTTTTCAGTTTTATTGGTCAGAACCTCTTTCTAATTGTTTGAGATGTGGACTCACTTTTAAAAATATGATTTCATCAGCTGATTATCTTAGCAATAAGTTGAAGGCATTATTCTTTCAAAAAAAGGGGTAACCAGGGGTTCATTCAAAAGCAAAAATATTTATGATAAGTTCAATATGAAGTTGTGTTTTAATAATGAATTGGTTGAACATTGGTGATAGAGTTCAAAATAATCCATTTGCTAATTTTCTTTGTACATTCTCCCTGTAACAAATCAAATTTGATGAGTTTGGAGTTCGTTTTCTTTTTTGTGGATCCATTCATACTACTTATTTTCTCAATAAGTGTTATATAATCATAATATTGTATTATATATATTTCATTTTTTTCACATAAATACTGACAGAACTCATGAAGGGCATTATTATGGTTATCTGACAATTTTGAACAATATAAAGTGAAGTGATATTGCTCTAGGTAGAAGGACTAAGAAATAAAGCTTTAGTTTTACCATACAAATGAATAATTGTAATCAATAAACAAAAATTATAAGTGTCAAATTTAGAGAGGAGTCTTGGAGTAATCATGTAAGTGAGCTGATTTCCTAAGCTTCTATTAAGGGAGGCAGTAGATACTTCTCGGGATTGACAGATGAACAATAGAGCTGTAAGCATAGTATTTGGAGGTATAAAAGAGACTACCAGAAGCACTAAAATAGAAACAATAAAGATGATTTTTTCTCACACTACATCTAAAGATACATGAACAACTTTGCTTATCAACTCATATCTTTAATTGTTTGATTTTTAAAATAATGCTTATATATTACTTATGTAATAAAATAATGCAATCAAACTTTAACTATAAATATAATTTAATGTGCTATGCCAGATTCAAGGGAGCTAAACATTATTTCCTCTCTGTAAACATTTTTTTTGTATGCATGCAGAGACTAGCTGACTGGGATGTAATATTTCCAAGAATTATTGCCACAGAGTTGGATATTAGATTTGATCAAGAGAGGAATTCACTCAAGAATTTGAAAATGGGAGAGAAGTAGAAGCCATTAGTACTCTGTGCCAGTGGCAGGCTGTAGCAAGTATGAGGTTTTGCTAGCACCTTCAGGGCATCCACTGCAAATAATTTATTTCTGTGCTGCAGGTGCAGCTTATCAATGCACTTCCTAATATCCTGAATTCTAGTTGCAACTTTTCCTTACTTTCATTCTCTCAGTGCCTCCCATGTTTTTGTAATGTTCTTATCTCCAATATTAAATCCTTTCCTGTTCAAAATACCTAGAATGGTTTCTGTCTTCCTTAACAAAATCATAACTGAAAAATGTTTCAGTAGTTTCAAAGTATTTTAAATTTGAGTAGAATTCTAGGTGTGTGAAATTTTAAAATTGAAACAGACCTCAAAGATCATCTAGTGCTCCTTCATTTTACAGTAAAAACACCAAAAAAAAAAATCTACCACCCAAGTTCCTCAGAAGAAGCAGATGGTACACTCAAATTGGTTAATTTGAGATGAGTTACGATGATACTACTTACATCAGTGTGAATAGGTTATTACCATCCATAGGTCTGACGGGGCAAGGGTCAGGAGCATGGAGAAGATGGCACTTGAGGAGCACAGAATAGGGTGAAGAGAGAAGAAAAAGGCTCTGGAGGAGGAAAGAGTCTCCAGCACAACTGCTTTGAGCCTGATTGACTCTCATGTTCATTTTTTTTTATAACATTGCATTCACACTGTGTTTTACTTGTATCTCTAGGGATGTTACCCTCATAATAGGCTGTGAAAAAAAAGAAAAAAATGATAAGGAAAGATGATGTCTTCTTCATATTTGTATATCTACTGCCCAAGACAGTGCTGAAATTTAGTAAGAACTCAATAAATGTGGAATGAACCACTTTCTCAAAGCTTATAGTAACCTAAAAGTCCAGGTTATTTCAGTTATGAATATAATTATTAGTTTAGTTTTGTTAAGAAAAGAGAACTTTTTAATATTGACTTAGGGCATTGAGATGAGGATGCCTTACTGTCTCAAGATTAATATATACTGAGTTTCACATGAGAATTTATTTCTCTTTATTCACTAGCAAAATAAGTGTGGAATAATAACATATTATGTGCCTGTCATTGTGCTAGGTGTAGATGCAACAGTGACAGTATGTTGTCCCTGCCATTGACAGCTTAGGGCCAGTCCTAAATATTTAATTCAAATTGTCTTCTTTCTGCTATCTAGCATGATTTACTGTGTTGTTAATCATTGTGTGCCTAGGGAAGCCTAATATTTGCCAAGGCAAAACATAATTTGGAACGTAAATCTTTCTTCCCAAATCTGAAAGTGAATTCCAAAGAGTAAAGGGCATTTTTTTTCCCTAGGCCTATCTAGATTTTTTTCATTACCATTAAAAAAGGTTGACTCTGTGTGTACACGTGTGTGTACACATGCCTGCATATGCTCATCCCATCTGTGTGCATTTTTATGTACATTTCATATATAAAATTTAAATATAAGCACAACTGTTCTGGGATGAGTCAGTAAATAAGCTTAACCAAATTGAGCACTTTCCCATCTTGGCTTCTCTCTTGAGCTGTGGGATACATCACAATCTGCTTTCAGCCTTTCAGTAGCAAAGAAAATGATTTTTCTAACATTCCATTGAACCTAGCAGAGAGGTGATTCACTTACTGGAAGCTGATGGCCTCTGGAAAGGGTAGATGATGCACACTCCCTATAAAGCTTCTTATGGCTATTCTACAAATGCCTTGATTTTGGAATACACTGGATGAGAGAATTGGATAATAGCTGCCAGATATGACCATTTAAAAATTTTTCCATAGAGATATTGGGATTTGGCCAGCTTTTCTTAGGCATTAAATGTCAGGTACTATAGAATAGGTACTATAGTATAATTATACTATTGAATAGGCGCCTTTTCACATTTAGAATCTACAAAAATTCTATGATATGGGTACTATTATTGCCTCCAGTCAGATAGGAGTAAGCTGATGTGTAGAGATGTTAAGTAATTTGGCTAATCTGATACAAACAGTAAGTAGAAGATCCAGGACTAGAACACAAATCTGACTAGTCTCCAGACTTTGTGACTTTGATGAATAACTCTATTACATGGTCTTCCCAATTGTTTTTCTTACCTCTTCTTACTATCCCTGTTTTCTTTATTGAGGTTACTAACCTGCAAATACTTGAATTAAGATGAGAACTGCTTGGTCAGGGGCCCAATGAATTAAGTGACAGCTCCAAAAATAACCCAGAAGATTATTTTAAGCTACCAGCTAACAAGAATTCTAATAATATTTTAAAATTTACTAACAATTTTTAAATGTATTACTAACATTGAGTCAAATAAAATCAGCAGGCATTAATGATTCACGTTCTAAATAGACCTTCTACATGTTCTTAAAAAGGTTATGTGGTACAGTGGAAAGAACACTGGAATAAGAATCCAAAATCTTGGATTTGAATCAATTTTGGTTACCAAAGAACCTGACAAGTAAGTTTTCTTTTGAAACCAGATTTTCAAAACTTGTGAGGTCATTTTCATCTCCAACCTAACATTGTCTTACTTGTGAACACTATTAGTTTATTTAGCGCTTCTCAGAGAAGCCAGTGTGATTTCATATACAGTCTCTGATGATAATAAAAAAATGAAATTAAACTACTGTTAGAGAAAATGTTATTCAATGATACTTTTTGAAAAATGGTAAGGAAGACATTATTCAGGACTACCACAATGGGATTTTGAAATGGAGAGAGAGATTGGGCTTAACTCTGAATACAAGGGCAAGTGGGAATTTATAGCCAAAAGCAGGGTAGGGGTTAGTGCATGGAAAGTTACTCAGAGATAACATTAGGATAGGAGGGATTCAGACTAAATTGACCTAACAATATTCTTGCCAATGACAGGCCAGGGTGACCAGACATCACTTGGGGGATGGTGGAGGATGAGGAAGTTGATCAGATATTGAGAGTGGGGAATTTTTGCTAAACTGATTTAGCAAGATTCTTTATAGAACTGGATTTTATAAGAAAGAGCATGGATGGGCCTAGTAGAAGGTTCAGGAGCCTGACTAAAGTTGGGACAAGCAAAGAATCTTTGTCACCATGCCTGGCATTTATTTAGGGTTTTAAGAGGCAGACTGCAGGGGATTGATTGAAATGGTAAGATTTCATGTTGTTACTGACTAATGTCATCTATAGGCTTACATGTTTAGAAGTTTTCAAGTTAGGTAACGGTGGAAAAATTAGTAGTGGGGAAGCGATGCTGCTTGTTAATTCCAAAGATAATTTCGTTTCTGGGATCTGAAATAGAGCAATTGCTCATCTACCATATTGCAGTGGATGAATGGAGAGGATTGGGCCAGACGGCTGTCAGGGCATCTGTGTCTCTTTCTGGAGCTGGTAGTAGAGGAGCGTACTGATGTAAGGACATCATCTGGTTTTCATGTGATCTCCCTTTCAATCAAGTAGAACATGAGGGGTAGAGGATGTGTGTGGGATATGGAAATACGTTAGAGAGGAAATAATTCCGATGCCAGCACCCAGAATAGGAATTATATTCAAATCTTACACTTTAGGAAAGACAAAAATATATTAATACACAAATGTTACTTCTATTCTTGATACTATCATTTCAATTCCTCTTTTCACAAATAGAAGAGGAAACTGTTTCTGTAATGTTAACTCAGAATGGTCTTTCTGCCTTGTTTAAGAAAAGTTTCCTTGAATCATATGATTTAGTTTGATGAATATATTCTAAAATAAAGATGAGTTATTAAATCAGGTCTGAATAGGACTCACTGTGCTCAAATTTTATCATCTCACCAGTGGTGTAAATATTGTGAATGAAAGCCAGGAACATATGGCTTAAAACTCAATAACACAGGCAATGAGGCAAAATATCCCTGTATCTATGTGCTATCCAAAATTAGAAGTTAGATACTTATTCCTCCCTGAAGAGAACATACTTCTGATGTTTGTTATGAAATTTATGAAGAAATGGGGCTTATTTTTAGTGATTTTTATTTACAGCCTATGTTGCTCACATATACCTCTATTGTAAAGCAAGCACACCGAGATCACACAGAGGTCACAGGGGTGTACCCTTCTTCATAACTGTTCACCCTGAAATGTATTTGCTGGGACAAAATATAGTCTTTTACCAGAAATCTAACATAACAAAAATGTTTATTTTCTTATTGGTTACTTTGGTATTTTCTTTCCTATGATAGAAACACACAATCTTCTTTTCTATTACTCAATAAAACATGCAAAAGATTTGAATGAGCAATTTACAGGACAAAAAAGTTTCCATTTTCCTGGCATCAGTGCAGTTGTAAAGTTAAACAAAACTCAGGTACTGTGTTTTATGTATTGAACTATTTGTTGGAAATTTAAAGTCTCCCTAATGAAAAAAGAGTTTTTAAGGTCATGTAAAAACAACAGAAATTAGTAATTATTTGCTGTAATAAAAAAAAATTACTTCCTGAGTACTGTCTTGTAACATTGTTTCTTCAAAGACACTGCCTGTGAGTGCTTTATTACTTTAATGACTTCTATGTTTGCATTTATCTGTGAACAAAGGTAAGATCCATGGATTAGGGAGAATTATACAGATGAGTTATCAATCTGTGTCAATATTTGCAACACTATTCACTACACACCCTTTCTCTCTTTTCCTTTTTTGTTTTCTGTTCCTCTAACCCACCCTTAATTTGTCTTTGATATTTATGTCTCTTCCAATTCTTTTTTCTTTTTCTCTGATTCCTTTTTTCTTTTTCCGTTTTTTTCTCTTTGATCTTTATACTTCTCAACTCTCTCATTAATGTATTTATCCTTATTTCCTACGTATCTTCTGTTTTTATTCTTTCTTGTTTCAAAAGATCCCCTTTTGTGTGCGTTTTATATTTTATTTCATTATCTATTTAGTCTAGTCATTTCTTCATCAATTTACTTTTTCCCTTTTCCATTTCCTTTGCTGTCTCTTTCTCACCTCTGGTCTCTTTAGAAGGAGGAAACACCTTTCCTTGCACACATTATTGATTAGAAACCTTTGCTGCTCTAGTGTAATTAAATTTTGCAACTGTTAAGATATATTCTCCTAAATAATAACTTTTCACTAGCTGTACATAACTTGACCAATACCCTGTTACTGTCCCCCAACCCTCAGCCAAAGAAAAAAAAAAAGAGAAACAAAAACCCACGAAGATATCTGAGTGTATTAATCCATTTGAATGTACTAATAGACTCATTAAACTAAAGACTAGAACATTTAACTGGTCAGACCTACACCTATTTAAATCTCCACTTCTGTCAAAATGAAATACAACATAGCAGAGTCGCTGCTTATGCCAGAGCTAGTAACACTCATAAAAGAAATTAAAAGGAAATACTGAAACAAATCATTCTGGAAATACCACCTTCTAATCAAAAGCTAGAAACAAAGAGGCATGTTTTCTAGTAGATCACTGCTTAGTTCATATACAGCCATTCTTTGGTATCTGTGGGGGGTCAATTCTAGGATCTCCCAAGGATACCAAAATTGAAGATGCTTAAGTCTCTATATAAAATTGTGTAGTATTTGCATATAACTCATACAGATCCTCTCATATCCTTTAAATCATCTCTATATTACGTATAATACCTAATACAATGTAAATTTTGTGCAGATCATTTTTATGCTATATTTTTTTAAATTGCATTTTTTATCGATATGTATTTTTTTCCTAAATATTTTCTATTCCTAGTTGAATTCACTGATAAGAAATCCATGGATAGGAAGATCCTTTAAAAAGTGATATTTTAATTTATTATTTTGTTTTCCTTTATTATTTTTGCCTGGGTTTTTCTATGGGTTTGATTGAACCCAGCTGCTACTTAAGAAACAAAATAGCAATTTATCAGGCAGTTAATAAAATAAGATGCTGTATCAAATTTTAGAATGGGCATATTAAAAAGAAAGGCTTTCCAACATGGATCTCAAATTAGACCTAAAATAATATGTTCCTCACATAATTGCTAGGAGAAATAGGACCCTCTGTAACTTCTTATGTGTTATGACAGCCAATACCACCATAAAGGAAATTCATTTGATTTGAAATTCAGGAATTTGTATCAAATAAAACTGTTCATTCTGATTTCTGACTGACTTAAAAATCTAATTTACCATTATATAAAACGTTTTGGGCTGCTACCAAAAAAGAAGCAGTCTCAAAAATTTAAATGTATAAAAATGAAATCGTAAGAAAACAAAGGAAGAAAATGTGGGTGAGTTTATAAACAATCCTGGAAAAGGATTTCTGAGCAGGGCATTAAAAATAAAAAGGAAGAACTAGAGTAAATAATTGACAAATTTGACTGCAATGAAATTGAGTAAAAACCTCTTAAATCTAAAGAAACCCAATTGATAAAATAGAAAATATTTGCAATAAGTCAAATTTATGGGGGTGATGGGAATGCTCATTGTTTTGAAAGTGGTAATGATTTCCAGGATGCACACATATGTGATAATTTATTAAATTGTATTCAATAAATATGGGATGTATTTTATCTCAATAAAAAGTAAAACAATGTAGAGCAGTCAAAACCTAAATTCGTCTTGTATGAAACCATAGAAAAAGTCATCTCAATAAGTGGGCAAAGATTTGAACAGGCAATTTATGGTAAAAGAAAAGTTTCTCATAAATCGATGAAAAAGTGGTCAGCTCTCTTATAATTAAAAAAAAAAATGCAAAATGTACTCCAGGTACATTTTTTTCCCTATCAGATTAACTAAGACTAAAAGCTTGATGTTGACTAAAGGAAACATATTCCATTGGAAGATCATTAACTAGGAACAACCACTTGAAAAAAAAATTATTATCACCTCCTCAAATTTAAAATCGACATGCACACATCTATCAATATGGCGTATTAGGTATGTTGAAAGCTGTCACACTGCAAAGCATCTATAAATGCCAACTAAACTATAATTAAAGTCACTTAAAATGAAGAGTTGGAATAAGAAGAATGAAATGGAAATGTTCAGCAATCAGATACAACGGAAGCAGAAAGTCAAGGTGTTGAGTGCTGAAGGTTTTCCTGAAGGAGTCTGCCAATGTCAACACCCTAGAGTTTTAGGTTTCATGGCTATGTGGTGCTGCAGATTTGTGTCAATATAGGAGGGAAATGGAGCTTGAGATTTCTGCATAAACTGGGACCCTTCAATGCTGGGGAAAGGAAGGACTAGAAAACGTCCACAAAGAGGACAAAAAAAAAAAAAAAAGGACAAGGGAACTTGATTGTCTTGTTCTATACTCTCAGTTAACAAAACAAAACAGAACAACAACAAAAAACAAAACAGTAACACCACCAACAAAAATTCACTTATTTTTATTTTTTATTGTACTTTTGTTTCTGGTGTACCTGTGCAGATTATGTAGGATTGTTGCATAGGTACATACATGGCAAGGTGGTTTGCTGCCTCCATCCCCCATCATCTATATCTGGCATTTCACGCCATGTTATCCCTCCCCAGCTTCCCCACCCGCCACTGTCCCTCCCCTAGCCCCTTCAACAGACCCCAGTGTGTGATGCTCCCCTCCCTGTGTCCATGTGTTCTCATTGTTCAACACCCGCCTATGAATGAGAACTTGTGGGTTTGATTTTCTGTTCTCATGTGAGTTTGCTGAGAATGATGGTTTCTAATTCATCCATGTCCCTACAAAGGACATGAACTCATCATTTTTTATGGCTGCATAGTATTACATGGTGTATATGTGCCACATTTTCCTTGTCCAGTCTATCATCGATGGGCATTTGGATTGGTTCCAGGTCTTTGCTAATGTAAACAGTGCTACAATGAACATACAGGTGAATGTATCTTTATAGTAGAATGATTTATAATCCTTCAGGTATATACCCAGTAATGGCATTGCTGGGTCAAATGGAATTTCTATTTCCAGTTCCTTGAGGAATCACCACACTGTCTTCCACAATGGCTGAGCTAATTTACACTCCCATCAACGGTGTAAAAATGTTCCTATTTCTCCGCATCCTCTCCAGCATCTGTTGTCTCCATATTTTTTAATGATTGCCATTCTAAGTTGCATGAGATGATATCTCAGTGTGGTTTTGATTTGCATTTCTCTAATGACCAGTGATGATGAGCATTTTTTCATATGTTTGTTAAATTTGTATTGACAAGCCTATTACATAGGTTTGGGATCCAAATTTGTACTACTTGGGTAATCTAGAAAATCCCAGTCTGAGAATTGACCTTAAAGTAGTTTCAATTTGGTAATATTTTTGGGGGTGTGACTCTAGCAAAGAAAAATCTCTGAAATAGGACTGCAAAAAAAAACCTCCCACATGTAAAACCCACTTGAACTTGTTTTTTTCTTTTTGATTTTGTTTTGTTTTGTTTTTGAGATGGAGTCTTGCTCTGCCACTAGGCTGGAGTGCAGTGGTGCAATCTCAGCTCACTGCAACCTCTGCTTCCCAGGTTCAAGAGATTCTCCTGCCTCAGTGTCTTGAGTAGCTGGGACTACAGGCATGTGCCACCATGACCAGCTAATTTTTGTGTTTTTAGTAGAGTCAGGGTTTCACCATGTTGGCTAGGATGGTCTTGATCTCTTGACCTAGTGATCTATCAGCCTTGGCCTCCCAAAGTGTTGGGATTACAGGTTTGAGCCACCGTGCCCATCCAAGCCCACTTAAACTTGGTTTTATAATCTAAAATGACCAAGATACAGACTACTATATAGTAAGCAGAAAGAAAAAAAGGGCAGAAGTAGACCCTGAAGAGCACCAGAAATAAGCATTAAAAATAAAGACAAAATAAACTTGTTTAGTAAGTTTAATGGAGGAGAAAATAATTAAAAACATGAACACTATGGTTGTATTTAATAGAAACACTTGATAAAGAACTATAGTTTCTAGGTAATACAATATAATCACTACCATAAATGCTCAAGAACAGTAAGTAGCAGATTAGAAAAAATTAGATTTGTAAACTGAAGCACAGATTTAAGAACAATTGCCCCAAATATCATACAGAGACAAAATAAAAGATAACCTAACAGGTTAGGAAATACGGAAGTTAGGATGAGAAGATGTAACATCCTTTGGTGTTTCAGATGAAGATGATTTAAAGAATAAGAAAGAAGGAATATTTGAAAAAGTAATAACAGAATTTTCTAGTACTGATGAAAGAAGCAAATCTTCACATTCAGTAAATTCAATAAAGCTCAAGCAGAAAAATAAAAATAAATTCATCTTTAAGTATAGTGTTAGTAAAAATCTGAAATATCAAAGCAGAAGAGTTCTCTTCTTAAGAATAGTTCTTAAGATGAGTTCTCTTCTTAAAAGGGGCCACAGAACTGAGACAACTAGAAAGAATATGGACTTCTTAACAACAGAGGATTCTGAAAAGCTGAATCTCTTCAAAGTCTAGAGAGAAAATCACCATTATCTTAGAATTACATACCCAGCTAAGCTGTAGTTCAGACAGAAGTTAGATACTTTGTTAAAGTAAGATATGCATGTTAAAATTTTAAAGGTGATGATCAGTCTGGGTAATTGGCACACCCACCACCTCTTTGATCATTATACATTGTATGATTGTATCAAAATATTACATCTACCCTATCAGTATGTAGAACTATTATATATAATTAAAAATTAAAAATAAATCAGCAGAAAAGATGCTATGCTTTTCAAATTTGTCTGACTTTGGAGGACAATGTGATACTACCTATAAAAGTTGAACATATATGCACATTAAGAGTATTCATAAAAAGATTTAGTGACACAGGAAAAAATGAAACCACTGATATTTCCATCAAAAGGAGAATTAAATCAATTGTGGCATTTTAACACAATGAAATATTGCAAGGTGTTAAAAGTAAAAAATTTAAAAAACTGGGGCTATAGGTCATCATAATTGAACTTTTGTACAAAAATAATTTTGTACAAAAGTAGAAGTTGATGACAAATCAATGCCATTACGCCATTTGTATAAGATATAAAAATTACTAAAAACAGTTTATTTTTAGGGATATTTAGTGAAAGTATAAAGAAGTCCATCGAAATGCCAAATGTTATTTTTAAAATTTATTTTTTGTCTCAGGTAGAGAGAGGATACATTCAGAAAGAGGTGCTCAAGGAGTTTTTAAAGTAGGGATAGGTTTAGGGTTTTATTTTGTTACAGTTTCTATCCTCTTGTATTAATAAATATTTCATAGCTGATATAAAAATGATAAAGCACAAATAATTTGCTCTAGCAATTTCATTGATATGAATCTTTGCTACAGACCTTCTGAATATATATTTTAAATTACATGTTTTGATGTGCCTACTGGGACTTACCATCATCTTCCCATGTCATCCATTCCTATCACATTTACCTCTGATTCACTAGGTCTGTCAAATTACATGGCCTAGGCAGCAAGATGGCCTGTACCACATCCTGGCCCTGTGTAAAGATCTTTTTTATTTTAAATTCCAATCACACCTAGCAGGCTTCCTTGACACTCTTGAATGTGTAGGAAGGGTATTCCTAATTGCAAAATACGTCCCTACTGGTCATTATGCTTCCATTTTAGTGGTAAGACAAGTGAGATTCAATAATTTGTCATTATGTTAGAGAGGAAGTACCAGCATGCTTGAGGCTACTAGACAACTAAGAATGTAACTGTTTAACTTACTTGCCTCCTTTTATTCAGTTTGTCTAATTAACATGATGTCCTTGACAGAGCAAATAAAGGAGATGTTCTGTAGAGTGTCCAGACCACTCATGTTCACATCAGGCCTATTGTCTTGGACTAGCAGACTTGTAGGGGTTGAGAATTCAAACTTCTCTTTCACCCTTATAATTGAGTATTTCTTCTGAGATTAAGTAACTGAGATTACAGGCAGACACCATCGCTCCTGGCTAATTTTTGTATTTTTAGTACAGACAGGGTTTCACTGTTAGGCTGGTTTCGAACTCCTGACTTCATGATCTGCCTGTCTTGGCCTCCCAAAGTGCTGGGATTACAGGTGTGAGCCACCACACCTGTCAAGTATTGTAGATCTTTTAATAAAAGACACATTTAATATAAATTATCAGGGTGAAGATTTGTGATTACTAAAGGAACAAATGGGAGGAAGATGGTGTTACTGAAAGATTAGGAATCAAAATGAGGCATTTTTGTCTCCACAGGAGCCTGTTTTAATATGCCCCATGTTTCCACACAGCTGCAAAGAAGCACATGGTTGTTTTCTGGTTATATTCAGCTCATGATTCTCTTTTCCTTCATTACCATGTATTCAATAAGAGTATACACTAGAATACTGCTGGAATCTGAAGAGAAATATTAAATTTTAGTTTCCTTGTCTCTTCTAATTTTATGCAAATGCCTAATTGACAGAACTTACATTGTAACTTTGCTGACAAGAGAGCCTTTAATCTTCTAGTATGTGAAAAAGGGGGAAAGCTTAGAAGGGGAGTAGTGCTAAGTACTAACAGGCAATGTCTGACAAAATTCACCCCAGTTGTTTAGTGCATGCTCTTCTTTGCATGTCAGTTGCTCTTAACCTTTGTATGTTCATTGCTACCATCCTTCTTATAAAAAAGAAAGTGAGGTGGACACAAAGCCCCACCCATCACTGTGTTAATATGTGACTTTTGTCAAGTCATCTTTTTAGTCTCAATCTTACTTATGACTAAAAGTTATAATTTAAAGACCAAATTATATAGTTCTGCTTCAAGCAAAAATGAAGTAACAGGGACTAGCTTTATCTACTGCTTGAATCAACTGAAAAAGAATCCAAAATATGGAACAGTGGCTCTCATGACATTGAACATCAGGCAACAAAGTTAACTGATATTTAATATAAAGGAAACAATGTCCAAAGCTCACATAACACCAGGAGTAGCACCTGTTTTAAATAGCTGGACTATAAAACATCAGAGTTTACCTACCATTTAGTAGAATATAAAATGTCTTGCTTTAATAGTGGGAAAAATTAATTATTGACTAAATGCTGCTATGCATGGACACCTAACAAAGCTTACAAGCAAGACATCAAGGCATTAATCGATTTCCAACTAACTTTTCTGCATCCCAAGAACAAAACAGGTATAAAAAATATCTAGCAACTAATAAGGTAACATTCACAATGTTTATCAATCATTCAAAAGTTACTAGCCATGCAAAGAAGTGAGAAGATACAATCCTTGATTAGAAGTCATTCACTTGAAATTTACCTAGCAATTACTTGGATGATAGAATTAGTAGACAAGCAAATTACAAAAATTACTATAATTATGTTTCATATGTTCAAGAAGCTAGAGGAAAGAATAAATGTTACATAGAGGCATATAAAAAAAGTAGACCCAAAATGAATATCTACGTATGAAAGTTACAGTTTCTAAGATAAAAAAATACACTGCATGTAATTATCAGTAGATTACATAATGAAGAAGAAGAGATTAGTGAAGTTGAAGACAAAAAGGACATGGAGGGTTGAGGCAAAAAAATAAATTGTAAAAAGAATAGCTGAAATTGGGACTTCTGCTAAGATGGCTTAATAGGAACAGCTTTGGAGCACAGTTCTCAGCTAGAGCAACGCAAAGATGAGTGATTTCTGCATTTCCAGCTGAGGTACCAGATTCATCTTAATGGGACTGGTTGGACAGTGGGTATAGCCCAAGGAGGGCAGACTGAGGCAGGATGTGGTGCTGCCTCACCCGGGAAGGATCTCCCCCGCAATGGAGGAAATTGGGTACTTTTCTGGCCACTCCAGCATTCTGGTTCAGATACTGTGCTTCTCCCATGGTCTTTACAGCCCACAAACCAGGAGATTCCTGCTGGGCCAACAAGATCCGCTGGTTTCCAGCACAAATCTGAGTGGCCATTTTAGCTGGTGCCTGGAATGCCTGTGAGACAGAGCCACCCATTCCCCTGAAAAAAAGGGGGCTGAAGGCAAGAAGCCAAGTGATCTGGCTCAGCAGGTCCCACCCTGACAAAGACCAGCAAACTGAAACTCACTGGCTGGAGAGTTTCACAGCCAGCACAGCAGTTTGAGCTCCACCCTGGATGGTTGAGCTCAGTGGCGAGGAAGGGTGTCTGCCATTACCAAGGCAATCTGCCATTACTGAGGCCGTTCTAACCTTAAATGCGTAAACAAACTCACAAGGAAGTTTACATAGCAGCTGGGCAGAGCCTGCCACAGCTCAGCAATGCCTCTATAGGCAGACAGTGACTAGACTCCCTCCTTGCTGGGCAGGGCATCTCTGAAAAAAAGGCAGCAGCCCATCAGGAACTTATAAATCAAGTCCCACCTTCCAGGGACAGAGCACCTAGGAAAAGGGGCAGTTGTAAGTTCCACTGCAGCAGACTGTCATTGTTCTCAGAAAATAGAATTGTAAAATTAAAAAATTTTAAGACTCTACAGGCAAATTATTAAAACTAATAAAATGGTTTTAGCATAGTAATAGGATACAAATTCAATATGTAAAAATCAATTTTATAATTTAAACCAGACAAATAACTAGAAAAAGAAATTTTAAAAATCTTGAAATTTTCAGTTGTCTTAAAAATTAGCAAGCAATAGAAATTAAAATATTCTCTACACTGAATAATACAAAATTGACAAAAATTAAAAAGACAAAATAAATTAAGTGACATACCATGTTCATGGACTGAAAGACACTATATTGTAAATACTTTGTATATGTCAATTAGAAATTGCTGTATAACAAACTGTCTCCACATTTAGAGAAAAAATAACAAACATTGGTCACTGATCATGAGTCCGGTCATGTGGGAAGTTCTGCTTATCTAGGTCATGCTCAGTTGATTTTTACTTGCTTTATAAGTGCATCTATGGTCATCTGGTAGATCAACTGAAATCTGATTGGAGAATTACTTCACTCACATATTGGGCAGACATCTAGCTTTAACTTGGGCAACAGATGATAATAATAAAGGGGCATTTGTCTCCCATAATTAAGCAGACTGTTCCAAGCTTGTTCATATGGTGTCTTGGCAGAGTTTCAAAAAAGAGAAACTAAACACAATGTTTCTTGAAGCCTAACCTTGCAAAGATTTCATTGAGAAAGCATGATTATAAGAAAGAATGGAATTTGTAGACATTTTTTCCTTTCTATAAAAGATGTTAGTTCTCTCCAATTTTGTTTACAGTTTCAATGAGTACCAATAAATATCCTGTTTTTTTCTCTTCGTGGAAATTGACAAGATGATTCTAAGACCTGCTTTGAAATACAAAGGACCAAAAATAGCCAACATGATTTTCAGAAGAGGAACCAAACTGAAGGCCTACACTAGCAAATAAAAGGGCCTATTCAAAAAGTTGTGGTAATTAAGGTACTATGTTCCTGGTACAAAGATACGTATCATCTTATTTCTAACAAAGTCATCTTGTGCAAGGAGACATGGAAACAACAGTCTTTTCAATACATTGTATTGGGTCAATTGAATATTGATATTCAAAAAAATGAACATTGAGACTTTCTTACACCATAAACACACATAAAGACACACACATACACATGCGTAATGAAACAAGAGACTTCAAGTTTAGGTGGCAAAAGTAGACAGTACAGCTCTTTGGAAAATACACTGGAAAACATCTTTATGTTTTAGGAATAGAGAAGTAATTATTTAACAGGGCATTACATGGGCTAACCATAATTGAAAAATGAGAATTTTGACTATTTTAAAATTAAAAATTTTTGTTCAGCAAATGATGCCATTAAGAATGTGAAAATGTACACCAAAAACAGGACACACACACACACACACACACACACACACACACACACAAACTGCTGCAACTCAATAATAGCAAATCACCAAAGAATATGCAAAAGACTTGAAAAGGGATTTTATAGAAAGTAGATTTCCAAATAATTGATATGCATATAAAAGGTACACAAAACATTAATAGATAAAAGGGAAATGTAAACTAAAACCATAACAAATTAGATAAACACCAGAATGACAAGTGTTGAAGAAGACAGGGAACATCCAAAACTCTTTTATAATACCAAATAGTGCATAAATTGTATAATTATTTAGAAAGTAGTTTGTTGTTACATACTTAAAAATTGCCTTCCCAGGTATCTATGCAGCAGAAATATCTACATATAATCACCAAAACACATGTATAGCGATGTACATAATAGCTTTATTCATAATAGTCCCAAATTGACAACAATATGTGTCCAAAAGTAACAAAATAGATATATAGTACGTGGGATAGTCACATAATGAAGTACTGTGCAGATATAAGAAAGGACAAATTATATTCAACACCGTGAATAAAACTCACAAACTCGATGCTGAGCGAAAGATGCCAGACACAGAAAAGTATTTATTTGTGGTTCCATTTACTACAGTTAAGTGAAAGACAAAATTAAATTACAACGTTAACAGGTAGAAAACTGCTATTTTTGGGAGTGCTGCAACCTGAGAGAAGCTTCTGTGGGAATGGTAATCCTCTGTTTACTGACCTGCGCTAGAGTTCTGGGAAAAAAACCCAGAAGATAAAAGCCAATAATGTTTAATAATAAATAGGCTGTTTTAAAATAAGTAAAAGAATTTAAAAATATATCTGACAGTTTATTTCCCAGATATGGTTTAATAACTGATAAAACTAAATATTATAATTGCATATTTTATGTTCTCTGCTCATCTTAGCTTTTGTTGCATTCACTAGTCATTCAATAATGCCATATACTTGTCTGAGCTTTAATTTGAGTTTAACATCCAAACTGTGTCTCTGCTGGATTTGACATCACTACTTTGTATAATTGTTTTAAAATCAACCTCATTAGACAACATTAAGCCATAATTCCCAATACAAGAAAGTGCATTTTTTTAATTAACTCATTTCACAATTTAATGGGAAAGGTTCAGATATTTTTTTTCCTGGGAAAATAGATGGATTTATGTCAAGAATAATTCTCATGCTGAAATACAAAGGCGTAAGTCCTTAAAATAAGAAACTTTAGAGCACTTGGCCCAAGGAGACAGTCTTTCCCAGCTCAAGAAGCAAGCATCTATAGAGACTGAGATGGAAGCCATAGGAGTGATGGCTTTATCGTTCATGTCTTCTTGGGTAAAATTATAATTTGAAGGATAGTTAGTTGAATCAAACAAAAAAAGTATTGTTTTATTTGTCTCATGTATTTGTCATTAAAGATTTAAGTGCCACTTGAATTTGAGTGGGGCAGATTTAAAGTGATTTGACAGAGGCATTAAACACACTGATGAACATTTGTTACTGTTAACCATTTTCTTCTTAAAACTATCTCCTTTGGTTTTCATTATCCAATTTTTATTTTTTCTCCTCTTTTACTATCATTAGATATTCATTCTAGATTTATTTCAAGAATTATTCTTTATCAATCTAATCAGTTTTTAAGAGTCAAAGTCATAATTCCAAAGTGCTTCATTTTCATCTCTCAGAGCTTTTTGTTCTAAATATAACACCCAAAATATCTTAAAGAAAACCCTTTCCCAAATTTTTTTTTCTTTACATTTTGATGATTCTCAAATCTAATCAAGAACTACTCTGATTTCTGGACCTATACTTCCAATGATCTAATAAATGGTTTAATTTGGAAGGCCTAAAGGCACTTAAAATCAATTACATTGAAAACTTAACCATTATTTTCCATGGGACTCATTCTGTATCATCTATCTTGGTGAATGGTACCACTCTTGGCCTTGTAATCTTCTTCCCACATACACATGCCTCATTGCATATCATCAATTCAGTTACTGCCTTCTACAATTGCTAGCTTTTAATATTGTTTGTATCCATCATCTGTCTTCCCTCCTTGAGTCCAGGCTGTTACCACTTGTTTTTTTTTTTTTTTTTTTTGGTCTGGCTTTTAAATCTTTGCTTATTAA
This sequence comes from Saimiri boliviensis, assembly GCF_048565385.1. Taxonomy (NCBI): domain Eukaryota; kingdom Metazoa; phylum Chordata; class Mammalia; order Primates; family Cebidae; genus Saimiri; species Saimiri boliviensis. The sequence continues at coordinate 58,041,614 of NC_133461.1, forward strand.
TTACTCTTCCAGACCTGAGTAGTCTTTCTTCAGCTTCTTTCTGCAAAGGGAACCAGAGGGAAGTGGGAGAGAGTTTTCAAGGTTAAGCAGATAGAAAAAAACAAGTTGGGACATGCAATCAACAGTGTGGGTTGGAATATTCTGGAGAGAAGACTAAGGGTAGGGAGCCCCTCTGTGCCAGCAAAAGACATTCCAGAGGATAGATAGAGGCAGAACAGTGAGTAGGAAAAGGAAATGGGCAGTAGAGCCAACTGATAAATCTCTGCACAGGGCTTATTCTCTGAACAGGGGCGATGATCTAGTCAACTGAACCTGTAGTTAAGCAATGGGTAATTAAGAGTATAGTCAAGATCAGGAATATTAGGACCAAATGGATACTGACCAGAATTACAAATAAATCTGAATGATTCAAAGTGCAGGAACTGGAGTGGACTGGAGTATAAATGATGCGAATTTCTTACATACACTCTCAGCCAGCTCTGTTAAGTGGTCAAAATGAGTGTCAGTGTATGGAAGCTTCTGAGAGGCAAATTTCTGTGCACTCTTAGAATCTCTTTTAGTCAGCAGAATTGGTCAGCAAAGAAATGGGTTGCCATGTGAGCAAGTGAGTTCCCAGTGAAGCTATCCTGTCAGCTATTTCTGCTTTACATAGATGAGGGGAGTAAATAATTTCTAATATCCTTTATAATTCACAAATACACATTTTTATCTTACCTCTCAATTTGAAAGTTATGATTTGGTTCCAACTGGGCATATGTGACACTCATTCTTCTTGCATGTAGCAGATACTAATTTTCAGACATCCTGTTTGTGTAACGTTCCATATACTCAAAGGAGTGGTTTTCACCTTAGCCCTATTTATATTCAACAAATACAATGTTTTAGTTTGCTCTCGCCTTCCCCTCCTACTTGAACTGGGTTGCCGGTTAACTCAACCAGTTAATTTAATCAGACCTTTGGTTTAACTGGATCTGTTAGTGGAACACGAAAGATGAAGGCAACCTGAAGTGCAGGATCTAAGTCATGGGATTCAGCTTTGGCAAGCAGAGATGCATAAAACTAACCGGCCCTTGATGGAGAGACCAAAACCAAGCAGCAGTGACAGAAGATCTAACTCAGGAAGCTTCTAGCTGAGAAAGCTGTACTTCTTAGATTTGTTGTCAACTGTAACATTTGGAAGTGGTAAATCATTGCAGGAGCCAGTGTGCTTGGCAACCACATTCCTGCCTGGGTTGCTGGCAATACAAGCTGTGGCTTCATAGTCTCATACTGTTCTGATGGGGACATGTGAGCCATCGGTGACTGATCATTTTGGGAAAACCTGACAGAAAACAGAAATTTTCCTAACTTTTTTGTTACTATAATGAAGTGAGCAGAGCTGAATGAAATAAAGTTGTCTCATTTATTATACAGATGACTCACATGCTTTCTGATTCATGCCAGTAAAATCACTCTGCCACTGGCAGAAATATGCCAGGACCTAAGAAAAATTGTGCTCTATGCAACCCCAGTCCCCAGCAAGGCCTGGGATATCATGATGCTGTTCAGATTTGCCCTTCTGCCTTGGAGCTGGGGCAGTTAGTCACCTATTTGCAAGATGACTTTTATGGCTATAGTTATACCCTTTGGGATAGAATGTTGTTAATCAACCCTGTCCATGACATCATAAAATTAACAGCTCCTGAATATAAGTAATGTATTATATATAGCTTTGTCATTCCCTTTTAAGATACTTCTCTTCTTTCATCCATCAGGTAAAACAAAAATGCAGTGGAAACCTGTACTTTCAGAACAGATGCCTTTATAATTGTGCTGCTGGAAAGAATGTGTTGTCATGCTCTGTGTTATGTCTCTTTTCCATCTGGTTTCTGTCTGGCTATGTTTGCGCTGCAGCCATCTTTTCCCCTTGACTTAGTTTTAAAACTCGATGTGATGGGGGTATTGCTAAGAGTTTGAATAAAAGCAGAATGTACTTGTATGATGTCATTATTATACTTTCCCTGGTTAGACACGCTGAGCATTTATCATATTAGTCATGAATAAAGTGCATTTGGATTGTCTTTTCAGAATATGTGTAGGTGAACTATTTCTAGGTTCATGCTAAAACCCCAAACTAATTGTGATTAGTGTTTAACAATGAAAGCTGACTTTTAAAAGAAATACATTTGGTTTATATCTATTGAGATTTTCCATTTATCAAGAGCAGTTTGCACTTTTCTCATTGGTTTAAGTAAACTGTTTTTTCGAAATAATAAACGAAAACCTAGATCTTCAAGTGCTTTTACTTTTTCTCGTTTATCCGACTTCTATGTGAATGCAAAGGTTTAGGCACAGGGAAATAAAATGATTTACATAAAATAACAGGCAAAAAAATGAACATTATGGTACCTGGGCCTCAGGATCTTTTTCTTACATTCTAACAAGCAATGAATTCTGTACATCATTTCATTCTCATATATGATATTTATAGGTATTTATTTCTATGAAATGGTTATTCATTGAGAAAAATATTCTACTTCTTTCTTAATGGGTTTTGCATTCTCCTCTTGAAAAATTAAAATTAAAATCATCCCCATATGACAGCTTACAGTTTTCAAAACATTTTTCTTTCCCTGTTCACTGATCTTTATTTTCGCTATACAGCACATTTTTATCTTCAGTAGTGGGAGTCTGGCACATGGATTCTTAAAGAAAAAAGAGAGCTGGAAGGCATCTATTTAAGTTGATATTGATTCTCTTGCAAACCCAAATGATACATAAAGAGTAATGTTTTAATGTAAGGTAAGATTTTTTAGGGAAAATTCTAAGATACTTTAATAAATGTAGATTGGTCAATACAGTAAATTAGATATGATTACTTGTTGACCCATCTCTGAACCAATTACATTGTACCTTATCATCTGGAGTTTCATAAGTATGTTTTATTGGACTTGATTTCTTTGTGTTTTCTCCATGAAATCAGGTTTTCCTGTAAAATAAGCCCAGTAAATGCCAGTTAATGTGTTTTCCTGTTAAGAAATGTATAATGCATGTTTGCATGATAGAATCTCTGGGATGTTACAAAATCAAGAAACTCTTTTGATTATGTTTAATTTTGTTAAATTAATCATTTTTCTCCTTTTCCATGAAGACTAACATCCTGAAGAGTTAGTGCTTCATAAGACATTTATTAGGAATTTCTGAACTAAAAGTCTCTTCTGGTAGATAATATAGAATTATTTCTCAAAATTATTACTAAGATGCAAAGTATGGAGATTTTAGTGAAACATAAATTATATTTTTATGTTATGAGATTATTTATTTAAATAAATAACTGCTTCCTTTGAAAATAATGAAAGAAACTGAACTGTGGGCTTCTTAAGGTAGCAACTGAATATTTATTTTTGTATTGTTATCACCCAGCTCAATTCCAGAGTCAGAGTTCAATGTTTATTGAGATAATAACAGTAAAGAAAAACATATCTGAGGACTTTATACTACCTTGTACACAAGAATACTCACTCAAATGTTGTAAAGAAAACTAAAATCTGTTCTGGACCATGCAAAATGGTACATTTTATTTAAATGGTTCATGTTTTCTTTTATGAAATAACTTTGGTCACTAGCAGAGTCTCATTGAGAATGAATACTTTCCATTTATATTTTTCTAAGCAAAAAGAAAAACAATGCAGAATCGTAGAGTAGCTGTTACAGCTGTCCCATAAGGGACTGACAAGTTTTTTTTTTTCTTTTTTTTTTTTTTAAATGACCGTTTTCTAAGAGACAATAGGAAACAATATTAATTAAACCTGTCTCTTTTTTTTCCCTGCTACTTCCAGTGCAAGATATACATTTATTTAATTTTTTGTCATTCCAGTGATGATGTTCCACTGGAATGACAAACATTTTTCAAATAGTGTTTTCCACTGGAATGACAAACATTCTTCAGTGGAATTTTTGGAGTTGTTGTTTTATTTTTATTTTTGTTTTGAAACTGTTGGAAAAACCATGGAATTATGTTATGGTATTGCATACGTAGACTGGCAAAACAGAAACGTAAAGTGACAGTAGCCAATGTAGTGGTAATTTGGGGTTAATAATAATTTAGTGTTGATAGTAATCCATGACTAATTATCTTAATTCTCTCTATAGTTTCCTTTTGATGCCCTAAAGCTTTTGCCTATTTTGTTATTTGTTTTAACTTTGGGGGAATCAAATAATATTACAACAAGCATGGAGAGGGTCTCTGAGTAGACAAGTGATATTGAAGCTGTGTAGAATTATGGTCTGCCAACATACTCATTAGATTTGTAGGCCCCACGTATACATATTTCTGGCATTAATCTGGTGGACTGGAGCTATGGTCTTGACATAGAAAATATCACTGTGTCTTGATACTGGAGTGAGACCCCCAGGCTGATGGAAACATCTTTCAAACTATTAACTGTATAATAGATTATTTTGCCACATCAGTCAGAGAAAAATTTTGGCCCTCTGAGTCCATGTGTTTATTTCTTCTCACTGAATTACTTGCTCTTCAGCATTGCCCTCCTTGTTATTTTTCTTGTGGTAGTTATTTAACTATGGCATCTATTCATTCCTCTTCTCAAGCCTTCTGGATGATTGCATTTTATTGCTACAATGTTTTATTCTTTCAGTAAGACTATTATCTTTCATTAGTTATCCAGCATCTGGAATTCTATACCTTTTTTAAAAACATAATTAGAGGAGAATGAACACTTCCACTCAAAGTCTACTCGTTTACAACTTCATTAAATACATATTTTGAATAACTTGAATTTTATAATATGAGAAGGAAAAGAATAATGGGAGAAGTGAATTCAGCTTAGTATCAAATTTCAGTACTTTAATGATTATGCTAAATGAATTAAATTATTAAAGAATTATGTGAATATTTATTGAATTGGCTATGCTGTGCCAGGGACTAGCACCTACTAAATACCAGGTGATTGATGACCATATTGTGAGAACAAGATAGACATTAATACTTCCTTTATGGGACTTCTGTCTATTTACAATGCCTAAACAGATACATGGTAAAATTACAATGCACTGTTATACTTCCTATAAAATGGTGGTGGATACAACATTCCAGGCAAAGATTATACCAAATGCACAGTACTTGAATTAGAAAAATTCTTGGGGGCATATTCTACAAAGCACAGAATAAGGCCAATGTAGCTAGCAGGTAGCAAGTAAGAGAGACTGATGACAGATGAGACAGAGGTTCAACCAGGCAGCATCTTGATCCTTTGTGAGTAGCTGGAATTTTATTCTAGGTGCAATGCAGAGTTTTCAAACAAAGGAAAGGCCTAACTGGATTTGCGATTTTAGGATTTCATACTTCTGGGTAAAAAAAAAATGAAGCAATGGAAGTAAAAAGTAGAAGCAGAGATAAGTCTTAAGCTTTTTCTTCTTTTCTTTTTTTGTTTTTAAGTTCAGAACAGAGTGTTGATGGCTTGGTTAGGGTGGTAGTAATTAGAAAAAATAGAAGTACATAAAATGGAGAAATATTTCTGGAGGTGACATGATAGGATTCATCGTGTGATATAGGAAGTAAAGGGAAGGAAGGAAGTGCAAATGAATGTTTTTCTGGGTTGATTTTATTGACAGGGCTATTTACTGAAAGAGGAACAGATCTGGAGGTTTAGATTGTATGAGCAAGTTTTGTTTGAAACTTCTGCTTTGGACTTCCTATGTTTGAGATGCCTCCTAGGCAACTATGTGGCAATTAGAGCCTATTTATCTATCTATTATAATTCTCTATCTATCTATCTACTTGCCTATTTATGTACAAGTCTGGGACTCAGGCAAGTCTAGACTGAAGGTATAAGTCTAGAAGTCAGTGTGCAGATGGTGCTGGAAACCAGTGAATTAGGGAGGAGTGAGCAGTCTCAGGAATGAGTGCTGAGACATCCCTCTCTGGGGAATTTTGGTAAAGGAGGAGAAGCCAACAAAGAAGACTGAGAAGGAGAGGCCAGAGGGTAGGAAGAAAGCCAAGGAGTGCAGTGACACTGAATTTTAGAGCAGAGAATGCTTCAATAAACCAATACTGTTTGTGCCAAATGTTGCTAAATAGTTGAACAATGTGCAGACAAATGTGTCCCTGATTTAGCAACATGGAGCCTTTGATAATGTGGACAAGAATAATTTAAGTGGGGATGGGGAGATGCAACCCAGGTAAACAAGGGTTGAATGCAAGAAATGGGAATGCAAAATGGATAAGAAGCAGAGTGTATAAAAAATTCTTTCTTTCTTTCTTTTTATTTTTATTTGTAAAGTGGAACAGAGGAATGAGATGGGAGCCGGTATGGAATGTGGAGGCCAACAAAGGTTTATTTGTGCTTAATGAAAACTCTTCTGACATTTAAAAATATGGTTTGGCTGTGTCCCCACCCAAATCTCATCTTGAATTGTAACTCCCACATTCTCACATGTCATGAGAGGAACCTCGTGTGAGGTGATTAATCATTGGGTCAGGTCTTTCTCCTACTTTTTTTTTTGTTTGTTTGTTTGTTTTGTTTTTGTTTTTTGAGACGGAGTTTTGCTCTTGTTACCCAGGCTGGAGTGCAATGGCGCGATCTCGGTTCACCGCAACCTCCGCCTCCTGGGTTCTGGCAATTCTCCTGCCTCAGCCTCCTGAGTAGCTGGGATTACAGGCATGCACCATCATGTCCAGCTAATTTTCTGTATTTTTAGTAGAGATGGGGTTTCACCATGTTGACCAGGATAGTCTCGATCTCTTGACCTTGTGATCCACCCGCCTCAGCCTCCCAAAGTGCTGGAATTACAGGCTTGAGCCACCGTGCCTGGCTCTCCTACTGTTGTTGTGATAGTTGATTTAGTCTCAGGAGATCTGATGATTATATAAAAATGGGAGTTTTCCTGCACAAACTGTCTTCTCTTGTCTGCCACCATGTTAGATATGCCTTTTACCTCACACCACAATCATGAGGCCTCCCCCGCCATGTGGAACTGTAAGTCCAATAAACCTCTTTCTTATGCAAATTGCCCACTCTCAGGTATGTCTTTATCAGCAGTGTGAAAAACAGACTAATACAATGAGGTAATACACATTTCATAGGAACAAAGAAATTTCAAGAAATAACTGGAATTCAACTGTTAGTTAGCAGTCAAATATTTTTATTAACACAGTTCATTACCTACCTCTCCTTATTACTTCTCTGTATACCTGATTACAAATGTATGTTATGATGATAATGATCCAGTGAACAACTAGTGTGAAATAAATGTTTCTGTTTTATATAGATATGAGTATCCGGAGCAGTCATGGGAAGCAGTAATATATTCTTTGTCTTAAGGTGCCCTGGTGAATGGCAATTTTTTTCAAAAACGTTGTATTTTCAGCTCCATGACTCTAGCTGCAATGGAAATGTAATATTTTGGCCACATTAAGTGCAGCTTGTCCTTCTCATCGACTGGTTTTTACAGTGATGTTTCTGGAACCCTGATGCCACTGTGGTCTCTGCCTTTTTGAGTCATTCTAAAGTCATCTTATTAAAACAGAGGGAAACTTGAACAGAAAATCAGCTTCTACCTTGTTAACAGAACTCTGCAGTTCTCAAACATTTCAACATCAGGGGAAGAGCGGTAAAAGAGAAAGTCTGTGTTTGCAGTCAGCCTGAGCTCCCCACTATCCTAAGGCCCTCCTTTCTGTGAACTTCATTGAGACCAACGCCAACACCACCACACATGCCTTTGGAGGTGGTCTCTGAGTAGACGTGCCTTAAAAGTTTTAAAAACACCTATCAGTGTTTTAAAATCTTCTATGTGGACTAGAAAGAGTTAAAATAATGTAAAAACTGACATATTAGTGTGCATAGCTCCAAGGACTGTCAAATGCAGAGAGTCCTTTGTGGACAGATAGTTACCTTACACTCAATATGTTTGGCTGGCCAGGCACAATGGGTCACACCTGTAATCCCAGCACTTTGGGAGGCCAAGGTGAGTAGATCACTTGATGTCAGGAGTCTGACAACATGGTGAAATCCCATCTCTACTAAAAATACAAAAACTTAGCCAGGCATGGTGGTGGATGCCTGTAATCCCAAATACTTGGGAGGCTAAGACAGGAGAATTGATTGAACTCAGGAGGCAGAGGCTGCAGTGGGCCAAGATTTCCCACTGCACTCTAGCCTGGATGAGTGAAATTCCAATTCAAAAAAATTATATATGTATATATATATATATATATATATATATATATATATAAAATATTTTTTATATCCAGGAACTGTCAAATGGGGCATTTGGAAATAAGACTCCATCTCAAAAAAAAATACATATATAATAAAATTAAAAATATAAAATTTATATATATATATATATACACATACATATATATATGGCTGGAAGAGTTTTCAGAGGACAGATAATCTAATGTTTTGATAGTTGAGGATGTTGTTCCTTATCTTGGCAAGGAGATCAGGTTCAGGGACTAATTCAGCCATATGCCCAAAAGACAGAAAGGAGTATCACCCTGTTGAGGATTGGAAGCATTGTCTTCTCAATCAGAAGTACTCCTGGGTTGCAGTAGGTAGAGACTGCTATCTGACCTTACCTGGGAAGTGTGTATCCATTCCCATGTGGCCTCTTCAAAACCTGTGTGTTTATTTATAATTTCATCTATGTTGCAGTCCAAGAGTAGAGACAAAACTTGCTACCTTAGGTAAATTGCTTCCTCTAGGTGGCTACAGTAAAATCGCTAACGTAAAATTGTGGTGTATGCCTCATTATTTGTCTCTGAACTCCAGGGAACTGTCAAATGGGGCATTTGGAAATGACAGACATCTAATCAACATGTTTGCAGCTGTTTTACGATTTGCCAATTGTTAACATAATGGTGTGTCTGCTGTTTCATAAAGGTCATGCTGTCACATAATTCCTGTCTGTAAAGCCTCATTCACTACAAGGTGAGTGCTTCAGAAACGACATGGTAGTATGATGGTTTCAGACAGATACACTTATCTGTGTGCATTTGATGCAAAGTTGGGAATGAAACTCAGAAAACATCAATACTATTCCTCTCATTGTTCTTTTGTACTGCCCTGTTTCAAAAGCTAACCCTATAAAAATAGAAAATGAGTATAATTAAGTGGTCTAATTTAGAATTACGAACTTTTAAAGTTGACTATTGAATTTACTTTGATGCAAAAATTTCAGCCTTTTGAAATGTTAGCCATCGTTCATTCTGTGTGTGTTTGTTTGTGTGTGTCTAGATTGAAAGGAAGACACAATTTAAAAATCTTTAAAAAAGGAAAGCTCTTTTGATTCTATGATGTACATAATTTAGAAGTGAAAATAATGTTGTTTGATGTTATTTTTAATTGTTATAAGTGGTAAGGTGCTTTGCTCAAAGTAGGAAGTACTCATTTTATCAGGGTTTTAATTCATTTTTAATAGGAAGATGAGAACATAGCCAGCATTCATCTAAGCCAACATTCACTTTCAAAATTTTGGAACCAACCCATCTTAATTTGTTTATGCTACTATAACAGAATACCTGGGACTGGATAATTTATTTTAAAAACCAGACACTTATCTCTCACAGCCTTAGAGGCTGGGAAGTCCAAGATCAAGCTGACATTTAGTCTGGTGAAAGCCTTCTTGCAGCATCCTCACATGGCAGAAGACAGAAGGACAAGCTAGCCAAAAGCTGCAGGAATCCCCTTTTATAAGGGCTTTAATATCATTAAGGATATTAAAGCCCTTATAAAAGGGGATTGTCTCATCAACACATAAAGTCCTCACATCTTAATAACATCACATTAGCAACACCTGAATTTGGAGGCTATGCACTCAAACCTTAGCACAATCTTATCCTTCAAGCCAGTCTCTCACACTCATGCAGAGACCTATTGACTAATGAGGGTCATTCGATAATGCACTACAGTTATTCACAGCCAACACCTTAGATCTTCTTCACTTTATCTAGATTTACATTCTCTGACCATATTTCTAAGTAATTCAAACCTTTGCTTTCTGTCCTCAGACCTACTGCTGCCTCTCAGCCCTCCTATAGACTATGAATTATATTGTTTACTGTTTCTTGTGATATCATTCTCATTATTTTTCTTTTCATTTGTACAGATTTATGGGGGTACATGTGAGATTTTGTTACATGCATAGATTGTATAATGAGTAGAGAAACTATAGCATATATCCACAATGAAATACTATTCAGCCAAAAGAGAATGAAGTTTTATCTTTTGTATTGTTACTGTTTTTAACACGAATCCTAGAATTGTAAATTGGAGTGAAAATGAATGTTCTGAATTTACCTTTATGTTTAATGTTTAAATTTATTTTTATTTTTATTTTTATTTTTATTTTTTGAGACGGAGTTTCGCTCTTGTTACCCAGGCTGGAGTGCAATGGCGCGATCTTGGCTCACTGCAACCTCCGCCTCCTGGGTTCAGGCAATTCTCCTGCCTCAGCCTCCTGAGTAGCTGGGATTACAGGCAAGCGCCACCATGCCCAGCTAATTTTTTTTTTGTAATTTTAGTAGAGACGGGGTTTCACCATGCTGACCAGGATGGTCTCGATCTCTTGACCTCGTGATCCACCCGCCTCGGCCTCCCAAAGTGCTGGGATTACAGGCTTGAGCCACCGTGCCCGGCCTTAAATTTAATGTTTAAAGTTTAGTGTTAACTTTCTGACTCCATAGCATCTAGATCTCAGCATCATTTGGTCAGAGGCAACTTGACTCCTTGGCTTTTGTCTTTCTTGACTCCTTTGGATAGGACTGGGTGGCAATACTCTATTTGGGTCATCTGAATTCAACTCCTGACTCAATTATAGCCATGGTGTCTGCAGAGGTTGTATTCAGATAGATCATTATTTATTGTATGTAATCTCAGCGCTTTAATATAATAGGTTAATCCTTTGTAAATAGTCACTAAGTATGGCTTCAGGGGTCTGTGTAGTCTCTAAAATTTGGTGGTAAACTAATAAATATCATCCAGAACCAGCTGCTGTAGTCAGGCATTTGTATTTCAAAAGAACAACCAGAAGGTAATTGGAACATCAAATTCAATCCCATTACTAATGTATAGTCTTATACATTAGTATAAGAATAAAGGAATCTATTTCTAGATCCTTTGATCAATAACTTAAAATCATCTATTGAGGAGAATTGTCAGGGTAAGAATCACCACTTTTAATTAGCATTTCTCAAAATGTTACACTTTCAGGGGATCAGGGAGATCAAAACTGTTTTATAATAATCCTAAAAAGTTATTTGCCTACTTCACCCTTTCTGTCTTATGTATACAGTGTAATTTCCCAGAGCTACATAGTGATGCCGTCATCATCCTGACAACTAATGGAATTTGTGCTTGTATATTCTTGTGTCTTAAATTTTCTGTTTTCAAAATATGCTACCTATCTATCTCCTACATAAATGAAGACATTTGGGCCTCCTCAGTGATTTTCAAGAATATAAAGAAATCCTGAGACCAAATAGTTTGAAAATGTCTGATATAGTTACTGCAAAATACGTTTTGCTACTTGTATTGTTAGACTCTTTAAGATAAAATATTTTTCACTGTCTCCTCAATTTTTAATCATTATATAAACTGATGAAAGGCTGCCTTATTGCTTATTCTTCAGAAAGGCAATAAGAATTTCCATATATACACTTACTGTGTACTCATACAAATAAACAATACAAAATTTTAAAAAAGGAAAGAAAGACTAGACTTTCACTTATATAAACAAAAATTCTTTTTTTTAAATTGTATTTTAAATTCTGGGGTACATGTGCTGATCTTGCAGGATTGTTGCATAGGTAAACACATGTCATGGTTATTTGCTGTCTCCATCCCTGTCACCTACATCAGGCATTTCTCCCAGTGTTATCCCTCCCCAACCTCCCCTCCCTGCTATCCTTCCCCTAACCCCCACCCCACAACAGATACCAGTATGTGACATTCTCCTCCCTGTGCCCATGTGTTCTCATTGTTCAACACATGCTATGAGTGACAACATGTGGTGTTTGTGGTGTTTGGTTTTCTGTTCAATGCCACAATGAACATATGTGTGCATGTGTCTTTATAATAGAACAATTTATAGTCCTTTGGGTATATATCCAGTAACAGGATTGCTGGGTCAAATGGAATTTCTATTTCTAGATCCTTGAGGAATCGCCATACTGTCTTCCACAGTGGTTGAACTAGTTTACATTCCCACCAACAGTGTAAAAGTGTTTCTATTTCTCCACATCCTCTCCAGCATCTCTTGTCACCAGATTTTTTTAATGATCTCCATGCTAACTGGCGTGAGATGGTATCTCAATGTGGTTTTGATTTGCATTTCTCTAATGACCAGTGATGATGAGCATTTTTTCATATGTTTGTTGGCCTCATAAATGTCTTCTTTTGAAAAGTTTCTGTTCATATCCTTTGCCCACTTTTGAATTTTTTTTTCTTGTGAATCTGTTTTAGTTCTTTGTAGATTCTGGATATTAGCCCTTTGTCAGATGGATAGATTGCAAAATTTTTTTCCCATTCTGTTCATTGCTGGCTCACTCTAATGATTGTTTCTTTTGATCTGCAGAAACTCTTAGGTTTAAGTAGATCTTCTTTTTTTTTAATTTGAGATGGAGTCTTGCTCTGTTGCCCAGGCTAGAGTGCAGTGGCATGATTTCAGCTCACTGCAGCCTCTGCCTCCTGGGTTCAAGCAATTCTCTGCCTCAGCCACCCAAGTAGCTGGGATTACAGGTATGAACCACCGGGCTGGCCCGTCTTTTTTAAGGCTGAATAGTAGCCATTGTATGGATACTACTCATTGTGTATATTCTATTTATACTTTATTACATGGATACTATCAATTGTCTTCATATATATAATCACATTTTCTTTTTACCCATTTACTGGTTGATGGACACTTAGTTTGACTGATTATTTTGGAAATAACATGAAAGCCTAAGAGAAAGTTTGATTTTTTATCTGACATTTTTTGCACAGCAATTTGGGCAATATTTTTCATTCTTTAAGTCATTAAATTAAACTTTTGGCTTTGTAACTGTTCTTTAGCTATCTAGTTGGATTACCTGGGGATGGCAGAGCACAGAGTGGGAACAGTATTTCAAAGAAAAAAGGTAGGAAAATGAAGACTTGGTAGTCTTATTGGAATATGGACAGAAGAATTTGACCTATTACTTTGATTATTTTTAGGTTGGACTGTTTATTCTAACTCTAGAAAATGGAATAGAGACTGAAGTACTTAGTATATATCATGGTCAATTATTTGGAATTACATTTAAGGACAAGATGTGCTTTCCAAATTCTGAACATTCACTTTTACTCCAATTTATCATCCTAGGTTTAGTATAACAAACAATAACAATATAGACAAATGACTTTCTGTTTTTAAGTCAGGCCCAGTTTGCTGAGGATAATGATTTGTGACATGAACCTGAAGAAGCTGCAATAATTGACATAGTCCAAAGTAGCAATCTGATTACAGTACTCTCAATTGCAGCTTTCTCTTAAACGAATTCTGTCTTGAACTTGAGGAATGATGTCATAATGTCTCACTGTATACATTTTCCATATATACAAAGGAAAAACAATATCCACCAACATTTTACATGTAAAGATCTGAAAGGAGAATGTGGATAGTTTTCATGTTCAGATAATCCACTATTGTATTAAGTTGGAATTGGGTCATAGACCTGGGAATATCTGAATTCTTCCTTCAACTCATTTCTGAAGAGGAAAAGACAAGTCAAGTACTTGTTGCTATTTACTGGGCATTGCCTTAACCCAGAGAGAGTTTGGTGGCACCCAGGGAATACTTTTCTTAAATTATACTGGCAAAGTACCAGAATGACAGCCAGTCCACACACCTATTTTGCCTAATTTCAGTTTGAGACTTGGTGCCTTGCTAGGTATTGAAAATAAAAAGATGAGTAACCCAAATTCTTTCTCTGAAGGAGTTTACTTTTTAATAGGTGATTACTGATAGTGCCAATGTAGTTATTTTTATGAGATACGCTGATGACTAAAACATATAGTTTTCTTGAGTCATGCTAATATTTGGGCTCACCAAATTCCTTTCAAATGTTTATTAAACTGTGGTTTCCTCAAGGGTTATGTATGTGGCAGAGTAATGATTGGCCAACGAAAAGGAGGAGGTGGTAACTGCATTGTGGCAATATATGGCCCACAACTTCTATCATTTGTGAACTCATAACAATTTTGAAAGTCCTGAAATTTCGAGAAAAGAAATTAAAGATATGTTTCCATCAAATATAAAATATTTGCATCTTCATTTGTGGGAGATAATTGTTATCATACTGTTCTTATCTAAAACCAACCCCTTAAATAAATAATCTATAAAAATCAATACTGTCTTTACTCTGTCTATAATAGTCTTCTACTGTAATTTTCCAAAAGCTATGAACAAGGTGTCATTGCTAGGTTCAAGGCATTATATTTTAAACACTATTTCCATAAGTCAAGAAAACAGCATTAACTTTCGGTGTTAAATGAAAGCTATGGTGAGAAAAACAATATTAAGAATTGTTAAGAAATCCCTATAACTTTTCACAAAATGTCTAGCTTTAAAGGAAAGGATAGTACTTTTTTAAAATAAGAAAACGACCAGTACTTGGAAATGTAATGTAAGACTTTGAGTACCTGGTTTGTGGTTTAACTGGTAGTATGGGCTATACCCATGCCTCTTCTTGAACACTTACTATTTTAAATTGTATTTAGTTGTCAGCACTGCTGATGGTAGGCAAGAAGTTTGACTCTTAGTAGGAGCTCAAAATGCGTTGGTTGAATGCTGGTTTAGTATCAAAATTCAATCCATGTTTCTAAAGCCCTTTTAAACAAAATAGCACATTTCCAGAATGTTAACTTCTTTATAAAGTATGAGTCTCAAATTTTTTCTTGTTCATTCTTTTTGTGATTGTTGTTCATTTGTCTAGCCCCTTCCTTTACAGACATGCCCAGAATAAAAAGGTTGTAACTTACATTCTTAAAGATAAAACTGACAGCGATACCAGTTAACATGAATTAGTCTGACTCGTGGCAGTCCCAAATTGTTGGCAGTATTGTGGCTTTTACAATGAAAATCAGTGAGTTAAATTGGCTAGAACAAATAAGGTGATAGAGGGTAATGATGAGTGGCAGAAAGAAAAAGAACCTGCAATTTAGGAACCAATAAAGCCATTGCAGTTAGCTTAGCACGAAAACTTGATGAGATGATTATATGTTTTAAAAGTGGTAGCCAAGGATTTTATTGTTTATTTAGTGAAGTTAAAAAGAGAGCTTCTTATTGAGTCTTTTGCTTCGATGAAAAATTGAGATCTCATTCAAATTAGAATTAAAGAAAAGTCATTTGACAAGGACATGTATGAGATTAGGCTGGATAATCAGAACATTTCCAGAAAAATGTTTCATTTTCACCAGAATGAAATCAAATTAATTGTTTATTAGAAGCATAACTCTGTGAACAGGCTGTTCTTCATGCTTATGTGAGAAGTGTTTTAAGGATCTGATTTGATAAATATGAAACCAACTATGATTCTTCACCATGAAAATAGTGTACAATCTTCACTTCTGAGTCATTATTTTAGCTGGCAGTTCATAAAACAGTGTGTATAGATATGGGGGTCAAATGTGGGGAGATAGGATTTCTTAGGGCTTCTACAAGTAGTCCTCCTTTTTTGCCCCTGTGATATCAGAAACACCAAACTTGATGACGACTAGATGGGGGTGAAGTCAATGATTGATGTTTCCTAAGCAAATTATCAGTTTTGCAGACCCATTATTACTATCAACACATCCATGCCCATCCCCAGATCTGAGGTTCAATGCCAAATATTAAAAAATCCTGTGATGAGCAACTGGTAAGTGGTAAGAAAGCCTTAATATACTCATTCTGAGAGCTACTAAATATATTTTAGGCTGTAATATACTTAAACAACTATACCAGGACACATAGTTATATGCCATCAACTGACTATTGGATTAAGATCTAGCAAACTCCTATGATGTTTAGATACAAATCAGAGGGTTTCCAGAGAGAATCTGGAAATTATGGGATGGAAAAGCCTGCCCCAGCACGTTGACTTGCTTCTCTCTTTCTCTTTTTCTTTCTGTCTCCCAAAGAACAATGGATGGAGACTTAACTTACTGGGATTCTCAGGTAGCAATATGGAAACAATGGTGGCCCCAAAGTAGGTGGTAAGGAAACCCCTTCTGTGGCAGACACACCTGTGTTCAGGGGATCTTGACATGTGGCAGTGTCTCAGGCCCATCCCCAGATGTGGATTTACCATAAAGTTACAGGCTTTCTTAAATTTAATTTTATTATGTCTTTATTTATTTATTTGAGACAGGTTCTCACTCTGTCACACAGATGAGAGAGCAATGGTACGATCTTGACTCACTGAAGCCTCCAAATCCTAAGCTCAAGCAATCCTCCCACTTCAGCCTCCTGAGTAGCTGAGACTGTAGGTGTGCATCACCATACCCAGCTAATTTTTGTATTTTTAGTAGAGACAGGACTTTGCCATGTTGCCTAGGCTGGTCTCGAACTCCTGGGTTCAAGTGGCCTGTCTGCCTCAGCCTCCGAAAGTGCTGGGATTACAGGCAGGAGTCATCATGCCCAGCAGCTACACGCTTTTTCCTCAACGTTCTTCACTTGCAGAGACCTAATCTAACCTTCTGGTAGAGACTCTAGAAATACGTTTATAGGGTAATATGTGCTGGTATATTTGCAAATATAAAATAGTCAATCTGAAATTGGCTAAGATGATCTTTTCCTATTCTAACTTTCCCTTCCTTACTCTTTCCTTCATGTCAGAGGGCATTAGAGTAGCAATGAATGTTTTATGGATCTATAAAAACATTGACTTGGGGAAATATTTAATTGCCTTTTAGTGAAATATATGTGGCTAGGAGTGTCTTTTGTGAGGCGCTTAACAACATCAGGCAGGCATATAATGGTGTTGCTGTTATGAAGGAGAAGAACTAGAGGCTGTGAGCAGGGTAGGCTTTTCGGGCATGTTACCTGTATGATTTACACAGTTCCCAGCACTTAAAAGGAAACTGCGCTGGCTTAACTGTCTGCCATTACTTTCTCAAAATTTTTAATACTTTTTGGACAAAAGGCTGCACACATTATAGGCAGTTCTGGCTGTAAGCACCCTTTAAAACAATAATCAACATATGGAAAGTGTGTCCCACTCAACTCATCTTTTTGCCATTCAAGAAAAAAGGTGACTCCGCAAGTGGCTGACTAATTCAGCATTTTCTAATAGATATATATTTTCATTCAAGTTTATCAGGTAGGTGGAATCCTTTAAATACACATGTTGATATGAATTTTTAAAAAATATTTCAAGTGTAATGAGATCACACATTTTAAGCCTGTTCAAAGTGTAATTATGAGTAAAACAACTTTTCAAGGTCTCTAAAATAAAATTTCAAAGAAACTTAAACGTGAAAGAAATGACAAAGTTACTCAAAAAGTTGTTAATGGTCAAATAAGCCATCGTAACTGAAAATATAAAAGACTTTTTGGAAAGTTTCTATAAAAACAGTAAAAGAGAACACATTTCTGGTTTTGAGGTATATGATTATAGTTTTAAAACTGATTTACTAAGTATATAAGAAAATTCAGGTAAATGATAAAATCAATAGAAATTATTCTAGAATCTAGAAATTAATGGTAAGAAAATGATTTTAGATTATACTGAAAACAGTGATTCATTAGAAAGAAACGGAAAATTTCACATAATAAATAAGCTCTTGATTAATAATCCATTATTTAATATGAATAAGTTATGTATATAACCATACATAATTGTATACAATATAATTTTATACAACTAATTATATGTATCTATATAATTAATTATTGCACAAGCAAATTTGAAGTGTCCTGAAATCTTAGAGTTTATAAATATAAGAAACTCAATCGGCTTTCTCAAATTTAACAACATTTAAAAAAGTTTACATGAAGAGACCAATAATAATTAATAAAGCTGAAAAAAGCTTTTCAAATTTTTGATTTGATAAAATCAATTTTTGATTTGATTTGATAAAGCTTATCAATTTTAAACTTCAATGAAGTTTTCTTGGGGAAAGCAATTATCTTTTTATTCTACATATAGCAATTATGATTATTACAAAATGTCATATTGTCATATGAAGAGCTATCACAGAGTATGTAGCTAAAAATGTAGTTAAAAGTATTACAAAGATGTGTCAGTAAGCCAATTAATGAATCACATTATGTTATTTTTCCATTTTAGTGTTATTTGTGGTAGTAAGCTACTTAAAATTTGTAATTTTTTTTACTTCCTTTCTCATTTTAAGTAAATACTTAAAATATTAATTTGATATTTTTAACATTGTATTTTGTTTTCAAGTGCTAACAACCCCTTTCCCAGTTTTATAATCTCTAGGTTTCACAAAACTTGGCTCCACCCCTGTCCAGTTTGGCAATTTAGTGAAAAAATGGGAAGACTTGGTCTGGTTTTCTGGTGCAAGAGCCAGTGGTTTAAATTAATACTCTGACCTAAAACTTAATAAGGATCCTGTGGACACTTTTTAATTGTAAAATAAGTGAGTATCTGAAAGAGAAGAATTGCTTCATTTTACTGCCTTGCTGTCTTAAAACTTGAACTTTTGGGTGGACATTTGACAGTGTGTTCAATTCTGTAAATAAATGAAGTGGAAGAGACTCGTGAATGATAAGGCATACAATAACCGTAAACATCATCTAATCCAAACTGTTTTCTTTGTAAATGAGGAAAATGAAGCTCAGAGACACCACACAAATGAAATAGCTGGTACTAGAATGCAGGTTTAATTCCCTTCCCAGTTATTTTCCCATTCACTCCCCACACTCATTCATTCAATTGAGGGCTTGTTGAATGTTCAACACTCTGTAAGGTCCTGGAGATTGAGCAGCAAGAAAAACAGACAATTCTGGTTTGAGGAACTCCTATTCTAGTATAGAAGGCAGCTAATCAAGAAGAATAACGTGTCTTAAATACTACTGGCACAGGGATTTTAACCTTTCTACCCCATGTGCTTGCTCTGTTTATGCTAAGGCCTTATAAATAAGATCAGCAACTTATAGCTATTTTGAATCATCTAGAAAACCCTGTACCATTCTCCTAAGATGGTAGAATACCAAGTACTCTGGAGTCATTGACAACTGATGATCAAGTCCTAAATCTTATTTAATTTGAATATTTTATTTTATTAAAGTCATTTTGCTGGAAATTTATATATGAAAAATTTTTTTTTTTTTTTTTTTTTTTTTTTTGAGACGGAGTTTCGCTCTTGTTACCCAGGCTGGAGTGCAATGGCGCGATCTCGGCTCACTGCAACCTCCGCCTCCTGGGTTCAGGCAATTCTCCTGCCTCAGCCTCCGGAGTAGCTGGGATTACAGGCACGCGCCACCATGCTCAGCTAATTTTTTGCACCATTAGTAGAGACGGGGTTTCACCATGTTGACCAGGATGGTCTCGATCTCTTGACCTCGTGATCCACCCGCCTCGGCCTCCCAAAGTGCTGGGATTACAGGCTTGAGCCACTGCGCCCGGCCTATATGAACGTTTTGTAGTAACACTGAATTTCTGACAAAGTCTTGACAATTTAAAGTTGACAACAAATGCTAAAAATTATTTTAAAAAGACATCTTAAGTGTACATTTAAAGCAGTGCAAATAAAGATTGGTATCAATATTTGTACAGACAAATAATAATGGGCAAGGTTGGCATTCACTATAAATCAAAAATAAAATGTGCTATATTCCCAAAATATGAAGACCCAAATAACTGACACTAAAAGACAGGATATTGTTTTTACTAGAATATGTAGAAAAACACAATTCAAAAAGACTGGGAAGGTCATTGTAGAAGACTAATATAGCATTTAGCTAGAAACTCTGGGACCAAAGTTTAGATAATTATAAGGTAAAATATACTAATAATTTTTTTTTGCCATAAGTGTTTAATGTCAATTATTTATCCCTTTTGGGACTGAAGTTCTGGGTGAGATAGTACCACATCCATTGAGAATTGGACCCTATGAAGATACATCTTTTAATATGAATTGTATTTAATTGACTGATTTTCTTTGTTTGTTTATTTGTTTTTACTTTAGGTGCATACTATATCTTGCATTTCTCCCCATGTTATCCCTCTCTACCCTCCCTACCCCCTACTGTCTCTCCCCTACCCCCCACAACTGCCCCGGTGTGTGATGCTCCTCTCCCTGAGTCCATGTGTTCTCATTGTTCAACACCCACCTACGAGTGAGAACATGCGGTGTTTGGCTTTCTGTTCTTGTGTCAGTTTGCTGAGAATGATGGTTTCCAGATTCATCCAACAAAGATACATGAAAGGAACAACAAGTAGAGGGCTTGAAAAGGGTAGAAAGCCCATTCAAAGTACATGTACAGCACGAAGTCTAAGAGAAAATGAAGAGACTCTAAAATAAAGCTGTTTATTAGGGTATTACAGCTGTGAAAGCCAATAAAAGTTATTTTTCAGTAATTAACAGATGTGTTGTTATTGCAAACTATGTGCCAGATCCTGCCCACATAGACTGACAATAACACATAAGTTATGGGGTACCTTAGAAGGTGCTAAATGCTAAGGAAATGAAAGAATAGAGTAGGATCAATGTGATAGCGAATGCAGTGGTGGCGGTTAGAGTTGTTTGAAATTTTAAATAAAATGATGAGGGTGGGTGTCATTGAGAAAGTGACCTTTAAACCAAAACCTGAAGGAGGCAGTCATGGAGATATGGGATATGGGAGTGGATAGGAGAGCATTCCAGAAAGTCATGCAAAGACCCTAAAGTGAAAGTATGACTAGTGTGTTTAAAAAACAGAAAGGCCAATGTGCCTGCAAAATAAACATTTTGGTCTTAAAAAAGTAAATATTTGATTAAATGGAGGTGTGAAAAGGCAAAATCTTTGATTTCCAAAATAAAATAGGTTCAACAGTTGGGCACGACTGGAAATTGATTAGAATACGTGGAGCATGCTCAAAAGCATGGAGGCACGAAGCACGTGGTGAGATCAGGTAAAAGTGAATGGCTAGCTAGAGCTAGACTGCAGGTTTCATGATAGGGACATGTAGAAAAAATGGGGTGAAATCATGGAGCAAATGCTCTCATATAATGCAGTCTGAATTTTTTGTTACAGTTGATGAAGAAGCCTTTGAAGACTAAGTTTTTAAAAATAAATGAATAGGCCAGGTGCAGTGGCTCACACCTGTAATTTCAGCACTTTGGGAGGCCAAGGCTGACGGATTATGAGGTCAGGATTTTGAGACGAGCCTGACCAACATGGAGAAGCACTATGTCTACTAAAAATACATAATTAGCCGGGCGTAATGGCACAAGCCTGTAATCCCAGCTACTCAGGAAGCTGAGGCAGAAGAATCACTTGAACCCAGGAGGTGGAGGTTGTAGTGAGCTGAGATCGCTCCACTGTACTCCAACCTGGATGACGGACTGAGACTCCATCTCAAAACAAAAAATAAGTAAACATGTGGCCATTTATAATCATGTTGGATTATAGTATAGAGAAATTATATGTTGTTAGGTTTGTTTGTGTTTATTATTTTTAAAACAGTTCTAGCGAGTGTATGGTGGTATCACTTAAACATGTTGAAACATTTTTCTATGCATACTGGCTATTAGTAGAACTTCTTTTGTCAAATGGCTTTCTGACACCTTACACTAAAATTAACTCCAGATGGATTAAAGACTTAAACATATGACCCGACACCATAAAAAACCTAGAAGAAAATCTAGGCAAAACCATTCAGGACATAGGCGTAGGCAAGGACTTCATGACCAAAACACCAAAAGCATTGGCAACAAAAGCCAAAATAGACAAATGGAACCTAATCAAACTCCACAGCTTCTGCACAGAAAAAACAAATGAACAAACAAACAAACAAAAAAAACAAAATAAAACAACAACAACAAAAAAAAGTCATTAGAGTGAATTGGCCACCAACAAAATGGGAAAAAATTTTTGCAGTTAACCCATCTGACAAAGCGCTGATATCCAGAATTTACAAAGAACTAAAACAGATTTACAAGAAAAAAACAAACGATTCCATTCAAAAATGGGCAAAGGAGATGAACAGACACTTTACAAAAGAAGACATAACATGAGGCCAACAAACATATGAAAAAATGCTCATCATCACTGGTCATTAGAGAAATGCAAATCAAAACTACATTGAGATACCATCTCACGCCAGTTAGAATGGTGATCATTAAAAAATCTGGAGACAACGGATGCTGGAGAGGATGTGAAGAAATAGAAACACTTTTACACTGTTGGTGGGAGTGTAAATTAGTTCAACCATTGTGGAAGACAGTGTGGCGATTCCTCAAGGACTTAGAAATAGAAATTCCATTTGACCCAGCAATCCCATTACTGGGTATATATCCAAAGGATTAAAAATCATTCTACTATAAGGACACATGCACATGAATGTTCGTTGCAGCACAGTTTACAATAGCAAAGACCTGGAACCAATCCAAATGCCCATCGATGATAGACTGGACAGGGAAAATGTGGCACATACACACCATGGAGTATTATGCAGCCATCAAAAACGATGAGTTTGTGTCCTTTGTAGGGACATGGATGAACCTGGAAACCATCATTCTCAGCAAACTGACAGGAGCAGAAAATCAAACACTGCATGTTCTCACTCATAGGTGGGTGTTGAACAATGAGAACACATGGACACAGGGAGGGGAGCACTACACACTGGGACTTGTTGGAGGTAAATAGGGGAGGGACAGCAAGGGGTGGGGTGTTGGGGGGGATGGCATGGGGAGAAATGCCAGATATAGCTGACAGGGAGGAAGGCATCAAATCACACTGCCACATGTGTACCTATGCCACAATCTTGCATGTTTTTCACATGTACCCCAAAACTTAAAATGCAATAAAAAAAATTTTTTTTTGAGACAGCCTTGCTTTGTTGCCAAGCTGGGGTACAGTGGCGTGATCTCGTCACACTGCAACCTCTGCCTCCTGGTTCAAGCCATTTCCCTGCCTCAGGCTCCTGAGCAGCTGGGACTTCAGGCGCATGCTACTATGCCTGGCTAATTGTTTGTGTTTTTAGTAGAGATGGGGTTTTACCATGTTGGCCAGGATGATCTCAATATCCTGATCTAGTGATCTGCCTGTCTGAGTCTCCCCAAGTGTTGGGATTACAGCTGTGAGACATCACACCTGCCCTGTTTAAATCTTTTAGCCAATTTTTATTGGGTTGTTTTCTCCTACAAATGAGTTGTAAAAGTTTTTTATCTATAAAAGATACAAGTCTTTTGATCAGACATATAGTGAATATTTTCTCCCAGTAATATGGCTTTCCTTTTCATTTTCTTAAGGTATTCTTTGAAGAGCAGCCACATTTTAATTTTAAAGTCCTATTTACCAACTTTTTAAAAATGGTTTATGCTTTTTGTATTCTATCAACAAATCTTTGCCACCTCAAGGTTGCAAACATTTTTTTCCTATATTTTCTTTTAGGACTTTTATAGTCATGACCTTTATATTTATTCCTATGATCTGTTTGGAGTTGAATTTTATGTATGGTATGTAAGAGTAAAGATTTATAGCTATACATTCATTGCTTAATGGCGGAAAGATGTTTTGAGAAATCTGTCATTAGGCAATTTTGTTGTTGTCTGAGCATCATAGAGTATACTTACACAAACCTAGATGGTATAGCCTACTACACACCTAAGCTCTGTCGTACAACCTATTATTAATCCTAGGCTACAAACCTATACAGCATGTTGGTGCATGGTAGACAATTGTAACATAGTAATAAGTATTTGTGTATTTAAACATAAAAAAGGTACAGTAAAAATACCTTATGAAAGTTAAAAATAGTATACTTGTATAGGGTTCTTCAAGTGAATGGAGCTTACAGGACTGGAAATTTCTCTGAGTCAGTGAGTGTTGAGTGAATGTGTGGGCCCAGTACATTATCATGAACCACTGTAGACTTTATAGACACTGTATGCAACATTATTTAAAAATTCTTTCTTTAGTAATAAATTAACATTAGCTTACTGAAATTTTTAGCTTTATATACTTGTTTTTCTCTTTTTTCGACTCTTGTAATAACACTTAGTTTAAGACATAACTATAAATATACCACACAGCTGTACAAAAATATTTTATTTCTTTACATGCTTAGTCTATAAGCTTGTTCTATGTAATTTAAAGAATTTTTCTAAACTATTTTTTGTTTTTAAAAATGATTACACAAACATACAGATTAGCTTAATCCCACATAGGGCCAGGATCATTGAGACAACACTGAGTAATAAGAATTTTTCAGCTCCATCATAATTTTAGGGGACCATTGTTGTAGATGCAGTTTGTCACTCAAAATGTTGTTACATGGCACATGATCGGATTTATTTTTCTATTCCAGCAATATTTGTTGAAATTTGTTCTCCATATAATTACCATGGCATCTTTGTTAAATCTATTCAACCCTATGTGTGGGGTCTATTTTCAGATTCTGTATTTCATTTCATTGATCTAGGTCTCTACCATTATGACAAAATCACATTGTTTGGATTACTGCAAGTTTATAGTAACTGGACTGATTGGAATTTTCATATATTGTTTGGGACTATGCAAAATAGTTCAGTCACTTTGGAAAACAGTTGGATTGTTTCTTATAAAGTTAAGTGTGCACTTATCATTTGGCCCAACCATTCAATTAATAGGTATTTGCCAAAGAGCAATGATAACCTAGGACCCCTCAAAGATTTTTCATGAATGTTATAGAAAATTTATTAATAATGGTCCAAAACTGGAAAAAGACTTAAATTATCCAGCAACAGGGAAATAAATAACTTGAGGTGATTTCATACAATAGACTACTCAGCAGTTAAAAGGAATTTTCTAATACATTTAATGATATGGATGAATCTCTAAAACATTATTTTGATCTAAAAAAGCCAGATAAAAGAGTATCTATTGTGTTGTTCTATTTTACATAAAACTAATTATGTAAGATAACATAGATAAGATAAGGTAAGGTAAATGGTTACTTAGGCCCAGTGAATGGTACTATTGCATGGGAAGGTCACAAGAAAACTTGGCTGAGATAGAAGGAATGATATATATTGATTGTGGTGCTGCTTTTACAGGTGAACACATATGTCAAAACGCAAGGAATTGTATATTTAACATGGCTGCTTTTATTCTACGCAACTTCTACCTCAGGGCAGGTGAATTGCCTGAGGTCAGGAGTTAGAGACCAGCCTAGCCAACATGGCAAAAACCTGTCTCTACTAAAAATACAAAAATTAGCCAGGTGTGGTGGCACATGCCTGAAATCCCAGCTACTTGGGAGGCTGAAGCAGGAAAATGGCTTGAACCTCGGGGGCAGAGGTGGCAGTGAGTAGAGATCATGTCATTGTTCTCCAGCTTGGGCGACAAGAGCAAAACTCCATCTCAAAAATAAATAAAGAAATAAAAAAAGAGAGAGAGAAAGAAGGGAGGGAGGGAGAAAGGGAGGGAGGGAAGGAAGGAAGGAAAAAAGGAAGGAAGGGAAGATAAAGAAAAGGAAGAAAAGGAAGGAAGGAAGAAGGAAGGAAGGAAAGGAAGGAAGAGAGGGAAGGAGGGAGGAGAAGAAAGAGAGAGAAAGAAAGAAAAAAAGAGAGAGAAAGGAAGGAAAGAAGGTTAAAACAGTTAACTAAATGAAAGTATCTAAAATTCACTGTGACCTTTCAAATTGAACTTGTTATGTCACTCCTACCCTAAACATTCAGTATACTACACCCTCTCTGTGTGTATGGCACCAATATATTAGTTGCTTAAGCATTTTGTGAAAGACGTGTGCCTGGAGACAAAAGGGCACACAATATAAAATAATATTAACATTGAAAGAAATACCAGATACGTGTTACCTGTGAATAAGAAGTTTATCTTACTGTTACTAAGTAAAACAAAATGGGCTAGAGTAAATACATATGTTTTTAAGTTACTGTTTTTATCACCACAAACTTCAGATATACTCAAAACATATATATATAGAACTAACAGAAGCGTCTAAGTCCTCAGAACAGTTTGCTGAGAATATTTCGTGAATACCAAAACAAAATTAGTTTATATGACATATTGTAGTTTTTATTATTTTACATTCTTATTTTAGCTGAAGGATCAGAGCATATAAAATTACTCTGGGCCAGGCATGGTAGTGAAAGCCCTTCTTTACTAAAAATACAAAAAATTAGCTGGGAGTCGTGGCAGGCACCTGTAATCCCAGCTACTAGGGAGGCTGAGGCCGGAGACTCGCTTGAACCTGGGAGGTGGAGGTTGCAGTGCAGTGAGCAGGGATTGTGCCATTGCACTCCAGCCTGAGCAACAAAAGTGAAACTCTACCTCAAAAAAAAAA
This sequence comes from Saimiri boliviensis, assembly GCF_048565385.1. NCBI lineage: Eukaryota > Metazoa > Chordata > Mammalia > Primates > Cebidae > Saimiri > Saimiri boliviensis. The sequence goes on from NC_133461.1 coordinate 58,068,072, forward strand.
AAAAAAGGAATTACTTTGATCCTTTATTATTATTGCAGTTCAGGGGGAACTATATTTTTGTCAGAGAGAATCATTTAAGGAATTAGGTTGAATGCAAATAATATCTTAGACCTTTTCTAAATCATCCATCACAGTGTTGGAGTAGAAAATGAAAACCCCAGTAAAATCCAAGAACTTAACTAGGTATAAGCAGTAATGCTGTGCAGAGGTTGAGACTTTCTTCAAACTAGTGGCCAAAACCACTGTTAATTCTAAACAGAATAAAAACATTTATTTGCTATTTGATATTCAGTGTCAGACATTTCTTTTTTTTTATTCTTTTATTTATTTATTTTAGATTTATATATATACATATATATTTTATTGCATTTTAGCTTCTGGGGTACATGAAAAGAACATGCAGAATTGTTGCATAGGTACAAATATGGCAATGTGGTTTGCTGCCTCCATCCCCATCACCTATATCTGGCATTTCTCCCCATGTTGTCCCTCCCAACAACATTTCAAATAAATTGTCTTGACATCTGAGGAGTAGAATTGGAATGAATGGCACTGATACTTAAGACAATCACTTTTGATTTCCAAAATATCTCTCTTGTCTATCTACTTCTTTCCAACTTCGCAGTCTTGGCTACCATCAGGAAGAGCCCTGTGACTGGTGCACCGTCTCTTAGTTGATCTTTTTGTTTCTATTCTTTCTCTCCTATAATCTATTCTCCATGCATTACTCAGAATGACCTTTATAAATACAAATTACATTAGGTCATTTCTGTTCTTGAAATTCTATAATGACTTCCCCTTGATCTTTTACTAAGATATAAAAGTCTTCTTATTTATGGCCTGCCTCTCTGGTTTCATCTCATACTAATCTCCCTGTTGTGTATTATTCTCTCTTTCTGATGCTTTTCCACTCACTCAGAGAAATTACTAAAATCTTCGCAGACAGCACCATTGCCCTTGCTGTTCCCTCCGCTTACTTACAATGTCATTCTCCACCCCCACACCTGCCTTACTAGGCTTCTAATCATTAGCCTTGCATCTTTCTCATGATGCCTTAAGTATCATGTTTAGAGCTGCATTTTCCCTTAAATGTGTAAGTATGCTTACATGTTTTGCTTATGTTCTATCACAGTACTTTATTTGATAGAACTAATCAAAATATGTAATTTGAAATGTCTTTATTTGTGTTCTTCCTTTGCTCATTCATTTAACAAACGTACCGAGCAGCTGTTACATACCTGGCACTTCTCTAGGTGTGGTTCTAAAAGGGAATGAATTACGTCGAAATCCTCATGTAGCTTTTATTCTGTTATGGGGGGATATGTGTTTAAAAATATCAAAATGAATAAGTTATATGATGTATTAAAATGTTATAAACCTTGATTTTAAAAAGGGGGGCAGTGGAAGGAGCAACGTAAAATAATTGAGAGTTCCAAGTCATATTTGAAGAAATTTTGAGGAGCTAAGAGGTTTCTATGCCAATACCTGGAGGAGTATTCTAGGCAGAAGAAATGGTCAGTGTAAAAATTTTCATACAGCAGAGTACCCAGTGGATTTGAGGAAGAACACAGAGGTCAGGTTGCTGGGAGCAAAGTGAATGGTAGGGAATGCAGTGATGAGATCAGTGGTAATGAGGGGCTTTATGTGAGACCATGGAAGGCTTTGCAGGTCTTGGTTGGACTTGGACTTTGACTCTGAGACACATGGGGAATCATTGCAGGGTGCTGAGCACAGAGATGACGTGATCTGACCGGCAGTGTAAAAGGGTCATTCTAGTGACTTGTTAAGAATAGATTGCAAGAGTGTCAGAAGATAAATACAGAGCCCAGTTAGGAGACTGTCTGTGTCCTAGACATGATGTTGATGGAGACTTGGAGCAGTGGAGGTCGTGAGATTAGTGAGATTCTGGATGCATTTTGAGGTGAGAGCAGAAGTATTTCCTGGTGGATTGGTGGTGATCTGTAAGTGTTCCATGAAAGGGCTATATCTGCAAAGCAGCCCCCAAATGCTAGGGATGTGTCAGGGACTTGGCACAGGAGATTCAAGCATTTTGGAGAAAGTTGAAGCCTTTTCACATTAAGATTCCATAATTTTAGCAAGAAAAAAGATGGTGCTAGTGGAGGCATAAACAAAGGGTAAGGTTTATTTTGTTCCCTCTAGTTCTTCATAGCTGTTTGGTCCAGGTCTCTTTTTCTAGCTAGTATAGGAAGTGAAATGATCAGTCATCTGATCATTTACATCTGATCAGAGGAGCCAAGAAACCAAAAAACAAGGCAGATGCATCCAGTTTGTTAGTAAAAGGTGTTTTATTGGGGAACTTAAAGACAAAAACATGATCTTGGGTGGCTGCAACAGTTAGATCTCTGCTCTGTTACTCCCCAGACCCAAGGCTTACATACCACAGGGAAAGGGCATACATGCTCTATGCATCATAGCCTCTAATTTGCTTGAAGACATCAAGGTTGACATGTTCTTACACTAGGGATAATAAAGTAGGAATCAGGAGCCATTTCATAGAACTGGGGCTAATAAGAAGTTATCACAGTGGATTAACATCCAAGATGGAGTCATTTTTGTTTCCACATTGAGATAAAGAAAAAAGTAAAAAAATGACTCCAATGCTTTTGGCCTCAGCAAAAATATTTTTGTAATTAACAAAAATGGAGAAGGGAGTTTGAAGGGGCATATTCAAAGGGTAGAATCTGTCATTCAGTTTGGGCACAATGATGAGAAAGTTCATCAAATGAGATGAACTTTCTTCATCTCAGGTGGAGTTGTCAAATAGGCAGTTTGAAAGCAGTATGGAATTTGGGAAGGTGATGCAGCCTGGAGATACCAGTTTAGGTGTCATTGGCCTATAAGCAGTATTTAAAGGTATAGGAATAATGAAATCACCTTGAGAGTGAGAGGGCACATAGAGGAAAGGAAAAGAGAGCCAGCCCTGGGGCCATCTGAGATGAAGAGGATGGGGAGAAGAGCTGGAACCAGTGAAGGAAACTGAAAAAGAGACAATATTGCGATATATATATAAAAAAAAAAAACTTAAAGCTGATGACAAGATGAAGAATGAGTATCGAGGAGCGGTCATATGTGCTAAACGTGTCTGTTTTATTGTTTTATCCCTCATTGGACAGTAATTTACAGGAGGGCAAAAGTTCTTTCATATATGTTATTGTATGTTCTTGGATCTCTAATTTCCAGCATAGTGCTTGGCATATATCAAGTGCTCAGTAAATAGTGAATAAAGTTAAAGATGATTACGCAAGACTCAACTATAAAAGGATAGGCAGTGGTTGAAAGCAAGTACTACATTGAAAATAAAGCAGAATATATATACATACAAGAAAATACAAAGATTTGGGAAGAAAGAGTAGAGTAGTTGTGGTAAAGTTAGGTAAATGAGTATAGTGATAGTGTTTCCTAACACTGGCAATGCCCCAATATATCTCCAGTCCAGACCTCTTTCCTCCACTTGAGGCATGAGTATTCAGTTTCTCACCAGAAATCGCCACTAGGACATCTACATGATTTTTCGAACTGACACCAACCACCCTCAGATTTCCCTCAGAGTAAATGCTGAAGCGCTCACAATGGCCTAAAAGGCCCTAAGTGTCTGATACCTGCTGCCTTTCACCTGATTCCTACCACTGCCTTCTTCCCTTACTTCTCTGCAAGCGTACAGGGATCCTTACTTGAAAAGGGATTACTTATTCATACTTTGGCTTAAATTGTAGCATTCTCAGTGAAGATTCCTCCAACTGGGCTCTATACAAATGCAGTTCACCCAGTGCCATCATGCCATCCAGTGTCCTGCTCTGCCCTCTTTGTTGTTTTTGTTCCTAGCCCTTACCTTGTAACCTTCTGGGTAATTTGCTAGGTTTTAAAAAATGTTTACTGTTTATTCCCCGTCATCCCTCACTAGAAAGAAAGCTCCACAGAGGCAGAGAGGTTTTCTTTTTATTATTTTCCTCTGACATATCTCAAGCACCTAGCATAGTGTATGGCACATATGTTCAATGAATGAGTGCTTATAATGTTAGAATCAAGTCTATATTAGTTATGGAAAGCCTCAGCGTCATATTAAAGAGTGAAAACTTACAGAGAGACCATGGTGTTACACTTACATTTTTGAGATAAGTCATGTAAGGGAAATGGTGCCATATGAACCCAACTCTGTTAAAGTTTAGCTCATGTCCTGAAGAAAGACCAGAAGCAGAGGCCAGCCAAAGCCTGCAGAAACAATGCGTTTTGGTGTAAAGAGGAGAAGTAGGATGATGTTAGCAGGAAAAAAGAAGCAACAGGGGTGACAGTTTGAAGAAAAAAACCAGATAGACTAATTATGTTAAAAAATGTCTCATTAATTTAGACTAATTGAGACAAATTAATTAAGACTGAATTTTGATTATTGTTAAATAATTAAGTCAATTTCCTGTGATTGGGAAATTATCAGGGAAGAAGGAAGAATTGAGTTTTTTTGAGGGGAAGACACAACATTTCATTTTAGTCAAGATGCGTTTGGGGTAATGATGGAAATTCCTGGAAAATAATAACCAAGAGTTTAGTAGAAATGTGGACAGTAACTGAAGGCATGCATGACACCTCTGAGTCATCTGCACGGGGAAGAGCTGAATCCATGGAGGTGAGATCTGCAAGGAAGAGACTGGAGGAAGAGGAGCCATCAGTCAGAATGGAACATGAAGGCTGCTTAAAGTTACAAAAAAAAAAAAAAAAAAAAAAAAAAAAAAAAGAAAATGACATTGTGGGATCTTACAGAAGTGGAGAAGCCAGAAGAAGGATGGGAGGAGAATTAAAGTGACAGAATCTGGTTAAAGAGAATCAGGACCAAAAGAGACACTGAATTTAAATAGAAAGTAGTTATAAGAGAGTCAGTACTCTCTCAGAAATCAGTAGAGCCAACTATAAGAAATTAAAAGTGAAAAGTTAAAGAATTTAGGCATTTATAAGAAAATAATTACAAGGAGTCTTTTATTTAAAAAAAAAAATCCACCAAGAACTCTGCACATTGGCAGGAGACATCAGGAGCCCATGGAAGGTGAGAGACTGATGCTCATAAGGCTGAATTACCCTTGATAAAGCAAGTAAAATATCCATAGCAGAAAGGATAAAATTCCTACAGTGGCCACTTTTCCATTCTGGCTTGTCAGCCTCAGATTGAGGTGAGTGGGGACACAAGACCAGCGCCAATCCCAGTCCCCTCATTCCCTTCAGAGGCAGCACTGTGCATACAAAACTCTAATCAGGCTGGGTCAGCAGGTAATGGTGGGCTGACTCTGAGGGGTGATAAACATTATTTATGCTGCAAATCAAGAAAATTGAAAGGCTCAGAGGATACTGTTAAAATAGAACATCTGGAACTGTACTTCACTGAGCCTGCCTGGAAAGTAGTGTCTGCTGGCACAATTGGTTCTATTAGTGTGGAGAAAATGCTTTGTGCTAATAGCAATTTCATCTCAAAGTATTTTATAGACAATTTTAAAAAGCTGTCTGTGGATTTTTGATGCAAATTCAGAAACTTTAACTGTGAAGAACTTGGCTATATATTTTTTTCTCCTAGAATTATTTCCTAAATTTTAAGAAGTAAACATTAAATGCTTGATATGTTGGTTAAAGTATCTGCTTGGCATGGAGGCTGACCTGGGTTTTAATACCACTTTTGTCACATGCTGGCAAGGGGTCCTGAGTAATTTACTTACCCAGTAATTTACTTATATTGTTTATAAATTACTTATAAAGTAATTTACTTATATTGTTTCCACACTTACAAAAATATAGATAATAATAATGTACGGGAGAAATACCTTGATCCGACTTTCAAGATGGCCGCCTAAGAACAGCTCAGGACTTCAGCTCCCAGTGAAAGTGCAGAGGGTGAGTGGACGCCGCATTTCCAGACGAACTCTTATTGCCCACAGACCAGGAGATACCCAGGCAGAGGGGTCGCCAGCGTCACAGTCCCAGCCGGTGCGGCTGTTTTGGCCCCCGCGGGGCTGATTCCGCCCGCGCGGCTGCTGTGACCACTCCCTGTTGCTGTGGTTCTCCGTACAAAAGTCACTGGTCTGGGAGCCCTCTTAGCTGGCGAGCAGAGCCCTGAGACGGCAGAATAGCCCATTCATCTGAAATAGCGAGTCAGGCCAGGAGATTCCTAGCAAAAAATCCGCCAGGAGCCGGCGCCGCGGTTCGAGCCAACTCCGTGAGTCGCAGCACGGGAGATCCCGGTGCCTTTTCAACAAGCGACCGGAACGCGGGGTCGTTCAACTTAAAAGAAAAGACTCTGAGTCAGGGAGCCAGGTGATCAGGCTCGGTTGGTCCCACCCCTCCACCCCCAACAACAACGAAAACAAAAACAGTAATTGGAAACCCTCTGGGTTGAGCCCTTCAAACCAAGCACAGCTGAACCGGGACGGTCCGGCTCCGTGGGGGAGGGGCTTCCGCCATTACTGAGACTCTCCACCGCTAAGGAGGCAGGCTGCCGTTGCTGAGGCAACCCGCCATTGCCGAGGCAACCTGCCACAACAGAGAGAGTCCGCCATAACAGAGGCGGGGCCACCATTGCCCAGACAGTTCTAACTACGCCCATATAAAAAGGACTACAGGGAAGAGCTCAGGGCAGCTGGGCGGAGCCCACAGCAGCTCAGCAAAGCCCCTGCGGGCAGGCAGAGGCTAGGCGTGCTGCTAGCTGGGCGGGTCCGACCTGAAAAAAAAAAAAAAAAAATCAAAAAAGGCAGTAGTGCAACGGAAACTCATAAAGCTCCAACTCCCTGGGACAGAGACAGACAACAGGTGGATAAACCCACAAAAATGGGTAGAAACCAGCGTAAAAAGGATGAAAACTCCCGAAACCAGAACACCTCTCCTCCTAAAAGTGATCACAACTCCTCACCAGCAAGGGAACCAGACCGGATGGAGAAGGAGGGTGATGAAATGACAGAATCAGACTTCAGAAAATGGGTAGTAAGAAACTACAATGAGCTAAAAGAACATGTCCTAACCCATCGCAAAGAAAATAGGAACCTTGAAAAAAGATTGGACGAACTGCTGACGAGAATGGACAGCATAGAGAGGAGAATAAGTGAATTGATGGAGCTGAAAAACGCAACACGAGAACTTCGTGAAGCATGCACAAGCTTCAACAGCCGAATTGACCAAGCAGAAGAAAGGATATCAGAGGTCGAAGACCAACTCAATGAAATAAAAAGAGAAGGCAAGAACAGAGAAAAAAGCGCAAAAAAGAATGAACAAAATCTTCAAGAAATGTGGGACTATGTGAAAAGACCTAATCTACGTCTGATAGGTGTACCTGAATGTGATGAAGAGAATGAATCCAAGCTGGAAAATACTCTTCAGGATATTATCCAGGAAAACTTCCCCAACCTAGCAAGGCAGACCAATATTCAAATCCAGGAAATACAGAGAACACCACAGAGATATTCCTCAAGAAGAGCAACCCCAAGGCACATAATCATCAGATTCACCAGGGTTGAAATGAAAGAGAAAATGATAAGGGCAGCCAGAGAGAAAGGTCGGGTTACCCACAAAGGGAAGCCCATTAGACTCACAGCAGATCTCTCAGCAGAAACCCTACAAGCCAGAAGAGACTGGGGGCCAATATTCAACATCCTTAAAGAAAAGAACTTTCAACCCAGAATCTCCTATCCAGCCAAACTCAGCTTCATAAGTGAAGGAAAAATAAAATCCTTTGTGAACAAGCAAGCACTCAGAGATTTCATCACCACCAAACCTGCTCTACAAGAACTCCTGAAAGAGGCTCTACACACATAAAGGAAAAACCAGTACCAGCCACTCCAAAAACACACCAAATGGTAAAAAAGCAGCAACACAATCAAGAATCTGCATCAACTAACCAACAAAACAGCCAGGTAGCATCAAAATGACAGTATCAAATTCACACATAACAATACTATCCCTAAATGTCAATGGACTAAATGCCCCAATCAAAAGACACAGACTGGCAAATTGGATAAAAAGCCAAAACCCATCAGTGTGCTGTATCCAGGAAACCCATCTTACATGCAAGGATACACAAAGGCTCAAAATAAAGGGATGGAGGAAGATCTACCAAGCAAATGGAGAGCAAAAAAAGGCAGGAGTTGCAATTCTCATCTCTGATAAAATAGACTTTAAAGCAACAAAGATCAAAAGAGACAAAGAAGGACATTACATAATGGTAAAAGGATCACTGCAACAAGAAGAGCTAACGATCCTAAATATATATGCACCCAATACAGGAGCACCCAGATACATAAGGCAAGTTCTTAATGACTTACAAAGAGACTTAGACTCCCACACAATAATAGTGGGAGACTTTAACACCCCATTGTCAATATTAGACAGATCAACCAGACAGAAAATCAACAAGGATATCCAGGACCTGAACACAGACCTGGAACGAGCAAACCTAATAGACATTTACAGAACTCTCCACCCCAAATCCACAGAATATACATTCTTCTCAGCACCACATCACACCTACTCTAAAATTGACCACATAATTGGCAATAAATCACTCCTCAGCAAATGCAAAAGAACAGAAATCATAACAAACAGTCTCTCAGACCACAGTGCAATCGAGTTAGAACTCAGAATGCAGAAACTAACTCAGAACCGCACAGCTTCATGGAAACTGAACAACTTGCTCTTGAATGTTGACTGGATAAACAATGAAATGAAGGCAGAAATAAAGATGTTCTTCGAAACCAATGAGAACGAAGACACAACATACCAGAATCTCTGGGACACATTTAAAGCAGTCTCTAGAGGAAAATATATAGCAATGAGTGCCCACATGAGAAGAAAGGAGAGATCTAAAATTGACACCCTATCATCAAAATTGAAAGAGCTAGAGGAGAAAGATCAAAAAAACTCAAAACCTAGCAGAAGACAGGAAATAACTAAGATCAGAGCAGAACTGAAGGAAATAGAGACACAAAAAACTCTTCAAAAAATCAATAAATCCAGGAGCTGGTTTTTTGAAAAGATCAACAAAATAGACAGACCACTAGCCAGATTAATAAAAAAGAAAAGAGAGAATAACCAAATTGATGCAATAAAAAACGATAAAGGGGATATCACCACAGATTCCACAGAAATCCAAACCATCATCAGAGATTATTACAAACAACTCTATGCACATAAACTAGTAAACCTGGAAGAAATGGATAAATTCCTGGACACCTGCAACCTCCCAAGCCTAAACCTGGAAGAAGCCGAAACCCTGAATAGACCAATAACATGGTCTGAAGTCGAGGCAGCAATAAAGAGCCTACCACCCAAAAAAAGCCCAGGTCTAGATGGGTTCACAGCTGAATTCTACCAGACATACAAGGAGGAGCTGATACCATTCCTTCTGAAACTATTCCAGACAATCCAAAAAGAGGGAATCCTTCCCAAATCATTTTACGAGACAAACATCATCCTGATACCAAAACCCGGCAGAGACTCAACAAGAAAAGAAAATTTCAGGCCAATATCCATGATGAACATAGATGCAAAAATCTTCAATAAAATACTGGCAAACCGATTGCAACAGCATATCAAAAAGCTCATCCACCATGATCAAGTAGGATTCATCCCGGGGATGCAAGGCTGGTTCAACATACGCAAGTCCATAAACGTAATTCACCACATAAACAGAACCAAAGACAAAAACCACATGATTATCTCGATTGATGCAGAGAAGGCTTTTGACAAAATTCAACAACCCTTTATGCTAAAAACCCTCAATAAACTAGGTATTGACGGAACGTATCTCAAAACAATAAAAGCTATTTACGACAAACCAACAGCCAATATCATACTGAATGGGCAAAAACTGGAAGCATTCCCTTTGAAATCTGGCACTAGACAAGGATGCCCTCTCTCACCACTCCTATTCAATATAGTACTGGAAGTTCTAGCCAGAGCAATCAGGCAAGAAAAAGAAATAAAGGGTATCCAAATTGGAAAGGAGGAAATCAAATTGTCTCTATTTGCAGATGACATGATTGTATATCTGGAAGACCCCATCATCTCAGCCCAAAATCTCCTGAAACTGATGAACAACTTCAGCAAAGTCTCAGGATACAAAATCAACGTGCAAAAATCACAAGCATTCCTATACACCAGTAATAGACTTCAAGAGAGCCAAATCAAGAACGAACTGCCATTCACAATTGCTACAAAGAGAATAAAGTACCTAGGAATACAACTAACAAGGAATATAAAGGACCTCTTCAAGGAGAACTACAAGCCATTGCTCAACGAAATAAGAGAGGATACAAACAGATGGAGAAACATTCCATGTTCATGGTTAGGAAGAATCAACATCGTGAAAATGGCCATACTGCCCAAAGTAATTTACAGATTCAATGCTATTCCCATCAAGCTACCAATGACCTTCTTCACAGAACTGGAAAAAAACACCTTAAACTTCATATGGAACCAAAAGAGAGCCCGCATAGCCAAGTCAATTCTAAGCAAAAAGAACAAAGCGGGAGGCATCACACTACCGGACTTCAAACTATACTACAAGGCTACAGTAATCAAAACAGCATGGTACTGGTACCAAAACAGAGATATAGACCAATGGAACAGAACAGAGGCCTCACAGGAAATACAACATACCCACAACCATCTGATCTTCGACAAACCTGACAAAAACAAGCAATGGGGAAAGGACTCCCTGTTTAATAAATGGTGTTGGGAAAACTGGCTAGCCATGTGCAGAAAGCAGAAACAGGACCCCTTCCTGACACCTTACACCAAAATTAACTCCAGATGGATTAAAGACTTAAACATCAGACCTAATACCATAAAAACCTTAGAAGAAAATCTAGGCAAAGCCATTCAGGACATAGGTGTAGGCAAGGACTTCATGACCAAAACGCCAAAAGCAATGGCAACAAAAGCCAAAATAGACAAATGGGACCTAATCAAACTCCACAGCTTCTGCACGGCAAAAGAAACAGTCAGTAGAGTGAATCGGCAACCAACAGAATGGGAAAAAATTTTTGCAGCCTACCCATCTGACAAGGGGCTGATATCCAGAATTTACAAAGAACTAAAGCAGATCTACAAGAAAAAAACAAACAAGCCCATTCAAAAATGGGCAAAGGATATGAACAGATACTTTACAAAAGAAGACATACAGGAGGCCAACAAACATATGAAAAAATGCTCATCATCACTGGTCATCAGAGAAATGCAAATCAAAACCACATTGAGATACCATCTCACACCAGTTAGAATGGCGATCATTAAAAAATCCGGAAACAACAGATGCTGGAGAGGATGTGGAGAAATAGGAACACTTTTACACTGTTGGTGGGAATGTAAATTAATTCAACCATTGTGGAAGACAGTGTGGCGATTCCTCAAGGACCTAAAAATAGAAATCCCATTTGACCCAGCAATCCCATTACTGGGTATATATCCAAAGGATTATAAATCATTCTACTACAAGGACACGTGCACACGAATGTTCATTGCAGCACTGTTTACAATAGCAAAGACCTGGAACCAACCCAAATGCCCAACGATGATAGACTGGATAGGGAAAATGTGGTACATATACACCATGGAATATTATGCAGCCATCAAAAACGATGAGTTCACGTCCTTTATAGGGACATGGATGAACCTGGAAACCATCATTCTCAGCAAACTGACACAAGAGCAGAAAATCAAACACCGTATATTCTCGCTCATAGGCGGGTGTTGAACAATGAGAACACATGGACACAGGGAGGGGAGCACTACACACTGGGGTCTGTTGGGGGGAAATGGGAGAGGGGCGGGGGGTGGGGAGATGGGAAGAGATAGCATGGGGAGAAATGACAGATACAGGTGAGGGGACGGAAGGCAGCAAAGCACACTGCCATGTGTGTACCTATGCAACAATCTTGCATGTTCATCACATGTACCCCAAAACCTAAAATGCAATAAAAAAAAAAAAGAAAAAAAAATAATAATAATGTACATAAAACAACAACTCTAGTGCTAGGCAAAGTCCAATACTGATGCATGCAGATATCTTATCATCCTCTAGAGGAAGGATTTTATGACTCTGACATCTAAAGATCTACAGCTTTTCTCTTAATTCAATCTAAAAATCTATGTCCAGAATGCCTCCATCAAATCATGGTTTGATGTTGTCATCTACTCTAGATACGTAGCAAAATTAGATAAAATATAAAAAATAAAAACTGAAAAGATATGTACCTGGACTTGAAAGCAAGATAAACAGTCTGGGGACCAGATATGTGATGTGAACAGGCCTGAGGCTGTGGCCGTCCAGGCTCCGGTTCTGTCAGTCAACAAGGGTGGCCAGAGTTGCATGATTTCTGTGAGTAAAAGAGGATGAAAATACTTCATACAAGTCCAAAGCTAGGCTCACAACTGAAGCCAGGGTGAAGGTGAGATGGGATTCTCTGCAAAATGAAAGGAGAGTGAATATAGAAAGTATGAAGGAGAACGAATATAAAAAGTATGCTGGCTTCTGTCTAAAATACAGCTTTCATCAGGCTGTCAACTAAGGAAGGCAAGAAGACACAGGCGTGGCCTGTAATCAGGGCATGGATGAAACTCTCTGCTGGCTCTGTGATTTCCCAAAAATCACTGTGAAGAAGAAACTCAAAATTCCATGAAAAGGTCTTATTCTGGAGTTAGAAGATCTGGGTGGAAGGAAGCTCAAAACTGCTAGACCAGCACATGTGGGGAGATAGGAAAAAAGGCATATAAAAAAATTAAAACATACCATATGAAATAAGTCTACAAATGAGCATCCCAAAATGTGTAAATAAATATAAAGTTAAGAAAGACAATCGATAAAACTAATAACTATATTAACTCCATATGAAATTATTATCAGTATTATAATTGTGTGAAATTCTGATGAAGGCTTTAAAACAAGTCAGCCCAGGAGATGATAGAAGGTAGCATAATGGTAGCCCTATAGACTTTGATAGCCCCTCACCTTTTTCTAAAATCCCGAATGGATAAAGAAGAAAGCAAATACACATATCTACAACCTATACTCACAATGTTCTTAGGAAGGAAGGAAGATTACAAATACCTATTTTCTAGAATATGGGAAATAAAGACTGGAGTGCAGAAGAGCTGGGAAGGGTTGAAGGTACCAGTAGTGAAAAAAAAAAAAAAAAACAGGAAGAAAAAGTGCCACTGTGTATGGGCACTCCTTTGAACAGTTCTGAAACTTGGTCAGTCAGAACACTGGCAAAGAAGAAAGGGGCTTGCCCAGCTATGGGACAAGGTGGAGTGGTCTTTGGAAGTCATTGCTCCTGAAAGAAAACAAAAAAGAGGAAATCCAGATGCTAGGTGTGGAATGGTAATGTCATCACTCTGAGAGCAAATAGAATGTATGCTTGTGTATTTTTATGTTTTAAATTTTTTTCACAGCTTTAATTGTAATGTGATAAGTATCTCTATCTATCTATCTATCTATCTATCTATCTATCATCTATCTTATCTATCTATCTATCTATCTATCTATCTATCTATCTATCTATCATCTACTTACCTACCTAGCTACCTACCTACCTTACCTACCTATCTATCTGTCTGTCTGTCTCACGTGAAAATAGTTCCTTGGAGTCATCATTAATTTTTTAGAGTGTAAAGAGATCATGATAGCAAAATATTTGAGAATCATTGTCCTAGGCTGTATGCATCTTCAGTTGGGCAGAATCAACTGATGGTAAAGGAAAAAAACACACTTTAAATAATAAAGGCTTTAATGAAACAAGATAAAATAAAAGATTCCACATGGAGCAGGGCTGGTCACAAAATAGCGCAAAACAGAAAACGAGAAACAAAACTTTGTAGCAGAAGAAACAAACCAGAAAAATAACACAGAACAATGATGAAAAGCTTTAACACATGCTACCAATATGAACTATAAGTAATTTAAAAAGCATTTCTAGCTGTGAAATAACATAAAGGAACAGAAATGAGAAAGCTTAGCGAGGAGAAGGAAAAAGAGCAGGAACTGACAAAATTCAGGAAGGAAACAGACAAAAAAAAGAGGACATTACCTTAGAAATGAAGATTATGCCAGAAAATGCACAAGGGAGAATGGTTATGACCAAAAGGCAATTGCTATTGAGGGGACAAATGAGAGAAGCCAAAAGAAAGGTAAATAAAGAGATTATATACTCCTTAAGAAAGATATCCCTGAAATCACAAATACTAGACAAATACACATACACTGATTTAAGGATGAGAAAAGATTAGTCATGCAATGAAAACAAAAGTGATGGTAGCAACATTAAGATCAGACAACACAGAATTAAAGACAAAACCTTTTAAAATAGGCCGGGCGTGGTGGCTCACGCCTGTAATCCAAGCACTTTGGAGGCCAAGGCAGGTGGATCACCTGAGGTCAGGAGTTCAAGACCAGCCTGACCAACATGGTGAAACCCTGTCTTTAAAACAAACAAACAAACAAAAAACCCTTTTAAAATAAATAAAAAGGGATAACTCAATATTACAAAGAACAATCCACCAAAAAGATTTCATGATCATGACCTCATATTAACCTAACAACATAATCTAAAAATATAAGAAGCAAAAATGGGTGTACATTAATTTTTAATCCATTTTTATTCAAAAAATGAGAGATCTCATAGACCAAAAATAGAAAAAAATTAATGTGGTAATACTAATACATTAACAATGTATAATACACCAGTATATTTTCAACTTATGCATCTAGTGTTAATAGTAATTATATTAATTATGTGTTTATATATTTTAATTACATATGTGTCTACAAAAAATTTGGGTGACATAATGTCATTGACTTAAAATATCCATTTTAAACCTTGCATCTCTGAAATGGAACTCTTACATAGCTTCTAAATAAAGATTGACCATACGGCCATACAACAAATCTCTCAGAAAGTCTCCAACACATTTTTTAAAAATCAAGGTCACTTAAACTGAAATCTGACCAGAATGCAATTAAACAGAAAATCAATCGAAGCTTTAATAGTATGCCTAAAGACTTAAAAATGCTTAGCTGGATATGGTGGCATGTGCTTGTAGTCCCAGCTATTCAGGAGGCTGAAGCAGGAGAGTCACTTGAGCCCTGGAATTTGAAGTAACAGTGAGCTATGACTGCACCAGTGTCAGGGTGATAGAGCAAGATCCTGTCTCTAAATAAATAAATAAATAAATAAATTTTAAGACTTAACTGCAATAGCAAGTAATTTGTGGGTAAAGGACAAAAATTACAATGGATAGTGTTGATATTTAGAACTGAGTGGCAACAATAATACTGTATCTGAAAAGTCCTGATATACAACTTACACAGTTTTTCGAATTAAATTTAATGCATTAAAGGATGGTTGTGTTTGATATGGAACTCAGTGAACATGTAAATCTTTTACTATGCCTTCTGGATTCACAGAACCTAGAAAGATAATTACAAATCACAGGTTCCTTTTCAACTAAGATAATGAATGTGATCAGGTTCAACTAATCAGATCCCCCTACACAAGGCATAGAAGTCAGACTTGAGTAGAGGCCAATTTTTGCTACCCCACTGTTTGTGAAGATGTATGTTATTACAGCTACTTTGGAGAAAATTTGACAATGTGTAGTAAAGCTGAAGATGCATTTTCTTATGGAATCCAGTAAAATGATGCTCAAATATTTTGGTATCATGATCTCTTTACACTCTAAAAAATTAATGAGGAATCCAAGGAACTATTTTCATATGGGATATATATATATATATATATATATATATATATATATCCCATATGAAAATATATATATATATATATATATATATATATATATACACATTAAAAATTAAAGCTGTGAAAAATTTAAAACATAAGAATATACAAACATACATTCTATTAGCTGTGAGAGTAATGACATTACCACGCCACACGTAGTGTCTGGAAAACTTTCTCTGCATTCAGGAATTAAAATACAAAAAAGGCAAATCATGTCTTAGTATTATTATCAAAGCAGTTTTGTTTTTGCAGCGCCTATAAAGGTTCTCAGGGCCCCATGTGCCCCCAGGCTACAATTTGAGAACTATTGCAGTGGAGATCCTCTTGCACATTTGTATAATATCTTAAAAAATGTTTATTCTGGCATTTTTGTAATACGAAAACTTCTCAGTTAATAGGAGACAAAAAAGTGGATTGTATTATATTCATACAATGAAATAATATATATTACTAAAAATAAGTAAACTAGAGCTATATCTATTATTTTTTTTTTTTTTTTTTTTTTTTTTTTTTGAGACGGAGTTTCGCTCTTGTTACCCAGGCTGGAGTGCAATGGCGCGATCTCGGCTCACCGCAACCTCCGCCTCCTGGGTTCAGGCAATTCTCCTGCCTCAGCCTCCTGAGTAGCTGGGATTACAGGCACGCGCCACCATGCCCAGCTAATTTTTTGTATTTTTAGTAGAGACGGGGTTTCACCATGTTGACCAGGATGGTCTCGATCTCTTGACCTCGTGATCCGCCCGCCTCGGCCTCCCAAAGTGCTGGGATTACAGGCTTGAGCCACCGCGCCCGGCCAGAGCTATATCTATTATTATGGACAAATATGAAAAGCAATGTTGGATGCAAAAAACATCAACCAACATATATAATATGCTAGAATGCACATATATTAAAAAACAATTTATGTCAATTTTGTTCCATTTCATGTACATATTAACTATCCATAGTCTAATTATATAATAAGCACCAAATTCAGAATAATGAAAAAGGGGCAAAAGGAAATAGAATCAGTGAGGTTTATGTAGGACCTTTAAACAATGTCGGTTAGTGTTATCACTCCAAACAATTTGAGATTACTATGATATGATGATAAAATCGAGTGATGGAGACACAGATTGTCAATAGGTTATCATCTGTACTTTTTAACATCCTATAACATGGAATATTAAAAAAGGAAATTTTTAAATGCTACAACTCGGGCACCCTGTTTATGTTTTAAAAAAACATATGATTTTTCTTACATTCTCACAACACTCAATAATTCTAAACACCTCACTACCAAAATGTGTGTGTGTGTTTTCCACACATCAAGCAATTTTTCAACTCTCTGCAAACACTGACTTGATGTCCTACAATTCATTTCAATCCGGACACTACCTGCAGTTAACATCACAGCTCACAAGTTAAGGGATCAGTCACACAATAGTATCCCTATAACCTGATTCAGATGTCAAGTTTAAGTTCAAGTTGTCACCTGAGCTTCTGACCAAACTATAAACTGGAGGCTCTCACAACTTCCTCCTCAGATTCAATAATTTGCTAGAATGACTCACATAACTCAGGGAAACATCACTTATGTTTACCAGTTTATTATAAGGGCTACAACTCGGAAGGAGCCAAATGGAAGAGATGCGTGAAACAAGAAATGGGGCAAGGGGAGCAAAGCTTTCAGGACTTCTCCATGCTCGCCACCTTCCCAGCACCTCCGTGTGTTCATTAACATGGAGGCTCTCCAACCCTGTACTTTAGGGATTTTAATGAAGGGTATATCACATAAGCATGATTGATAAACTCAATCGTCAGCTCCTCTCCTCTTCCTGATGGATAAAGGCTGAGGCTGAAGATTTCAAGATACTAATCATGGCTTGGTTTTTCTGATGACTAGCCCCCATTCAGTAGCCCACCAAGAGTTGCCTCATTAGACAAAAGATGCTCCTATCATCAAGGAATTTCTGGGGATTTAGGAACTCTGTGTCAGGAACCAGGATAAAAGACCAAATACAAGAATAAAAGATACTAGTAACTTCCTCCTTAGGAAATTACAAGGGTTTTAGAAGCTCTGTGTCAAACACTGGAGACAGATACCAATATCTATTTTTTTACTGTTTAATAAGCCTCTAAAGTGTGTGTTTTTTTAGCAAAAAAAAAAATTATGATTAACCTTAATCTTACCACAAGCAAATTTTCTTTGTCAGCATATAAAGAGGACACACATAATCATAATAAATTAAGACAATCGTTTATGCATTTTCTAGCCTGTCCTAAATTACTGCTCTGTATAGAAAAACGTATTTTAGGGTTAACAATCAACAAGCTAAAATAATGTGCAATCAATATATTACATGCAGACGCAAAGCCTAGGAGTTTTGATTATACTTTAGCAGTGCATTGTGTATTTCCAATCCTCAATCTTGTTCTTAATGCCACAGGAATTTTTTAAAGTCAACTTTTTTTTTTTATACAGCAGCATCTACAACATTTAAGTGTACAAATTAATAAGTTTTAACAAGTTTATTTATTGATGTAATTCTCACCCTGATAAGGTGTAGAAGATTTTTATCTTCATAAGAATTTTTTCATACTTTTGGCAGAAGGCATCCATCATACCTTAGATTTGCCTTTTTTAGAGAGTCCTATAAATAGAGTCATACTGTATGGATTCCTTTTGTGTCTCACTTAAATTTTTTTGTTTTCTTTGTTAGTATTGCTTCCTTTCTATTGCTGCTTTCCATTGTAAATGATGTCCTGATTTTTATTCGTTTACCTGTTAGTAGACATTTGAGTTGTTTCCAAGTTTTAGCTATTATGAATAAAATGGTTAGGAATAATTATGTACAAGTAGTCATTGCATATATATTTCAATATCCCTTGGGTAAGTATTCAACAGTTTATTTGATGGATGGTAGGGTAAGTGTATTATATATCTAACCTTATAAAAAATGCCAAAAAATTTTCCAAATTGGTTCTACCATTTTACACTGATACCAGCAATTTATGAGAGTTCCAATCACTCCATATATTGGCCTACAGTTGGTATTATCAGTTATTTCATTTTATCCATTTTTGGGGTATGAAGTGGCATGTCATTGAATTTTTCATTTTGCTGATGAAGAATGTCATAGAACTACTTTTCACATGCTTATTGCCAATTTTTATATCTTATGTTATAAAGTATTCATTAAGGATATTTGCCTGATATTTTTTATTTGCTAGTTTTTGAAAATTATTGGGTTACAGGAGTTCTTTCTAAATGCTTAATGTACTTTGTCATATATTTCTTGAGAATATTTTCTCTCAGTTTGTGACTTGCTTTTACCTATTTGTAACAGTATATTTTGTTAAACAATTTTTAAAAATATTGATAGAATCCAGTTTATCAGATTTTTATTTATAAGGACTAATTTTTGTTCCCTAGGAATTTTTTGCCTGATGCAGGGTTATGAAGATATTCTCTTGTTTTCTTATAGACATTTTATAATTTTAGTATTTACATTTAAGGTAAGGGTACATCTGAAATATATTTTTGTGTATTGTTTGTAATAAGGGTTTATATATATATATATATTCTTTTTTTTGAGATTATATTTTTTTCCCTGTAGATATTCTGTTTTACTAGTACTATTTGCTGCAACTTGAACCACTGAATTTCTCTGGTAGCTTTGTAAGAAAATGTTGGGAGAAACAGCAAAGGAGAAAGGACTTACAGAGTGCCAACATAAATTGGTTATGAGTAACATATAAACTGGGAACAACAAACCGAAGCAAACTGCAGGAGGCCTTTGGGGAGGCAAACTTCTCCATGCTTCATGTTCTGGTACACGGTGACCTAGGCTCTTTTACCATAAACATTGGGCCCAAGGACCTAAAACCCCTTTGTAGCACTATGATGTAGCCAGATGTGTAGGCTCCTCATAAAGCCTGAGTTCCACCAGCTGCACATAGATAATAAGCTAAAGATAACCACATGTTCTTGTTTTGTGAAACTCTCAAACTGCCACTGTTATCAATCTTTAGAATAACACAACAGTTCTGGCTCACTAATTCACCCCACCATCACATCACCCTCTCCCCACCAGCACTCTACCACCTACCCTATAGATCAAAGTGATTGTAACCAATAAACAGTGTGAGAGACCAGCACTCGGGGCCTTCACTGTCTCCTCCAGTAATAAGTGATGGCTCCCTGGTCCCATTCTTTGCACTCTTAATCTGTCTTTTTCTCATTCTTTTGTCACCATCGAACTTGGAGTACCCACAGGTATGATGTGGGGTTGGTTCCCTACAAGAAAAAAAAATCAGTTGACTGCATATCTCTACATCTATTTCTGAAATCTTCATTCTCTTCTATAGCTCTTTCTGTCTTTCCCTGCACTGACACATTACTATTTTGATTATAGTCGTCTTATAATAAATCTTGAAATCAAATAATTTAATTCTTCCAAGTTTCTTGGTTTCTTTTAAGATTATTTTGGCTAATCTAAGACCATCCAAATTTTAGGTTTATCTTTACAAATTCAGTAAAAATATCCATTGAAATTTTTATTATGATGTTGAATCTGTAGATAAATTTAGAGAAAATTGTTATCTTAAGAATGTTGAGTATTTTAGTCCATGAATATGATATATATTGCTATTTTCATCTTTTAGAAATTGCTCTCAGCAATGTGCATTAGTTTTCAGTGTAAAAATTTTCATCTTTTTGTTAAATTTATTTCAAATATTTTAGATTTTTGTGATGTGTTTAATATTTCATTTAGTGACTTTAGTTGGTTGAATAACGGCTCAAAAATACATTCAAATTCTAATTCCTGGACCCTGTAAAGATCATATTATTTGGAGAAAGAGACTTTGCAGATGTAATTAAGTATCTCAAGATGAGATCATCCTGAATTTAGAATAGATCCTAAATCCAATGACATATGTGTTTATGTGATGGCAGTAGAGAAGATACAGAGGTAAAAATCCTTGTGAAAATTAAAGCAGAATGAATTTATGCTGCCACAAACCAAAGCATGCCAGAAGACACCAGAATATGGAAGATACAAGGAAGGATTCTCCTCCAGTCTTTTGAAGGAATATGTCTCTACTAACACCTTGATTTTGTGCTTCTGGCTTCCAGACCTGTGAGAGAGTAATTTTTTTGTTGTTTTAAGGTGCCAAGTATGTGATAATTGTTACAGCAGCCTCAAGAAACTAATATACAATAGTTTGTTCTTATAATGTAGAAATAAAAATGATTTTATGTTGAGTTAGTATTTTGGAACCTTATTGATTTTACTTAGAAATTTTAGTAGTTTTAAAGATACAATATTTAGGATTTTTATGTAAATCATTCTGTCAGATGTGCATGAAGACAGATTTTCCTTCTACTTCCCAGTCTTCATGCCCTGTGCATATTTTTCTTGCCTTATTGTTCTGACTAAGACCCCGAATAGAATATTAATTGGAAATGGAGAGAGCAGATACTTTTGTTGACCTGGAGAACATCCTTAGTTTTTCACTATTAAAATAATGTGAATGATAAGATTTTTAAATAGATAATATTTATTTCATTAAGTTCCTTCCCATTACTAGTTTATGATGAGTATTTAGCATATACATGCATAGAACTTTGTCAAATAATTTTTCTGCATCCACTAAGATAACTATCAGATTTTTCTCATTTATTCGATTAATATGGTAAACTATATTGTTGATTTTCAGATGTTGAACCAATCTTGGATACCTGGACTCCAGTTAATCATGTTATATTGCTTTTTAACATATTGACAGATTCAGTCAGTTTGCTAACATGACATTTAAAAATTCTTAATATTTATGTTACTAAATAATTAATAATTCGATTAATAATTTTATTTTCTTATAATATTTTCTCTTGTTTAGGTTTCATAGTAGTTTTGAAATAATATATTCCTTCCTCTTGTATGAAATTTTATGTAAAATTGTTAATATATCTTTATTAAATGTTTCATAGAATTCATAATTGAAGCTATTTGAACTTCGCTTAATGGAAGAGCTTTTAGTTACAAATTTAAAATCTGTAATAATTAGGCTAATTTAATTTTTATTACTTTTTATTTCAATGTTTACAAAATTTTCAAAGAATATTTTGTTTTATTGGAATAACACTGTTCACAATACAACTCTATTTTTCTTTTAATGTCTATTGTATCTGTGATATTGTTATCCCTTTTATTCTCGATATGGGTAATGGGTTTTATATCTTTCTCTTATTTTATTTAGCAAAGCTAGAGATTTTTCATTTTTATCTATCTTTCTAAAGAAATAATTGGCTTCTTAATGTTTTTAATTGTTTACATGTTTTCCACTTTATTGATTTATTTCCTCTATTTTTCATTTATTCATTTATTTTGGAGGCTTATTTTTCTTTATTTTCTAGCTCCTGAAGTTGGAAAATTGGGTCACTGTATTTCTTCTTTATGTAATGTGGAGCATTTAAAGCTGTAAACTTCCTTTATATAACTTCTTTAACTACATCATACAAATTTTAATTTTTGAGTGCAAACATTTTAATTCTGATTATTACCTTTTTAACCCATAAGTGTGTTGCTTAATATATACATAATTGGTAATTTTTAAGACATTTTACAACTGGTTTTATCTTAATATTCCTATAGTCAGATCTTTTTTTTTTTTTTTCTTGTTCTATCAATTACAAAGAAAGAAGTATTACAATCTCCTAAGGTATTGAAAAATTCTATATACTTCTTTCTAGTTCTGTCCACTTTTGCTTTTTTTTTTCTTTTTCAGACTATGCTCTGTCACCCCCAAGCTGGAGTGCAATGGTGTGATCTTGGCTCACTGCAACCTCTGCCTCCTGGGTTCAAGTGATTCCCCTACTTCAGCCTCCCGAGCAGCTGGGACTACAGGTGTGTGTCACCACCCCTGACTAATTTTTGTATTTTTAGTAGAGATGGGATTTCACTGTGTTGGCCAGGCTGGTCTCGAACCCCTGACCCTGTGATCCACCTGCCTTGAAGTCTGTTGTTAGGTCCATAAAGATTAAGATTAATATGCGTTCTTTATAAACATATGTTTTCATCATTTTGAAATATCTCTCCTTATCTCACTGAACTTCTTGAGTTTTGATAATAACATAGCCACGCCAGCTTTCTTATATTTTTGGTATGCTAAATTTTCCCACTTTTTACTGTGAACTTACTTGTATCTTTATAATCAAAGTTCAAGTATTTTAAAGAACATATAATTAAGTCTTGTGGAGAAAAGTGGGGCAAGATGGTGGAATACAAAGCACCACTGATCACCCCTCCCTCTTGCATAAGAACACCAAGTTAACAACTATCTACATGGAAAAAAAATGCCTTCATAAGAACCAAAAATCAGGTGAGCACTCACAGTACCTGGTTTTAACTTCATATCACTGAAAAAAGGTACTGAAGAGACAGACTGAAGAGACAGAAAAAACAACAACAACAACAACAACAACAACAAAACAGTCCTGAGTTGCTGATGCCACCCCTCCCACACCATAGTCAGCAATATAGTGCAGAGAGCATCTCTGGGCCTTGGTGAAGGGAGAATGCAGCAACTGTGAGGAATTAAATTTAGTGCTGCACTGTTAGAGCAGGAAGAAAAACCAGACCAAACTTAGCTAATGCCCACCCACAAAGAGAGCATTTAAACTAGCCCTAGCCAGAGGGAAATCACGGTCCCAGCTGTTCAAACTTGAGTGCCCTGCAAACCTTGCCACAGATAGCCTAAGTCCTCTTGGTCTCCCCTTTTCTCTCTTCAAGTGGAGAAAAGGATTCTCTTTTGGAGCTGTGAGCTGTGCAGCCTGAGGTTAGTGGAGAGGTGCAGCACTCCCTTGGCTGCCCAACTGGTATTACAGCATCTCGTGTTCCTCCCCAGTCTACTGTCTCCGGACCTATTTCAGCCCTAGGACTTGTTTAAGGGTTGCAGTCCTTCTGGCCTAGACTGGTTTTCAAGTTTACTTAGAGACCAAGAGGGTGAATTCCAGACTAGGAAACATTCATCACAAGCTGACTTAGGAGTCCTTGGTTCTTAAGGGATCATCAATGGTAGTCTGACAGCACTCCTCATTACCAGATCTGGCTGTGGCTGCAGGGTAAGGCTATTCTACCTTTGCAAAGGAAACAGAAGAGTGAGAAGGATTGCATCTTGGGGTTTGAGTGCTAGCTCAGCTACAATGTAATAGAACACTCGGTAGACTTCTAACGTTTTTGACTTTAGTCCTTGACTCTTGAATAGCACTTCTGGACCCATTTGGGGCTTGGGGGACCTCGCTGCCCTAGAGAGAAGGACACAAGCCTGGCTGGCAATTGACTACTTCTGACTGTAGAAGCTCAGGGCCTGGAGTGAACATGGAAAGTAGTCAGGTAGTGGTTACAGCAGGCCTTGGGTGACACCCAGTGTTATGCTGGCTTCAGGTTTGACCCAGTGCAGTCGTAGTGGCGATGACCACAGGGGTGCTTGTGCCACTCCACATCCAGTTTTAGGTGTCTCAGATCAGAGACAGAGATTCTGTATGTTTGGGAGAAAGTAAGAGAGGAGAAAAAGAGTCTGTGCTTGGTAATCCAGAGAATTTTCACAGATCCTATCCAAGATCATCAAAATGGTAATTGTACAAGTCTAGGATTTGGGTGCCCCCTAAACCAGAAACAACTTGGATCACAACACTCAATTCCTTTCAAATAACTGGAAATCATTTCCAGGGAGCATGGCTAAAAATAAGCCCAGTCAGTAAATACTGCAATAAATAATCCTTCAGTGTCCAGACACTGAAGACTATCTACTAACATCAGCACCATCGGGAAAACATGACATCACCAAATGAACTAAATAAGTCACTAGGAATTACAACTAGAGAAACAGAGATATGTGACCTTTCAGACAGAGATTTTAAAATAACTATGCTGAGAAAACTCAAAGAAAATCAAGATAACACAGAGAAGAAATTCAAAATTCTATCAAATAAACTTAACAAAGAGATTTAAATAATTTAAAAGAATCAAACAGAGATTCTTGAGCTGAAAAATACAATTAGCATATTGAAGAATGTATCAGAGTTCTTTAACAGTGGAATGGATCAAGCAGAAGAAAGAATTAGTGAGCTAAAATACACGCTATTTGAAAATACACAATCAGAGGAGACCAAAGAAAAAACAATCAAAAACAATAATGCACACCTACAGGATCTAGAAGCTAACTGTAAAAAGGCAAATCTAAGAGTTATTGGCCTTAAAGAGGAGAAAGAGAAAGGAGTAAAAAGTTTATTATTTATTTATAGAAAAAGATTTATCTATAGATAAATAGATAGTACTTCTATATAATTATCTCTTCAGATAAATAGATAACAAATTTCTATTATCCATTTATCTAAAAAGATAATTATATCTATTAATTTTAATAGAAATATCTATCTAAAAAGATATAATTATATAGATAAATTATAGATAATATAGGTAAGTATTGATAAATAGATAATATTTATCTAAAGAGATCATAATTATAGATAGTATTTATCTATTTATCTAAAGAGATAAATATTTAGAATAAAGAGATAAATTTATTATTATTTATAGAAAGGGAAAGGAGTAGAAAGTTCATTCAAAGGAATACTAACAGAGAACTTTCCAAACCTAGACAAAGATTTTATAACCAAGTACAAGGTTATAGAACACCAAGATTTAACGCAAAGAAGACTATCTCAAGGTATTTGATGATCAGACTTCCAAAGGTCAAGACAAAGATATGATCCTAAAATAGCAAAAAGAAAGAAACAAATAACATACAATGGAACACCAACATGTCTGACAGCAGACATTTCAGTGGAAAACTTACAGTCCAGGAGATAATGGCATGACATATTTAAAGTGCCAAAGAAAAAGACCTTTTACTCTAGTATAGTAAATCTGGTAAATAAACGTTTTACTGTGGAGTTGTAAGTCCGGTTTAAAAAAAAAAAGTTTTTACCCTTAGTAAATCTCATAAAAATATCATTCAAACATGAAGGAGAAATAAACACCTCAGACAAACAAAAGCCAGGGGACTTAGAAAATACCAGAGCCATCCTGCAAGAAATACTAAAGACAGTATTTCAACCAGAAAGGAAAAGGATATTAATGAGAAATAAATAATTACCTGAAGGTACAAAACTTACTGGTAATAGTAAGTATACATAAAAACACAGAATACTATAACAATGTAACTGTAATGTGCAAACTACTGTTATCCTAAGTAGAAAAGTCAAACTATGAATCAATCAAAAATAATATTTACAGCACCTTTGCAAAACACAGTCAACACAATAACAAATAAATAGAAACAATAAAAAAGTTAAAAAGAGAGGGAAGAAGTTAAGGTAAATTTTTATTAGTTTTCTTTGGCTTGTTTGTTTATGAAAATAGTGTTAAGTTGTTATCAGGTTAAAACAGAGGGTTATAAGATAGTATTTGCAAGCTTTATGGTAACCTCAAACTAAAAAAACATACAATGGATACAAGACAAACAAAAAGCAAGAAACTAAATCATATCACTAGAAAAAATTATCTTCACTAGAGGAAGGCAGAAATAAAAGAAAGGAGAAAGACTACAAACAACAAGAAATCAAATAACAAAATGGCAGACATAAGTTCCCTTTATTAATAACAACATTCAATGTAAATGAACTAAATTTTCTAATCAAAAGGCATAGGCCAGCTGAATAAAGGAAGAGACAAGACCTTATAGGTTAAATATGTTTCTTGCAGGCAACAGAACAATAAATCTTGTATACATATAGACTGAAAATAGGTATACATATAGACTGAAAACAAAGGGAGTGAAAAAGATATTTCATGTTAACAGAAAACAAAAAAGAACATGGGTCTTCATACTTACATCAGACAAAACACATTTTAAGACAAAAACTCTAAGAAGAGACACAGAAGAATACTACATAATCACAAAAGGGTCAATTCAGCAAGAGAATATAACAATTTTAAATATATATGCACCCAACACTGAAACATCCAGATATATAAAGGAAATATTATTAGAGCTATAGAGAGATACAGGCCTCAATATAATAATAGCTGAAGACTTTAACACCACACTTTCATATGGGACAGGTCTTCCAGACAGAAAATCAACAAAGAAACATCAGACTTAATCTGTACTATAAACCAAATAGATCTAATAAATATTTACAGAACATTTTATCCAACAGCTGCAGAATACACATTATTTTCCTCTACACATGGGCCATTTTCCAGGATAGACCAAATGTTGGGTTATGAAACAAGTCTTAGAATTGAAAAATATTTAAAATAATATCAAGCATCTTCTCTGATCACAATAGATAAAGCTAGAAATTAATTGCAAGATGAATTTTGGAAACTATACAAATATGTGAAAATTAAGCAATATGCTCCAGAATGACAAGTGGGCCAAAGAAAAATTTAAGAAAGAAATTGATAATTTTTTTCAAACAAATAATAATGCAAACACAACATACCAAAATGTAAGGGATACTGCAAAATCAGTGCTAAGAAGGAAATTTATCACTATCAGTGCCTACATCAAAAAGAGGGGAAAGCTCAAATAAACAATCTAATAATTCAACTCAAACAACTAGAAAAGCAAGAGCAAACCAAACCCCAAATTAGTAAAGAAAGAAAAAATAAAGATCAGAGCAGAAATAAATGAAATTGAAACTAAAAACAAAATATCAATGAAAACAAAAAGTTAGTTGTTTGAAAAGATAAACAAAATTGACAAACCTTTAGCCAGACTAAGAAAAAAAGAGAGAAGATCCAAATAAATAAAATTAGAAATGAAAAAGAAGACATTGCAACTGATATTGAAGAAACTCAAAAGATTTTTAGTGGCTACTATGAGCAACTATATGCCAATAAATTGGAAAACCTAGAATAAATTGACAGATTCCTAGAGACAACCTACTAAGATTGACTAAGAAATAAATACAAAATCTTAACACACCAATAATAAGTAATGAGTCTTCCAGTAAATAAAAGCCCAGGACGTGATGGCTTCACTGCTGAATTTTACCAACCATCTAAAAAAGAACTAATACCAATTCTGTTGAAACTATTCTGAAAAATAGAGAAGAAGGGAATGCTTCCAAACTCATTCTGTGAGCCCAGTATTACCCTGATACAAAAATCAAATCAACGACTTAAATCTAAGACCTTTAACTATGAAACTACTGCAAGAAAACATCAGAGAAACCTCTTGAGGACATTGGTCTGGGCAGAATTTCTTGAGTAATACTGCGCAAGCACAGACAACCAAAGCAAAAATAGACAAATAGGATTACATCAAGTTAAAAAGCTTCTGCACAGCTAAGCAAACAATCAACAAAGTGAAGAGACAACCCACAGAATGGGAGAAAGTATTTGGAAATTATTCACCTGACACAGAATTAATCATTAGAATATACAAGGAGCTCAAACAACTCTATAGGAAAAAAAGTTCCAATAATCCAATAAAAATGGGCAAAGGAGTTGAATAGATGTTTCCCCCAAAAAGACATACAAATGGCAAACAGGCATGTGAAAAGTTGCTCAACATCACTGATCATCAGAGAAATGCAAATCAAATCTATAATGAGACATTATCTCACCAATTTATACACTAAGG
The DNA here is from genome assembly GCF_048565385.1 of Saimiri boliviensis. Classification (NCBI taxonomy): domain Eukaryota; kingdom Metazoa; phylum Chordata; class Mammalia; order Primates; family Cebidae; genus Saimiri; species Saimiri boliviensis. Next base: position 58,096,496 of record NC_133461.1, read on the forward strand.
ACAGGCAATAATAAATGCTTGTGAGGATGTGGAGCAAACACAACCCTCATACACAATTGGTGGGAATGTGAATTAGTACAACCATTATAGGGAACAGTTTGGAGATCCTTCAAAAAACTAAAAATAGAGCTGCTATAGGATTCAACAATCTTCCTGATGGGTATACACCCAAAATAAAGGAAATCCACATATCAAAGAGATATCTGCACTCCCATGTTTGTTGTAGCACTGTTTACAATAGCCAAAATTTGGAAGCAACCTAAATGTCCACAACAGATAAATGGATAAAGAAAATATGGCACATATACACAATGGAGTACTACTCATCTGTAAAAAAGAATGAGATCCTACTTAACTGAATGGCTAAAATGAAACACAGCTAGAACCAAATGCTTGCATGGAAGCCGAGAAAGTGGATCACACTCATACATTGATGGTTGGAGTGTAAAATGTTACAGCCAATCTTGACAACAGTTCAGCAGGTTAAAAACAATAACAACAGCTAGACATGCAACTATGATATGGCTCAAGAATTGTACTCCTCCTGGGCATTTCTCCCTGCAAAATATGGGAAAACAACAGAAACTCTCATATGCAAAGTTCATTCAAGAAAGCATGATAAAACTACTGTGTCCAGGTCACAAAGATAGACTAGGCTAAAGGAGCCACACCCCAAGTCCTGTGAAAGCCATATTACCCGGATGAAACTTAGTGTTCATTGTCAAAACAGGTTTTGTTTAAACATTGATCATTTGACAGTGTAGGTTTTTTTTTCTTCTTCTTTTTCCTTAAAAGGTGGAAAACATTGATGCTGTGACTAGGAGATGGAAAGGTGAAGAGGGCCATCAGTAGCATGGGAATCCCAAACTGGGTAATCTTTATTACTTCCATTTAACCTTCAGCTGGGTTTTCAGAAAACTCTGCCTTCAATCTCAGTAACAGTTGGAAAGGTCACAAATTCAATCGTCCACCACTGGTGACCCAATATTACACTTGGCAGCTAGGAAAATATTCCACTGCTAGTCTCAAGAGGGGGCAGGCAATCTTTATTCAGCTTTCAGATGACCTTCTCATCAGACTGAGATCTTTTCACCGTGAATTTTCTCCCTTCTTTATTTTTTGCCTTTCTTCCCTGCAGTTTGTCTGACCTTCCTGTCAACTTCTGTATAGTATGAATTGTCACATTTTTCTGAATGGAGTATCTACTTTTTAAGATCAATTGCTTTTCACAGCAAGAGTTTGATAACTTCATTATGCCAACAAGTCTCCTCCCCATAAGTAATGAGGATGCCATGAGTAACAAGGAGCAAATGGGCAAGAGATGCTATCCTGCCATATGTCATTTCATTTGAATACAAATGTCTAAGGTGTTTAGAATTTTGAAAAGCTCTCAGTTTTGTTACTGTGTTACCGGTTATATGTATGGAATACATGATTGCAATGAACTCTAAACAAACATGTTTCTTATGACAAATTCGTAAAATAACAAATGTTTCTAATTTTCTACTGTACTTCTATTCATTTTTTTTTTTTTGGAAAGAGGAGACAATAAATTTGTATTAATTGCTCACCGTTGCCAAGCACCGCAGGTATTTTGTCTTAATTCTAGAAGTAAGAATGCTATTGGCTCAGAAATGTTCATTAACTTTTCAAAAACAGCATAGGTAGAAAGGATATATTTGAGAGTTAAAGCTGAAACCATCAGACCCATTACACTACAGGCCACAGCCTCCCAGATGTATTTCTTTTTCCTGGAACATTATCCCTTTCTGCCTCTTTATGTGCAGTGTAAGTCTTCAAGAGAATCCTTTGTTGACTATTAATTCTCAGAAATATTTCCGTTTTCAAAATTTTTATAGCAGTTATGACATGCACCACACATTCTCATTCTTGTTCTTTATTGGTTAATCATCATTATTTTGTCTCTGCAACTGGATTTCATGTCTCTTGAGGTTAGAGACCTTATAAGGAATCTGCAATACATACAAAAGTCAATAATGTGCTCTTTAAGTTTGTGGTTTGTCAGGACCATTCTAAGGATCTAGAATGAAGATAGGATGTTTACGGACATTTGCCAAGGTATGTGAGTAACTGAATGAGGCATGAGAACACTTAAAAATAAATATATGAGGCTCTGAGACATAAAATTCTAGCTTAAAGAAAATATGGCACAGGCTGTATCTAGATAGAATGTAGATAAAAGAATGGAGTCAGTATTTGCAGAGAAAAAAACTACCAGGACCCAAACTGGAATTTAAATAAAGACCATTTCTTCTAAAACCCTATGCCTAATACTGTTTTTGTGGTGTTTCCTGGTGGATATCTTCTTCGGAATTATTTCTGAAGGAGAAAATTACTGATACCCAGGCTATGTGACTTATCATGCATTAATATATTCTGGGCCTTTTGAAACTCTCTCTCACACACACACATTCATATACATATGCAGTTTCCTAAATGGAAATTTGTAAAAAAAATAAATTCAAATGACATATGTAAAATAAACTTGCAGGTAACTATATGCAATATTGTTCTATCCTTGTATCAAAGAAGTGATTATCAGACTTTATACCCACTTCATATCACTCCCACTCCATACAGATTATTTCTCTAAAGACTGGATTTAATGTTTTACAATGGACACAGAAACAATAACAAAATGATCATTAAGTAAATATGACAAAAGGAAAAATGAAATCTGAAATCATATTGTTTGCATAAACTATTTGTCACTGAGGCATGACTTATTTCAATTATAAAATTACTTGTGGTACACATTCATAGGATGCAATTATTTGCATTGCACAGTAAGTGTCATTTGTACCCATATCCCTGCTGATGGTGAAATTGCTTTCAGTATGTTTCCAATCTGCTCACATTAAAAAGAGAACATAGAGCAGAACACAAAGGAGTTTGTGGAGAGTATATAAAACTCAGAATATAGGAGAGAGTTTTAGCTCAGAAGCCACTTCCTATTCCTTCCAGACTAGGAAGTCAAACAGTCAGCCACCAGTTTGTAGAGCATACTGGATGGAAAAACAATTTTCTGGTGAATACAGCAGGAAATTAGGAATTAAGCATTATTTTAAAATAAGTGATCAAGACTTTTCTTCAAATAGAAATAATTTCTTGGCATAAAAAATTACTTACCTGTGTTGTTCCGGACTGCAGTACCCAGAAAAGAATAGCAGAGCTCTAATATTCAGAAAGAAGATAAATGCAGAATATAGACAATAATTATAACATCCTATAACACTAATCCAAGGTAAGACTATTCACTGTCACAAACTAACTGATGTTTATGTTAAAATGTACAATATGGGTTCAATTTATTTTTGGTAGTAGTTTTCAAATTTCAGATTGCATCTCATTAGAGAGTTATGAAATTTATTTAATGTGCCACAAAACACTTAAAAAAGTGAAATTGACTAGACTAGAATAATATGCAACAGAAAATATTAGTATGAACTGCATGTGGTAAGAGTAAATATTGCTTTGTAATTTTTAAAATCAATCAATCTATCGATCTATCATCTATCTATCTACTCACCCAGGGTTCATGTGTGGGTCCAGAGTGAATAATGGAAGACATTACGATGGTGATGACACCTTGGCTGATTATTAATGAAGGAGTAGAAGTTTTTAAGAGAGAAAAAAGTAGGAAATATGCTTGGCATTCCAGACAAAAGGAGTAGCATTTGCAAAGGCAAAAATAACCCTTGCCAATATTATTCTAGCAATGATAATATATGTAGGAAATCTATGAAAATAATTTTTGGTAATATCTTGAGATAAAATTTACACATGACACAATTCACCTGCTTAAAGTATTCAATTCAATGGTTTTTAGTATATTCAGGGTTGTGTAACAATCACTGCAACCAATTCTAGAATGTTTTCGTTGCCCTTAAAAGAAACTTGAGACTATGTAGCAGTCACCACCCACATTTTTGCCATTCTCTGCACCCGGCCTCAGCGGTAGGCAACCACCAGTCTATATTCTGTCTCTACAGATTTGTCAGTTTTGAACATTTTGTGTAAATAGATTGTGATTACTTTAATTGATTTTCAGGTGTGAAATTTACCTTGGATTTCTGAAATAAATTCCACTTCATCATGACGTACAATGCTTTTTATATGTTGCTGAATTCTTCCCCCCTCCCCCAATTTTTTCTAAGGGATAATTGACAAATCATGTGTACCACATGGTGTTTTGATGTATGCATCTGTTGTAAAATAATTAAATGAAGCTAAGTAACATATCCATAATCTCATATATTTATGTGTGTGTGTGTGTGTGTGTGTGTGTGTGTGTAGAAAACATTTTAGATCCACTTTCTTGGCATTTTTCGAGTATACATTATTAAGTATAGTTACCATGCTGTGTAATATATCTCCAGAAATTATTCATTCCAACTGAAACTTAGTACCTTTTTACCAACTCCTCCCACAAGCCCTGGCAGCCATCATTCTACTCTCTGTTTCTGTAAGTTAAACTTTTAAGATTCCTCATATAAGTGAGATCATGCAGTATTTTTCAGTGTTGGTTTTATTTCACTTAGCAGAATGTCCTCCAGGTTCACACACATTGTTGCAAATGACAGAATTTTCTTCTTTTTAAGTCTGAATAGTATGCCATTGTATAAATAGCTAGAATTGCGTTTTCTTTATCCATTTGTTTGTTGATAGACACTTAGGTTAATTCCATTCCTTGGCTATTGTGAATAGTGCTGTAATGAGCATGTGAGTGCAGATATCTCTTTGTCTTACTGATTTCATTTCTGTTGCTAAATTTTGTTGAGAATTTTTGCATCTATATTCATAAGAAATAATAATCTGTAGCTGTCTTTCCTTGCGGGGGGGGGGCAGGGGGGATGGGGAGGGATAACACCGGAAGAAATAAATGCCTGATGTAGGCAAGGGCAGGGGGGCATGGAGACAGCAAACGAACACGGCATGTAGGTACCTATGCAACAATCCAGCAGGATGCAGGATGTGCACATTTAACCCAGAGCCCAAAGTACAATTAAAAGAAAGAAAGAAAGAAAGAAAATGCTCTGTGAAACACTGTTATTGAGTAATAAATGAACATGGTATGTTTGCGTCCTAAAATAGTTTGATATTTATGAGTTTTTGTGAATTTCATGGTGAGGAGAGCATTGAAATTAAAATCATTAGAATTAGATCCTCACTCTATAATTTCTGAAGTTTGTCATTGAACTTAAGGTATATAGAAAACAATATATAACTTTCATCCCACAATGTGAGTTCAAGAATTTTCAGCTAATCCTTTGGGTCTCTTCATGGATGGAAGATTCTCTGTCTTTTACATGCTGCATGTGGGATGGAATCCCCAGGATGTTTATCTAAAGTCAGCATTGGGGAAATCAGGTAAAAAACTTCAGCCATTTTATAATGTTATTTTAATAAGACTTATTTCTGTCTAAGTATGAAGTATAGTCTTTCAAGGGATGTCTTTGGCTCTCAAAAGGACCAGCAATTGTAGATTTCTAGTGTTCCCCTGACCTTTTCTAGCCCGTTCCATCCCAGATTATAGGAGAAACATTTTGTCCTTCCTTTGACAGATTTATTTTGCATGTTTGTTAACTCTTTTTTCTTTCTCTGTCTGCATTTTCTCTGTGGCTTCATAGCAGGGCGTATATAGCCTGATATATTGTTAGCCACCCACATGCCCTCAAAGCATTTGTGGTGGTTATTAGGCTAATGAGCATATGTGCTATGGTGTTGAGTGCTATAAAAATAATCAATGGAAAGCCACTCTTCTTGTTATTTTTCTAGCCAGGACATCAACTCAAGTTAAGGGTGGGCACAGTTTGTTCCGCCTGAGTTATCACAGAGCTAACAGTGTTTCCTTTGCAAGCACACTGCAGGAGAGTGTGCATAAATGTAGCCGTTAGATTGGGTGACAGATCCTTTGTCATCTCGTCAGATTAGCATGACTGTTCTTCCTGTTTGGGACTCCTAGAAGTTAGAGGTTTCACTTTAACTGCAGCAGTATTTTTTTAAGTCTATAATAGCTTCATCAATATCGACTCTGGTTTGTAAGCAGAAAGTGGGACTTTTAGACTTTTGCTATTTCAAACATTGTTTGCTCATACAGGTATTCTAGCCATAGAACATTTTGTCCACCATCTTTCTAATGGAACTTTGCAGAATGTTCTAATGGAAATTTGCAGAACATTTTACACTCTATATCGTTCCAAGAGTCTTGTATTTGCCACCTCCCCATCTCTGTGAATTTTCCAGTAATAATTGTTGGCTTTATCCACAGAGACATGTGCCCAGCTTGGGCATCTGTGTAATGCCTTCGCTAATCTGCTGAGTTCCACAACTTATTAGAAAACAATCAGTAAATCACAACTGTTTTCAAAAGGAAAGAAAGGAAGCAGTCGTTAAGAAAAACGATGTTGTGCTCTCATTTTCCTTTTGTGATTCACTTTCTCCTTCTCCTTCTCCTTTTTCTTTTGAGACAGAGTCTCCCTGTGTCACCCTGGCTGGAGTACAGTGGCACAATCACAACTCACTGCAGCCTCGACCTCCTGGGCTCAAAGGATCCTACCATCTTAGCCTACTGAGTAACTGAGACTTCAGGGACACGCCACCACACTCGGCTAATTTTTGTATTTTTTTGGGTTCAGACGGGGTTTTGCCGTGTTACCGAGTATGGTCTCAAACTCCTGGATTCAAGTGATCCACTCACCACAGCCTCCCAAAGTGCTGGGACTACAGGCTTGAGCCACCACTCCCCGTTGCGACTCCTTTCTATGCTCATTAGAAGAGTCTTTATCTACCCTTACTTCACAGTTTGGCTTCATACCAGAAAATTGAGGATCAATTTAAAGTGAATTTTATTTGTTTCATATCTTTAGTAAACTATGGCATTGTGGAAACTCAGAAGGTATGGGTGACTGAGAGCACCACCTGAACTGCCTAATGAACCATTCAGCTTAAGGGCTTCACTGTACTCTCCCCCTAGTGGGTAATTCCTCTAGCTAAAGAATCTGCTTTTCAGTTCTCTCACCTGCAAAAAGGAAGACAAATTTTAATTTGCTTTCTAGGATTTATGCCTTTATAATTAATAAATCCATGACCTTAGGGTTCCGTATGAATCCAAGCAGATATTTTTTTCCTTTCTGAAATATATTTGAATTGGAATTAAAATTTTAAGGGGAAAAAGATACTGGCCAGGTAGAAACTACCAACGGAAATACAAACTTTTTTATTTATCAATATTGAAAGCATGTTCACTTTGATGTAATAAGTTATCTTATATGTAAATCTATTCTCTGTTTATCTCAGTCTCCATGAGTCTGGGACCTGACTCACTGAGAAAAACATGAAGAATTACTTGGCGTCTGCAAGCAGTTTGCCCAATTAGTGGAAAAGGGATAAATATATTTCTTCCTTTTGCTTCTCATCTTCTGTGTAAAAAACACAGAAAAATGATGTAAGAACACATAGCATGTTTTCAAAATACTTGACTTCCTATTAAAATTTATTATTATTATTTCATCTTATAATTACTAGTTAGAAAATACTAGTATTAGGTAGCCATTCATATGCTAGAGAAATAGCTTAACGCTCAAGATAACATGCTTCTTAAAACTGTTTTATTTCTTCAATTCAGTAAATGTGAAGTGCACAAACAACAAAAATGCTTTTTTGTCATGGCCATTCCTAAAAACGAAAAAGTAAACTGTCACATTGACAACTACAGTGCACCAATAGCTTATTACAAGTCAGCTAAATCCATCAGTGTGTCCAACTGGCGTGGATACAGTTTTGAAGATGGAGATCAGAACTTGCCAATCAGTTATCACTTGGATGTGGTTGAATTTCAAGAAAAAGATCCAAACTTCTTGATTTTTTTGTAAATCTGGGTCCAATTTCTCTCTCTGGATTATGGTGAAATAATTAAGGAGTTGTGAATATTCTCTTTTAAAAATATTTATTGATTTACCATTGAATTGATTTGTTCAAAGACATTCAAAAGATTTGCTTCGCTTGTTCTTATGAGAATGGGACCATATTTTTACTTGCTTTAGAATTCTGAAATGAATTGAACTCCTGTTGCCTTCCCTGAGGAAATAGATGAAATATTTTGTTACTACATCTTCCAAAAAGTTCCATTAAAATGCAAATACTAGCCATTAATTTAGATGAATTCCCTTTCCCTTTAATCAAACTGTTCAATGAAATTAGGATTGGGAGCAGATGTCTTGGGTTCACCAAGATTATTTCCTTTCATACTGTTTACTGTGTACCCTTCTGGTTGACCAATCACAAGTGGCACCTCATGTTTTCAAAATGTCTATCTTTATCTCTTTTTATTTGGTGTCTTCTAAATTATCATTAAAAGATTAGAAGGAAGGAAAAAATTGAGACTACTACCCATAAGATACAGATGATTTTTTTTTTTCAGGCAGTGTTTGTCTTTTTATTGTATTTCCCTATGAGATAGTTTCATTCTCAGCTATTATTTTAGTTACAATGCTACTTAACTTGTAACTTGCTTTCTTCCTTTGCTCACCTAGTATTATGACTCCCTTAGTTCCTTTATAGCCCCTTGTTTATTTGTTCAGATTTAACATTTATGATAACTGCCCTTTTTTATTATTTGAGTTTCCTAATAAAAATGCTATGGTGACTTACTGTGAAAGATTGAGGGATAAGTTTCTTTGGAAAACAGTTGTAGTGGCACATATATACAGGGATAGAAATAGACAAGTACCTTTTAAGTGCAAGGATCAGGACATTTACGTCTTTTATTTTCTTATAGCATCTAGTATAATAAAAAGACACATAGCAGAAGACTAACAAATCTTTAGTGAATTGAATTGAACATTCCTAGTAGTTTTTTTTAATATGAACTGATAATAGATTTTCTGCATTTCCTGGATGTCATAGGCAGCCTCAAGACAGATTTTGGATGCACAGAAAAATTGCTGGTTATTTCAGTGGTTTATGACAAACAACAGTGTGGTGTATTTCAAATAATTATATATGGTTGGCACATTCAGCACAGTCATATTTACTCTACAGACATTTTCTAAGCATTGTATCTCAGTTCCAATGATAACCAAGATGTTATCCTTGCCTCCAAGGAGCTCACAGTCTGATGCCCTTAGCCAGCTTCAGGAGTACCTTTAGAGCTGAAGGTGTTGTTGTCAAAAAGGCCAAGCAGCATTCTAGAAATAACGCATTTGAGGCAGATGAGTATATCTTCCTTTTACTAGAAAATTTAAAGGCAAACCATAAGCAATGCTAAATTGATGCTCTTACCTTATTTCTCAAAGTATTGCTGATGTGGATTTTTTCCCTTAATGTATTTATCTGCCCAGTAATTATTTGGTCAAGTAATTCCCCTATTTCCTAGGTTAATATGTAGAAATAGAATTCTCAGGTAACTTGAATACCTACATAGTCATCTTTATTGAATATTAAACTTTTTCAAGAATAGCTATCTGTCTAATATTACATCATCTTTTCTTTGCAATTCTTCTCAACTTAGGTTATTGCTGAAATATACTATGACATTATAATGTTTGGCATTGTAGTTGCTATAGACTGAATATTTGTGTCCCTACTAAATTCTTACATGGAAATTCTACCACTCAATTTCATAGTACTAGGAGGTAGAGCATTTGGGAAGTGATTTCATTATGAGATTGGAATCTTCATGAGTGGATTATTTGCCTTATAAAAGAGCTCCCTGAGAGCTTTCTTGTTCCTTCCACCATGTGAGAACACGGAGAAAGCAACTGTCTGTGAACCAAGAAGCATGTTTTCACCAGACACCAAATTTGCCAATGCCAGTGCCTTGATCTTGTTCTTTCTGAAAATGCTATTGCAAAATTCTGAGACAGTGGAAGAGATCTGACTTAACCAACTCCATCTTGCTTCTAATCTCTAAGCTGTCCTTGTTTATTTCTGGGTATAGGCTGAACTGATTTTGGAGGAACTTAGTTTATATTTAATAACAAATGGTAACAGCCCTTTCCCAAAACAAACCTCCTTGCTCAGAGACCAGACTGCCCTTGTAGGACTAACAAATTAGGCACAAGATTAGAAATTATAGTTCAAGAGTCATGTAGCTGGAGGCTACAAGATTCTGACTCTTCCTACACTGCTCCTAAGATCAGTGCTTGAGATATTTGCAGACCCTGCACTTGATGGATCAGCTGTCACCACCAGATTGATAAACTGACTTATTTGATCTGTGGCCCCCACCCAGGAACTGACTAAGCACAAGAAGACAACTTTAATTCCCTATGATTTCATTTTTGACCCAACCAATCAGCACTCTTGACACACTGGTATTCTCCCACCCACTAAAGTGTCCTGGAAAACTCTGATTAGAGTAATAATAAAACTCAGGCCTTCTGCACAGACAGCTCTGCATGAATTACCCTTTCTCTATTGCAATTCCCCTGTTTTGATAAATCAACACTGTCTACACAGCAGGTCAGGTGAACCCATTGGGCAATTACATTTCCAGCTTTCAGAACTATAAAAAATAAATTTCCGTTGTTTATAAGTCATTCACTTTATGGTACTCTGATATAGCAACCAAACAGACTAAGACAAAAGTACAGAGATTCTATAGAAATTGGCCTTTAGATTCTAGAAGCTGATGTTAGCATTCAGATAATAACAGCATTATTTTAATGAAAGGACTTGTGTCACCTTTAATAACCTGCTGGCATTTAAAAAAATCTATTTTTATTGACTCTAACATTGCACAAGACAGAAAAGGGACATGTATTAGCACAGCAAATCCATTTTACAAATGCAATGCTGGTGCTCTGAGTTTAAATAACTTGCAATTACAATCTAAACCCAATCACATTTAAAGTACAAATATTATGTTCAAGACACTTGGTAGATACTCCACACTTCATTATATTTGAAATTTTGAGTGGGGGAGTTAAAGTAGAAACAAAAAAAAAATAACATACATTATCTAATCTGTAATTTACAACTCCAGATAGTACTGCATGATTTTTATCCAATTATAAGCTTAATACTTTTAAGCTTAGTATTTGGATATTTTACTCTCTCTTCATTTATCTTTATTTTTCTTTAAAAAGGTGGGGTTTCACTCTCTATTCTGTCATGAAGATTGGAGTACAGTGGCACGATTAAAGCTCACTGCAGCCTCAAATTCCTGGGCTCAATTCATCCTCCTGCTTCCGCCTCCTGAGTATCTGGGACTATAGTTGTGCACAGCCATCCCTGCTTAAACTTATTTTATTTTTGGTAGAAATTGGGTCTGGCTTTGTACATTAGTCTGTTTTCATGGTTCTAATAAAGACATACTTGAGACTGGGAAGAAAAAAATGTTTCATTGGGCTTATAGTTCCACATAGTTGGGGAGACCTCAGAATTACAGCCTGAGGTGAAAGGTACTTCTTACATGGCAGTGGCAAGAGAAATGAGGAAGAAGCAAAAGCAGAAAACCCTGATAAACCCATCAGATCTCAAGAGGCTTATTCATCATCATGAGAATAGCACAGGAAAGACCAGTTCCCATGATTCAATTACCTCCTCCTGGGTCCCTCCTACAACATGTGGGAATTCTGGGAGATATAATTCAAATTGAGATTTGGGTGGGAACACAGTCAAACCATATCACTTTGTTTTCCAGGCTGATCTCAAATACCTGCCTTCAAGCAATCCTCCTTCCTCAGCTTCCTGATGTGTTGGGATTACAGGTGTGAGCCCCCATGCTCTGCCCATTACAGTATTTTTTAAAAAGTATATCAAGCATAATTTCTAGATGCCTCAGCATCTAAACTGGTTTGAGAAACTGTGCTTTACATTTATCCTTTCACTTAGCAAACAGTTTTTGAGCACTTGCTATTGACAAACATTGTTTTCAGCACCATAAGTACAGGTGTTTATAAAACAAAGCCATTGCTCTTATAGAGTTTTCATCCTGATGAGTGAGGTAACTAGAAACTGGCATACAAGCAAATGAAGTTCAAGATAGTAATATCTGTAAAAACCTACATGGAAATTTTATTGTTCATTAGCTATTGAGTATAGTAAACAATAACATTAAATGTCTATTTAATATCTTTCTTCTGTTATTTATAAGTACTTATAATTAATATTGTTAAACACCACTAGAGTAGTTTTAATGAAGATAACTTTACAACTTAAACAGTGTTCACTTATTGTGATGGTTAAGATTGAGTGTCAACTTGTTTGGATTGAAGGATGCAAAGTTCCTAGGTATATCTGTGACAGTGTTGCCAAAGAAGATTGGCATTTTAGTCAGTGGACTGGGAGAGGCAGACCCACCCTCAATCTGGGTGAGCACCAGCTGCCAGTGTGGCTAAAATAAAGCAGGCAGAAAAACATGGAAGGACTTGACTGATTGAGTCTTCTCGCCTTCATTTTTCTCCCGTGCTGGATGCTTCATTCTTTAGGGAAGGAAAAAAATCTTTTACCCATGTTAGATTCATTTACTAGGACCCTTTAAATTAGATTGATCTATGAGCAAGAGAAAAACATGCTAATTTATTTAATGTCAGTTGCAAAGAAATGAAGACCTGAAGAAATAATTAAACCTAAGTGTTTTTTTATTGGGTTTGATGAAGAATGGAAGATTATGGAAAAATATGATAAGACAAAGGTGTATGAGATACGGGTAGAAAACTGGGGGAAACTTAGCAAGGTGTGTTCACTCAGATTCCTCTTGGCAGCCGTCTGTCTTTGGACCTAAGGATGTTTCTTTGGCTGTAAGAAAGGCATTTCTCATATGAGGGTTTGTGAAGGGGGAGGTCAGAGAGCCCTTCCTGAACCTGCTGTTACTCAAATTTCTTTAGCTTAATGTATCCAATATGCCAAGGCATTATGTTTGAGGGTAGCATATTCTGATTCCTGTCAATTCAGTCTCTCATTCAATATTTATTAAGTCTCTGCTGTGTGGCATTTATTGAGTCCCTGCTATGTTCTCACCACAAGGAATATGAGAATGATGAAAACAAATAAATTCTGGCTCACGTGGATTTTAATCAGATATAACCATTTTGTTCTGGATAATTTTCATAGCATTCTACAGATACATTAGAAGATATCTTCCTGGAATTTCATCACTATACAAATTATGTGAGAAAGACAATTTTGTATATGTGAATAAAATGCAACTTTTTGAATATCTTGTTTTATTTATTCCTTGAAGAAAACAATCACATACACAGATTTGTTCTAAGATTCAATTTGTAACATGGAGTTGTTATGTACAAATGCTTTTAAACAAGATTTTCCTAGTACACTACCTTAAGGATTCTTAGATTCAACATCAACAGTGATTCAGATATTTTATTCTCAGCTACATAGCTTCATTATATCTAATAATCTTCATTGCATGTCTCTGGTTCTTAATATATGTACTTTTTTTCTATTCTTACCAGTAATTTTGGGCAAATGTTAGAATTTTATGTGAAAACGTTTATGTATTATGTATGCATTTAACCTTTTTGATATAAGTTTATTAAGTTGTATATAGTACTGCTTTAACATTGCCTATTTTCAGAAATCAGGACATGGTTTGTCATTACTATTTTTAAAATGTAATTTAGATTTACTTGATTCAATAAAGCCAAAAAGGAGGCATTCCAAATTTCTCTGGCTTCTAGTAAGTTGCATTTCTATGTCAGTTTTCTCGTATTTGTCTTTAAATAATGATTATATTTGAAATCTCATGATCTAATAGTCAAATTGACCTTTTCCTTTGTCTATGCCTACTATCAAATAATTTGGAACATAAATTACTTGAAGTGTGCACTAGTCTGCTTAGAATCCTATTACAAAATGCCATAGACTCAGTGACATAAAAAACAGCAATTTATTTCTCACAATTATGAAGGCTGCGAGGTCCAAGATCAAGGTGCTGGCAGGTTGGTTTCATTCTAAGGCCTCTTGGTTGTAGGCTGCTGTTACTTCACTGTCTCACTGTGTTACTCACATGATCTCTTCTTCGTGGGTACTTGTAGATTGTCAGGGAGGGAGAGGGGAAGGGTGAAAGGAAGGAGAGGAGAGAGAAAGAAAGGAAGAAAGAGAACAGTCTTTTGCCTCCTCTTTATATAAGGACACCAATCTCATCAGATTAAGGCCCTACTCTTAAGACCTTATCTCCAAAACTCCATCTCCAATTGCCATCACACTGGGGGTTAGAGCTTCAACATAGGTATTTGGGGGAGACACAAACATTCAGTTCGTAACAGTGTGCAATATCAACAAAAACTTTGAATGTCATAGTCACTTTTGTAAAAATAAGATTTATTTATCAGTCTCTTTCACTTATTAAAATTGTCTAATTATGAAGTAATTGGTGTGTTTACTTTTTTACATTGAAAACATGATTATTAATTATCAACAGCTGTGAGTTAGAAGTGAGAAGGGAACCCAACATGCAAAAATCAGGTCTATTTATTTCCTGTAAGTTTCACTGCCTTTGCTAAATCACTAGCCAGTTCTAGCTCATGGTTAACAAAGTAGAGACCTCAGAAACTCACAGGGACTTGGGACGCATTTTCAGATGTTGTAACATAAATAAAACCTGCATTTTAGGTTTAAAATATTTTTATCTTAGGTAAACATTGAATTGGTTGTATGATCATTTTTTAAACACTTGGATACTGGCATTGAGATAAAATCAGTCTAGGAGGCAACTTTCTCTTATCCCCTATAAATTATCAATATGCAAAGATACTCTAAGTAGAATGCAGAGGAGGGTGCATAATACAAACTTGAAGGAATAATTTAATGTATTGATGCAAGCTAAAGAATAATCTTATTCTTAATTACCCTGAGAAAAGGACCTATAGTTCCTAATTTCATGTCTCCTACTGTCACACAACTTCAATCTTTTTTTCAGAAAATTTATCCTAGATCTTTCACTTTGAAAGTCTGGTCCATCTTCCCTAACTTCCTGCTCTGTGCTGCATACATATTTAGTGCAGGTCTTACCTGGCAGTTATTTAAAGGCCCATGGTAGTCCTCTGCTATTGTTCATTCGAGAGCAGAGGTACCATGCTGCAGAATAGCTTGGAGGAGTTAGCTATACCTAAGCATACAGGCTGTTGGAGACTCGCAGAGCCATCTGGATTCACTTCCAATGAAATACAGAGCACTTTTTGCTGGTCAGTTCTCAATTCTTCAGTTATAGTAACTAAATCCTTCTGTAAGAATCTGAATAAAGAAAGATGCAAAATAAAAATAATTTACATAATCTGGTATGTTGACTTCAATTCTGAACTCATTCACTTGAGGATAATATAGGTATGTGAAATATAGTCTGAGTTTATTTATTTATTTATTTTTTTGAGACGGAGTTTCGCTCTTGTTACCCAGGCTGGAATGCAATGGCGCGATCTCGGCTCACCACAACCTCCGCCTCCTGGGTTCAGGCAATTCTCCTGCCTCAGCCTCCTGAGTAGCTCGGATTACAGGCATGTGCCACCATGCCCAGCTACTTTTTTGTATTTTTAGTAGAGGCGGGGTTTCACCATATTGATCAGGATGGTCTTGATCTCTTGACCTCGTGATCCACCTGCCTCCGGCTCCCAAATAGTCTGAGTTTATTAAGGTGAATGTTTTATTTCTAGCACAAGCAACTCTTTGGAACATACTATTTTTATGAAAGTCAAAAGCTATATTTTAATATTTCATAATTTATTTTGAGGAATTTATTATACTTAAATACACATGTGAATCACCTGGGACTCTTATCTTCTTTAAATGCCAGTTGGGATTCAGTAGGTCTAGAGAGGGGCCTGGGAACCTTAATCTCTGTTGCCCTTCTAGGGACTGTTAATGTTGCTGGTCTGAGGACCACTTTATGAGTAGCAAGGTACAATGAAATATTATTTTGCTCTAAAATAAAATCATCAACCAAACATTTTCCAAATCACTAATGGAATAAAGGAATTAAGTAATGTTTGTCTCAGAGACTTATTAGTAACCCTCTTGAGAGATTGTCTTTCTTGCACTTATTAAAGCCATACAAAGGTTTCTCTTTTGTGAATGCTGGGTTGAATGGGTAAGAGGAGGCTGCTATTTCATGGTTTAATTCACTTGATGAGTCCAAAGTAATTGTGATTGCTGTGCTAACTCACTAACTTAAAAGATGAAAGCAGCTTACTAAAGATTTCCAGGTAGTAGCTTTTAATCTTAATTTCAGGTTAAATATTTGAAATTGTCTCTTTCATCTTTGTTGTCATCCTCCCTTTTTGCTTTGTTACAATGTTTTTTAGAGTTATTTTTTACTCTTCCTTGGGCGTTATTTTTGGGGAGAGTAATTATTTTATGATTATTCCAGGACTTCAATAATGTGGAGAAGAATCTCCAGCAAAGGACAGAACTGGGGGTGCAGGGGGGAGAATGTCCAGCCCCTCTCCTGTCTGCCCACTCTCTTAATAAACTTTCGTGTCCCTTCTTTGTATTGCATACCATGGCCATCTGTAAGATTCAGGGACCCTGTGGTGCTTATATTCACCATGCAAAAAATGTAGCATCTGGGTCTGTTTTGTCTAAGAGGTTCTGTCAAGCATAATTCTGCCTGCAATTACATGAATAAGTCACTTTTTTGGCAGAAGAGAAGGAAGACCAAATTTGACTTCAGGTGCAAGCCAAGTTTTCCAATCTAACTCAATCCCTATTTGTTTCCTGTGTTTACTATCAAATAGTTACATTAAATGGTTGGGGGAATATTGTGGTAATTTTTCTTATCTTAAGGATACAAAACTCTCTCTTTCACTACATTTTCTGTCAATTCTTGCTACTCATCATATTCTATTTATCTTTTCAGCTTCTCTTCATTTGAAGGACATAAAGATTATCTTCCATGGAAACATTTAGAATCTCTTTTAACTTATATGTTGAGGGTAGGAGAAAAATCTGGTGTTCTTGAATGAAGCTGAAAAGCAATGAGGGAAAGAATCATCCTAGTTGGGTAAATCTGGAATATAAAGGCATAGAAAAGAAAAAAGTTTGACTCATAGAATTACAATAATTCAATGATTTAGGCAGGGGTAGTAAATACAGCTGTCTCTCAAATAGAAAAAAAAATCACTGATGGCTTTGTGCTTAAGTTAAAAATTAAATTTTGCATTTACACTGGCAAAATTCCCCAAGAGAAATAATACAGACTTTAAGGTTTCAGAGTTCAATCCAGACATCCCCTTAGGAAAAAAATATAATAGAAATAGTATATTACAAATTGACAAGTTGCTTAACAAATTATACACTTAAGAGCACTTCTTCCTAAATGGCCAAAAGTCACCTACCCTCTTTAAGTAACCTGTTATAGAAGTTTTTCTGAAATTATTGCTAATCCTATCTTTTAAATTTATTTGGTATCTATGTTTCCCCCCATTCAACTGTTTAAATAATTTTTTCTGGCTTCATTCTTGGACCTTCCCCATTTTTCATCATTTTGGATATTTCTTATAATGGTTTAATATATGTGCCCATTCTCTGATAATTCTGGAATTTAATTTGTCTAGATAAGGAGAAAAACTAGACCATATGTTCCACAAGGTCAGCTGCACCTCCCTGTGCCACTTATCATAACCTAGTCATAGCAGGCTGGCAATCTATTTTAGAATCTTTCTTCAGACATGTTTCTCTAAAATATTTTGCATATATATGTTTTTCTTGAAATTTGCATAGAGATAAACTATTTTCATCTTCTTAGATAATCAGCATCGGGTATGAGATACACACACAAAAAAAGATGCTTCTCATGGTACTGTATTTAAATTAGATATAGAATTACTATATTGGCAGTCATGTAGAAGATTAGTTGGTGAACTACAAGGAAGTTTTATTTTGTCTGTATTCTTAGCTGTTGTTAGTATATTAGGGTGAACAGAGAGTGACCATCAACACTAAGAAGAAACTGCAACAACTAATGGGAAAAATACCCAGCTGGCATGAAAATGACAGGATCAAATCCACACATAACAATATTAACGTTAAATGTAAATGGGCTAAATGCCCCAATTAAAAGACACAGACTGTCAAGTTGGAAAAAGAATCAAGACCCATTGATGTGCTGTATTCAGGAGACCCATCTCACGTGCAAAGACACACATAGAATCAAAATAAAGGGATGGAGAAAGATTTACCTAGCAAACGGAAAGCAAAAAGAAAGCAGAGATCACAATTCTAGTCTTTGATAAAACAGATTTTATATCAACCGAGATCAAAACAGACAAAGAAGGGCATTACATAATGGTAAAAAGATCAATGCAATAAGAAGAGCTAACTATCATAAAGAAAATGTGGCACATGTATACTATGAAATACTATGCAGCCATAAAAAAGGATGAGTTCATAACCTTTGCAGGGGCATGAATAAAGCTGGAAACTATTATTTTCAGCAAACTGACACAAGAAGAGAAAACCAAACCCTTCATGTTCTCACTCATAAGTGGGTACTGAACAATGATAACACATGGACACAGGGAGGGGAACTCACACACCAGGGCATGTTGGGATATGGGAGAACAGGGGATGGAAAGCAGGGGGTGAGGGGATGGGGAGGGATAGCACTAGGAGAAATACCTAATGTAGATGATGGAGTGATGGATGCAGCAAACCACCATGGCACATGTATACCTATGTAACACACCTGCACATTCTGCACATGTACCCCAGAACTTAAAGAATAATTTAAAAATCCAAAAAAGAATGTATACACTTAATTATATTTAGCGTAAAATGAATTTTATTCTACTGGAAACTCATTTCAAAATATCTAATGAGGACAACATCTAGTGAAACTTTATTATTTGTAAAAATTCAGTTATTCTGAGCAAAAAATAAATGGCAAAAATAAAAAAAAATACAGATTATGCAGATAGAATAAAATAAAATAGCAAATACCTTTCCCTGTGCAACTCTTCCATTTGGCTGTTTGAGTTGTATGCACTATATAAAGTGGTAATAGAAAAGTAGTTTTCTGAGTTGTGTGAGCCATTGTGGCAAATTGTTAAACCTGATGCTAGTGTTATGTTAAGAACTTGGATAAGAAAAATTTTAAAGATTAGAAATGTTTAGCTTGCCCTGAATCAGGTCTGCACTATGAGACTTATATTCCATGAAGACAAACTAGTCAATAATTGATGATGGGACAATCAGCTAGATATTTTCACAGAGCTATTTTTAAATAATCCTAATTTTCCTTAATAATTTCTGCTAATGTGCCTGTAATAAATGAAATAATTTCAAATAATTTCTATTTCATAGCTTCTTGATTCATGATTGGTCTTTTGATTCTTGTGCCAATGTTATATTATTTTGATTCCTGAAATTAATGCTAGTTACATTAATTATAAAAGTTGCTAACACAAGCACTTAATATACACCAGGGGTCATATAAAAATCTTTATATCTTTTATATGATACTATTTACACAAGGAATTTTTGAGGTGTTTATTATTCTCCTTTGAAAGATGAGGTGAGAGAAAGTTAGACATGTTAAGAGACTTGCAAAATGATGAAAAGCTCATTGGTGGAGCCTGGATTCAAACCCAGGTTAACTTCTTTTGCCAGGTATATCTATTTCCATGAAAGAAAATATCTGTCTTCTTCTATTCTTTAAAATTTGTAATTACATATGGCCATTTTTCCACTTTAGTTCCTCATATTAATCTTAGTGTCATACCCTTTTAACAAATCCCTTTTCTCAAATCCCATTTTTTTGGTTAATATTCCAGTTTTGTACTTACAATGGGAGGTTGTTTTGCAGGTTTACTTTCGTAATTTAATTTAAATTTGATTTTATGGCCAAGATCAAGTGCTATGAGATCATTGTCAAGATTTACCATCACAATGGTACAACCTTTGTAAAATGATTTGTGAATCACTCTATCTTTTTATATGCTCTGAAAGAATTTATATGCTATGGAAACTAGGAGCTTATTCAAAATTGGAAAGAACATATCTGTAAGTCATTTGGCCTCTGGGGATATTTTAGAAAAAAGTGTTTGACACATGGGAAGATTTTAAGTTTCTTGGTGCATTATTATTAAACTATTCTGGGTTTCTATTCTCTATTGAATCAATCACAAAAACATCCATTTGGAGTTTTTAAGTTCTTTAGTACAGCATTATAAATAATATTTGATTATAATTAAAATACAAAATCTGCTGAACTCTTATTTTCATTTGTAATTTTGCCCATTAAATTTGTTTCTCTTTTATTTTTTAGACCTATATTTATTTTATTTTTTCTCAAAGAACTATCTCCTCTATATCCCTTCTACTCTCTTTTTAAAATTATTTTATTTTATCTTCTTTTTCCCAGGTACCAATTCAAGAAGGATTCTTATTACTATTATACTTTAAGTTCTGAGTCACATTTGCAGAATGTGCAGATTTGTTACATAGGTATACAAGTGCCATGGTGATTTGCTGCATTCATTAACCCATTCTTTGCATTAGGTATTTCTTCTAATGCTATTCCTCCCTCTACTCTTCTTTAAGAAAAAAGTTTTCTAATTCACTCATTAGAATTTGCACAATTTCCTTAGGCTTATAAAACTTACTTGTACTAATTTTTATTTCTCAAATAATTCAAGAATTTATGAGAGAAATAAATGGCTGTAATTACAGTTTTGCCATGCATCACATTGTTAGCATAACAAATATTATATAATTGAAGTTTTGGCTAGATACTTCATCCAAAAATTATATATAAGTTTAACAATTAATTGGTTGTAACTTTATTGATTTAAATTTTGTTCTTTTTATTTTCTGTTTTATTGCATGTTCTTCATAGAAGCTTTCTACTTTGGTGGATTTAATGAAAGTTTTTTGGGGGGATTATAAGTGTATTAGTCTGTTTTCACACTACTATAAAGATACTACCCAAGACTGGGTAATTTTTAAAGAAAAAAGGTTTAATTGGCTCACAGTTCCACATGTCTGGGAAGGAAGGCTTCAGGAAACTTCTAATTATAGTAGAAGAGAGGCAGCCATGTCTTACATGGCAGCAGGCAAGAGAGAGCGTGTGTAGGAGGAACTGTCAAACACTTATAAAGCCATGAGATCTCATGAGAACCCACTTACCATCATGAGAACAGCATGGAGGAACTACCCCCATGTTCTAATCACCTCCCATCAGATACCACCTTTGACACATGGAGATTATGGGGATTACTATTTGAGATGAGATTTGGGTGGGAACACAGAGTCAGACCACATGAACAAGATCAAAATTTTAAATTATTCCATGGACTTTGAATAAAATGTGTTTATTTGTATAGGTATAGTATTTAACAATTAAATTAACTTATACATTTATAATATCAAATAATAAAAATTATAATTTAATGTGCTATCAATGTTATGTATAATATAGTTACATATTCAAGTGTGTAATATTCACTAACTGTCATGGAAATCAAAATCAAAACCACAAGTAATATTATCTCACCCTGGTTAAAATGGCTACTATCCAAAAGACAGAAAGCAACAAATGCTGGTGAGGATGTGGAGGAAGGGGAACACTTGTACACTGTTGATGAGAATGTAAATTAATGCAGCCTCTGTGGAAAATGCTATAAAGGTTCCTCCAAAAACTAAAAATACATTTACCATATGAACAAACGATATATGCTGGGCATATGTTTAAAAGAATGAAAATCAGTATACTGAAGAGTTGTCTGCACTCCCATATTTATTGCTACATTATTCACAGTAGCCAAAATATGAAATCAACCTAAATGCCTATCAATGGATGAATAGATACAGAAAATGTGAAACCTAGACATGACCACAAGATGACTATCCATACTTAAGTTACAGCAAAATAGTCCTTTAAAACAAAAACAAACATTGAAGACATAATTTTTAAATAGTTTTTTGCTAATTTAAGAATCTCAACCTGTTTCATTTTTATATATTTTACAATGGTGTCATAAATAATTGTTGTCAACTAGATGGTAACTTTGTTTTTTTATATCAAAAAAACACACCAAATTTTATGTAAATTTGAAACTCAAGCCAAAGTTCCTTTTGTTGTGAAAAAGCTAAAAATGTACTATATTGTGGCATTAAGCTATTTTAAGCTATCTGTTCTAATGTAGCTATTGTGGCAAAAAGATTTACAGAATCTGAGTCAGTGAGTCCAATTAGTTCTTTCTTGAATGATGGTTAGGATGGTACAGATTTACTATTCAAGTCCACATTCAAGTCATACAATCAACAGCAATGACTTATCTAAGTGCCTTTAAAGTGAATAAAAGCTGCATCACACAGGATAATGCTTTGAATTGAAGATTCATGTGACAGCCACTGTACTGCAAATAAAATGTAAATGTTTCATTGAGACAGAGCCTAAAAGATGGAGGGTATCAGACTCCAGGGGCACACACAGCCCTGGGAGGAGTGAACCATGACTATAAACCACAGTCCTACTTAATGGTAACAACTGGACTAAGAAAGCAACTATAATTGACCCAAATGACTGTATTCTTTCCATTTTTCTTGGTCTCCCAGACTGATCATTATTTGCTTTTTCTGTGTATTTATTAAGCCATCCTGCCCAAAGGCAGTGGCTAAGATTCAATTCCATTTTAATTATGGTTAGTAATAACCTTTATCATTGTTGTTAATATTGATATATTTCCGTGTCCTTCTAATTTTGGGTTTTTCTTCTACCAGCTATACCCAACTCAAGCCACTCTTTTCCATGTTTAAGATTCAATAAGCTCTTTAAGACACTCTAAGTACATCACTCAAAATCATTTGATGGCACTTAGTATATTTTAAGATCTCTAACTGGATATTTAAGGTCCTCTGTGGTCTTCTTCCTAAAATGTTCTTACCTCCAACACACTTCTCTACATACTCAGTGTTCCAGTGTTGCTTGTTTTCTCTGGCATATTTCTGAGAAAGAAGGCTTTTAGCTTTTAGTGTACAAAACTGTCATTTATTGTGAAATATCTGATTGTGTCAAATTATTTAGTTTAAAAAACTTCTTTTAAATGATATTTCAAGAAAAAGACATTAATCCTCTCTATCTAGTCATGCAGATTGCTTTATTCACTTTAGAATAATGTTTTATTATATGCTTTAGAATAATATGTGTTTTTTAGAATCATAATGACATGCTGCAGCTGTTTTCTGGCCACTGAATGTCAGTGGATCTCGTGAAGCTTTTTTCCACTTTTTCTGTAACAATTACAAAAAAGATGAAAGATACTTCTAATTTTGGATTTTTCTTCTACTAACTCAAGCCACTCTTTTCCATGTTTAAGATAATTACAAAAAAAAAATCAAAGATACTTCTATGCATGTATGCATACACACACACACACACACACACACACACACACACACACATACCTGGGAGGGACCAGAACATGATGTTCAATTAATAATCATGAAAGACTAATACACACACACACACACACACACACACACACATACACACGCACGCACACACAGCTATGAGGGAGCAGAACATAATGCACAATTAATGCTGAAAGATTAATACACAAACACACACACAGAGATTATATCTTTATTTGAATAAACTTTTCATCAAATAAAGTAAAACTTACAGGAAATATGAATGAGAGAATGTAACCAAAAGTTTTGAAAAAATACCCCAGGAAAATATCTTTTTAAAAATTATGTTTTTATAAAGAGGCATTTAATGAAGCATATTAGTCCTTTTCTATATTAAATTGGATTATTACATTTTTCTTGTTTGTTTTAATGCCTCAATATTCAAAACTGAAATCAATCATTTACTGAGCTAGATTAAAGTCTGTATATATAGATATAGACATGTATGGGTTAGCCAGTAATAATGATAAAATATTCTCATAAATTCTGCTGTGAAGCAATGGAAAAACACTGAAAAGCTTATATTCACTGTCGGGAGAAATGTGATCCAACCACAAGTGTATAAGCAAAGTAGACACACAAGTAGGGCAATAACATCATTTTGATTGCTTTTGCTAATAAACTTTTCCATTTCCTTAAAACAAAAAGATTGCTAGTTAATTTTACTGTGGCATATCTGATGCTTGCTAAGTATTATGTGCTTTTTAGAAGAAAAAAATTCCTTAAAATATAATATTTGCAATGTACCACTTTCTTTCATGCTTGTTCTTTCGTCCTTTTAAAAAAATTATTATACTTTAAATTCTGGGGTACATGTGCAGAAAGTGCAGGTTTGTTACATAGGTATACACGTGTCATGGTGGTTTGCTGCATCCGTCAACCCATCATCTACATTAGTTATTTCTTCTAATGCTATCCCTCCCCCAGCCTCCTTCCTTGCAAAAGACTCTGTGTGTGATATTCCCCTCTGTGTCCAAGTGTTCTTATTGTTCAACTCACACTTATGAGTGAGAACATGCAGTGTTTGATTTTCTGTTCTTGCGATAGTTTGCTGAGAATAATGGATTCCAGCTTCATCTATGTCCCTGCAAAGGATGTAAACTCATCATTTTTTATGGCTGCATAGTATTTAATGGTGTACGTGTCACATTTTCTTTATACAATCTATTACTTATGGGCAGTTGGGTTAGTTTCAGGTCTTTGCTATTGTGACCAGTCCCACAATAAACATATATGTGCATGTTTCTTTATGGGGAAATGATTTATAATCCTTTGGGCATATACCCGCTAATGGGATTGCTGAGTCAAATGGTATTTCTAGTTCAAGATCCTTGAGGAATTGCCACATTGTCTTCCACGATGGTTGAAATAATTTACACTCCCACAACAGTGTAAAAGCATTCCTATTTCTTCACATCCTCTCCAGCATCTGTTGTTTCCTGACTCTTTAATGATCACCATTCTAACTGGCACAAGATGGTATCTCATTGATTCTATCAATGAGCATGGAATGTTTTTCTGTTTGTGTCCTCTCTTACTTCCTTTTTTTTTTTTTTTTTTTTTTTTACTAGGGAAACAACAGTGAGAAATATAGATGGAATCCCTTCCTTGTCAAGTTTCATTCCAGGGGTAGTGAAAAGGATGTGGGGCAGAAAAAAGATGAACAAGTATAATATCTCATATGTCACATGACATTCAATACTACAGAGAAAAATAAAACAGGAAACTAGAGGAACAGTTACAGAATTGGAGGCTGTAATAATATCTAAAATGTTATCTCAGAAGATGTAACTGGAAAAGTGGCACTTGACCAAACACCTGAGTTGGTTCTTTCGGGTCTGAGGTTATTTCTTATTGCTAACTCATCCTACTAAACTAAAATGAGAACAAAAACAAAAACAAAAATGATACAAGGCAGCTGTGCTTTGACTTTTCTGAACTTCAGTTTTAGGAGAAATAAATGTGATTTTACTATAGTAACCACAAAACAAAAACATTAAAATTAAATATTAGATTACTTTCTTTTAAAAATTCTCATTGATATGACTCTAGCCTTTTGCAAGTCTCCCTTGCCTTTTATTTGTGTTGATTTCATTTTCTTTCTCTTTCACTTCTTTTATTCTTATTTTTCCAAATTATTTTTTCACTTCTTTTATCTTGACTTTTCCTTCCCTTAAGGTCATTCTTCTCTCACCCTAAAATTTAGTACATGAATAAATATATATATTAATTTGTTTTCTTCTGTATTGCGATTTTCTTTGTCCCCTACCATGTAATGACATCAGTGTCTCATAATCTATACTTAGACATTTATCAGGGTACTTTCTTGAACAAAGACCATTTCATCTTGAAGATAAATAATAGTTGCTAAAGATAAGTCTCTTGTTACTTTATGTATGCATACATTTATAAATAATCGGTAAAATATTTAGATACCTTTTTAGTTTTGTATTTATTTTACAAAATACTAGCTCTTTGTCCTATTAGTAGACATTTTCAAAGAATAGATTTTAATTGCTGCACATCACTTTGTCATATGTTTCTTAGTTTTGGTAAAGTATTTCACCTTTATAAGGTATTATGGCTATTACAGTTATTATTGTTATCTCTAACATAAAGTAGTATGTAACAGCACATAGTCTGCAAGAACTTCCTATGTATCAAATCTGAATACAATCCTAAACAACTGTGAAAGTGTAAAAGTTACTTAAACCCTCTGGTCCTCAGATTTCTTATAAGTAAAATAGGAATACTAATAGTACATATTTATTTTATTTTATTTTATTTATTTATTTATTTATTTTGGCAAGGTCCTGAGAGCTTTTAAATCATGCTGTTCAAATCTCAAGTATCCTTGCCAATATGGTTTTCTTTTTTTTTTCTTTTCTTTTTTTTTTTTTAAGAATAAAGAAGAGGAAGAAAGAGAAAGAGGAAGAGGGAGAGAGGATGGGGGTATTGCTTTATTGCCCGGGCTAGAATGCAGTCTAAATATGGGTATGCCTATAATTGTCCTTAATAATGGAGACATGAAAGAAAATGAGGGAAGAGAATAGCAAACAAGGAGCCAACCAAGATTTCTTTTAAACTTCTAAGTTGATATGATGTGGTACTGATAAGAGTGTATATTTTGTATATTTAAAGTGGAGAGTTCTATAAATGTTAATTACATTTACTTGTTCCAGATCTGAGTTCAGGTCCTGAATATCATTGTTAATTTTCTGTCTCATTGATCTGTCTAATATTAATGTTGAAGTCTCCCACTATTATTATGTGGGAGTCTAAGTCTCTTTATATCTTGTATGTCTGCGTATTCCTGTATTGGCTGCGTATATATTTAGGATCTTTAGCTCTTCTTGTTGTTGCATTGATCCTTTTATCATTATATAATGTCCTTCTTTGTTTCTTTTGATCTTTGTTGCTTAATTGTAATTTCTGCTTTTTATTTATTTATTTTAGCTCTCTGGTTGGTTGGTAAATCTTTCTCCATCCCTTGTTTGGAGTCTTTGTGTATCCATGAATGTGAGATGGATCTGGATGCAGCATACTGATGGGTCTTAGTTTTTTATTCAAATTGCCTGTCTTTGGATTGGGGGATTTAGTCAATTTAAATTTAGAATTAATAATAATATATGTGAGTTTAATACTGCCATTAGCTGGCTATTTTGTCCATTAGTTGATGTATATTCTTCATTATATTGATGCTCTTTTTGATAATTTTTTTAGAAAGGCTGATACTGTTTGTTCCTTTCATATGTGTAGTGGTTCTTTCAGAAGCTCTTGTAAAGCAGGCCTGGTGGTGATGAAATCTCTGAGTGCTTGCTTATTCACAAAAAACTTTATTTTTCCTTCACTTGTGAAGCTTAGTTTGGCTGGATGTGAAATTCTTGGTTGAAAGTTCTTTTCTTTAAGGATGTTGAATATTGGCCCCCACTCTCTTCTGGCTTGTAGGGTTTCTGCTGAGAGATCTGCTGTAAGTCTGATAGGCTTCCCTTTGTGGGTAACCTGACCTTTCTCTCTGGCTGCCCTTAGTATTTTCTCCTTCATTTCAACCCTGGTGAATCTGACGATTATGTGCCTTGGAGTTGCCCTTCTTGAGGAATATCTCTGTGGTGTTCGCTGTATTACCTGGAGTTGAATATTATCCTGCCTTACTAGGCTGGGAAAATTTTCCTGAATAATGTCCTGAAGCGTATTTTCCAGCTTGGATTCATTCTCTTCGTCACATTCAGGTACACCTATCAAGCGTAGATTAGGTCTTTTCACATAGTCCCATATTTCTTGGAGACTTTGCTCGTTCCTTTTTATCCTTTTTCCTCTAATCTTGTCTTCTTGTTTTATTTCATTGAGTTGGTCTTCGACCTCTGATATCCTTTCTTCTGCTTGATCAATTCGGCTGTTAAAACTTGTGCGTACTTCACGAAGTTCTCCTATTGTGTTTTTCAGCTCCATCAATTCACTTATATTCCTCTCTAAATTGTGTATTCTTATTAACATTTCGTCAAATCTTTTTTCAAAGTTCTTAGTTGCTTTAGATTGGGTTAAAACAAGTTCTTTTAATTCACAGAAGTTTCTCATTATCCACATTTTGAAGCCTGCTTCTGTAATTGGAACACACTCGTTCTCCATCAAGCCTTGTTCCGTTGCTGATGAGGAACTGTGATCCCCCGCTGAGGGAGAGGCGTTCTGATCTTGGGCATTCTCAGCCTTTTTTGGCCGTTTTCCTCCCTTCGTTATAAATTTATCCATCTGTGGTCTTTGAATTCACCGTCTTTGTAATTAGGTTTCTGAGTGGACGTCCAACTTACTGATTCTCAGCGCTGAAATCTGAGCAACCCACTGCACCGACCAAATCAGCGGTGTTAAGATTGATGGTGCTTTTCCGACTCTGCACCAAGAACCGACGCTCCGAGGCGCCGGCAAAACTGTCTCGCCGGTCACAAGAGTCGCGCTGGCGACCCGTGGGGCTCCTCCGCTGGGAATCTCCTGGTGCGTGAGCAACAAGAATTCATGTGAAGGTGTGGCGTCCTCTCATTCTTTGCGCTTTCGGTGGAAGCTACAATCCCGAGCTGTTAGTGATCAGCCATCTTGGATCTCTCTCAATAGTACATATTTTATTCTCTTACTTCCTTAGCGTGTAGTTCTTGTGGTTTGCAGTTCCCCTTGAAGAGGTCCTTTCATGTTTCTTTTTTTTTTTCTCTCTCTTTTTTTTTTTTTTTAATTGCATTTTAGGTTTCTTGTAAGTTGTATTCCTAGGTATTTTATTCTCTTTGTAGCAATTGTCAATGGAAATTCACTGATGATTTGGCTCTCTGTCTATTATTAGTTTATAGGAACGCTTGTGGGTTTTGCACATTGATTTTGTATCCTGAGATTTTGCTGAAGTTGCTTGTCAGCTTACAGAAATTTGGGGCTGAGACAATGGAGTATTTTAAATATACAATCATGTCATCTGCAAACAGAGACAATTGGATTTTCCCTTTTCCTAATTTAATATTCTTTATTTCTTTTTCTTGCCTGATTGCCCTGGCCAGAGCTTCAATATTACATTGAATTGGAGTGGTAAAAGAGGGCATTCTTGTCTTGTGGTGGTTTTCAAAGGGAATGTTTTCATTTTTTGCCCATTCTGTGTGATATTGGCTGTGGGTTTGTCATAAATAGCTCTTACTATTTTGAGATACATTCCATTGATACATAGTTTATTGGGAGTTTTTAGCTTGAAGAGCTGCCGAATTTTGTTGAAGGCCTTTTCTGCATATATCGAGATAATCATGTGGTTTTTCTCTTTGGTTCTGTTTATGTGATGAATTGTGTTTATTGATTTGTATATGTTGAACCAGTTTTGCATCTCAGGGATGATGCCTACTTGATTGTGGTGGATAAGCTTTTTGATATGTTGCTGGATTTGGTTTGCCAGTATTTTATTGAGGATTTTCACAGCAATGTTCATCAGGGATATTGGCCTGAAATTTTCTTTTTTTTGTTATGCCTTGATGAGGTTTTGGTATCAGGATGACGCTGGCCTCATAAAATCAGTTAAGGAGGATACTCTCTTTTTCTATTGCTTGGAATAGTTTTAGAAGCAATGGTGCCAGCTTCTCTTTATAACTTTGGTAGAATTCAGCTATGAATCCATCTGGTCCTGGACTTTTTTTGTTGGTAGGCTATTAATTGCTGCCTCAACTTCAGACCTTGTTATTGGTCTATTCAGGGATTCAGCTGTTTCCTGGTTTCGTCTTGGGTAGGTGTATGTGTCCAGGAATTTCATTCATTTCTTCTAGGTTTTTCTAGTTTATTTGCGTAGAGGTGTTTATAGTATTCTCTGATGGTAGTTTGTATTTCTGTGGGATGAGTGACGATATCCTCTTTATCATTTTTTATTGTGTCTATTTGATTCTTCTCTCTTCTTTATTAGTCTGGCTAGCAGTCTATCTATTTTGTTGATCTTTTAAAAAAACCAGCTCCTGGATTCATTGAGTTTTTTGAGGTGTTTTTTTGTGTGTCTCTATCTCCTTCAGTTCTGCTCTGATTTTAGTTATTTATTATCTTCTACTAGCTTTTGAATTTGTTTGCTCTTGCTTCTCTAGTTCTTTTAATTGTGATGTCAGGGTGTTAATTTTAGGTCTGTCCTCCTTTCTCTTATGGGCATTTAGTGCTATAAATTTCCCTCTACACACTGCTTTGAATGTGTCCCAGAGATTCTGGTATGTTGTGTCTTTGTTCTTATTGGTTTCAAAGAATATCTCTGTTTCTCCCTTAATTTTGTTATTTACCTATTAGTCATTCAGGAGCAGGTTGTTCGGTTTCCATGTAGTTGTGCAGTTTTGAGTTAGTTTCTTAATCCTGCGTTCTAATTTGGTTACACTGTGGTCTGAGAGACTGTTTGTTATGATTTCTGTTTATTTTCTGAGGTGTGATTTACTTCCATTCATGTGGTCAGTTTTAGAATAAATGTGATGTAGTGCTGAGAAGAATGTATATTCTGTGGGTTTGGGGTGAAGAGTTCTGTAGATGTCTGTTAGGCCCACTTGGTCCAGGGTTGAGTTTAAGTTCTGGATATCATTGTTAATTTTCTGTCTCGTTAATCTGCCTAATATTGACAGTGGGTGTTAAAGTGTCCCACTATTATTATGTGAGAATCTAAGTCTCTTTGTAGGTCTCTAAGAACTTGCTTTATGAATCTGGGTGCTCCTGTATGGGTTGTATATATATTTAGGATAGTTAGCTCCTCTTGTTGCTTTGATCCTTTTACCATTATGTAATGTCCTTCTTTGTCTCTTTCAATCTTTGTTAGTTTAAAATCTCTTTTTTAAGAGACTAGGATTGCAACCCCTGTTTTTTTTTTTTTCTTTCCATTTGCTTGGTAAAGATTTCTCTATCCCTTTATTTTGAGCCTATGTGTGTCTTTGAACATGAGATGAGTCTCCTGAATACAACACATCAACGGGTCTTGACTCTATTCAATGTGCCAGTCTGTGTCTTTTGATTGGGAAACTCACCTCATTTACATTTAAGGTTAATATTGTTATGTGTGAATTTTATCCTGTCATTATGATGTTGGCTGGTTATTTTGCCTGTTAGTTGATGCAGTTTCTTCATAGCATCAATGGTCTTTGCAATTGCAATTTGGTATGTTTTTGCAGTGGCTGGTACCAGTTGTTCCTTTCCATGTTCAGTGCTTCTTTCAGGAACTCTTGTAAGGCAGGCCTGGTGGTGACAAAATTGTTGAAATCTGCAGACTGGAATTGTTTCTATTAGGCCATCTTGCCAGAAATCCCTTCATGCTTGTTATTTCTAAAACCCAAAGAAAGAATAGACTGGCAGAAAGTTGCATTACAAATTAATCTTATAGGAATTAGACATATGTCAAATAGATTGCAAAAACAATTAATAAATGTGCTGTATATATGCATTGATAATGCTAACAGTAATAAAAGTATTGGCTTTATTTTATATGGTACTGCCTCTTGTTCAGTTTTCTTCTAAATAATTTTAATTGTACTTACTGTTTTTGATCCTTGGTTAGAAATACCCACAGTATAATAACATAAAAAGTAATTGAATTAGAAATAACTAAAATAATAGGTTAGCAATGTGAAATTACATTGTTATTTTTCTTTCTTTTTACTGTAAAAGCTGCATGCAGAATGTAGTGAAGAACATATATTAATACCTAAATGTGTCCTAATCTTTGAATTCTATTAGTGTAGCTCTGAAATCTATTGCTATAATTGGACTTATTGATTGAGCACCTAAAATGCAGGGTTAAAATGCAGCTGTTCTTAGATAGGACTGAAGTGTGTGTGCACGTGTCTCTCTCTCTCTCTCTCTCTCTCTCTCTCTGTGTGTGTGTGTGTGTGTGTGTGTGTGTGTATGCACATGCATGTGCATGTATGGGTGAGCATGAATAGTATTTGAAGTGGAATCCAGAAATTCCATTGCCTCTCTGAAGCTTTCCTCACTCACTCCACCTAAAAGTGAGCTCTCACTCACCTGGACTCCTTTTACTCCTTGTTTTTTTCACTTTTATAGTATTGATAATAGAATAAATTGTATTATATATATATTTTTGAGGATATTGCATGTGGATTTCCAGATTACACAGTATCGGGAAACACACTATCTGGTTCAAATACTATTTATTATAGGAGATAAATGAGGGCAGCCAGTTTAGGGGGCAACTGCATTTGTCCGTATTGATTTTTCTCAAGCTGTATTCTTTTCATCACAGGGTGTATGAGAAAAGTATGGTGGTGGTCTTTCCCAAAAGTATCAGACCACAGGACCTCTTCTGTATGTAAAGCTCTCAGATACTCAGAATTTATCTTCAAAACCCAATAGTCATTGTTAAATGTGGATCCAGTCCATGGTTCCTGAATGGTAATAATTTTCCATACATTAAACAATGTATTTCCACTTAGTATATAGTCTAGTTGTTAAGAGCATAGTATCTGGAAACAGACTACTTCAAAACCTAACTAGCTCTGCCATTTGCTAGCTATATGACCTCTAGCGAGTTACCTAATGTTTCTTTTTTTAGTTTTCTCTTCTTAAGATTAGGATAGCAAATATAATATCCTAGCATTTTTATGAGGGCTGAATAAATTAATATATAAAATACATTACATATTAATGTTAATATATAACAGCTTAATATTAAACTTAATATTAATTAAGAACAATGCCTTGTACATTGTCTGCACTGTATAAGCATTTGCTCTTACTATAACTATTAGTAGTACTAATAGTAGGGCATTACTGCTATTATTTAAGAACATGGAACACAATTCTAATTTTGTTCTATTAATAGCAATATATTGTGGGTATGTTCATCTCTCCCCTCTGAAAATGTGTTTCAAAATAAATTTAAAATATTTTGTATTATTAATTTCTTGCAAATGTTTGTTGCACATGCACCAGGTAAATGACAATATCCTGACCATTATACAGAAAAATGACAAGCAGGATTTAATTCTAGGCCTTAAAGAACTTGTAACCTAAGATCGGTTTTCCACGTAGTCACATTGAAATCTGCCACTGACAGCCTATATACTCACATAGATCTGTTAATGAGTCCTTAAATCTTTCATGTAGTCATGAAAAACCACTGCAGGTATTTCTGTCAACTGTCTGGAAAAACCCACATGCAATATGCTCAAAAAAATCTGATACAATTTTGCCTATAATCAATACTATAAAAGTGAAAGGACCAAGGAGTAAAAGGAGTCCAGAGGAGTGAGAGCTCACTTATAGGTGGAGTAAGTGAGGAAAGCTTCAGAGAGGGAGTGGAATTGCAGCCATTGAATGAAAACATTGAAAAATGTTTTCAATGGCAATAGTAAAGAGGTGAAAATTTGACAAGGTAAGAAAAAGTGGTGGTGACTATGCATTTTAGAATGCAAGAATGACACAAACAAACATGCAGGTGGCAAAAGCTACATTTTGTGTAGGAAGACCAGCTCAGGTGTGGAGAGTAGCAGAGGTATGAACTTTTATACTAGTCAAAGTCTCAAGAATCTAGATTTTCAAATTACCAAAAAGAATTTTGCCAACCTTTTTCCCTCAGTCTTGCTGATCTATGTTTAATCTGTAAAAATTTTACAAAAAAAATTGAACATTTTTTAACAGCCCATTAAATCCAGTAAGACCAAAATAAAATGGCCAATGCTGAAAAAAGAATTACTAATTTTATTTATACTTTACATGTATAAATGACTTCTCCTAATATTTAGTTAATGTGAGATGAACTGACCCAATGTTTATATAAATAAACATTGGAGAACCAAAATTGCTTTTAATAGCAATATACAGCTTTAAAGACTAAGCTGGACTGTGGCAAGCAGTTAAAAGTCCAGAAAGGAAAAGGGTAAGGTATTTTGACCAAGAACAGTTCCCCTCTTTGATTGAGCTTTATAGGAATTCTCACAGGATGGAAAAAAAATGAATTCTTTAAGATCTCTTCCCAGAAAGCATTTACTCTAAAATGTGATGTGAAGAAATATTACTAATACAGTCACAGTGACTATTTAGATGGTATCAGAAAAAAGCCAACCTAGAATGTAACCAGTGGGAAAAAAGTGCTCTAATGTGAGAATTGATGTATTTTTATAACTTCCCGGTGAAATGAGAAAGACAATAATAGAATTGAATGACAAGAGGAAAGAGATGAGACATGGGCATCTTAAGGCTGAGCAAAGAGAAAGTCAGAGAACAAGAATGTGTCAGGCTGTCATTCAACACTATTGAGCAGAGAAAGTTCCAGGGCCATGGGGACCTGTGGGCACTGCTTTCTCTGGGTGCTGGCAGGACATAGAGCTCTAGGTGGAATGCTGGCTGGATTCCAGCCCTTCAGCTGAGCATGCTAATGCAGGACACAACCTACACAAATGTACATGGTTGCCCTGAGAGAGTCACAGCAGTATTTAGTAGCCTTCACAGAAATAATCTCAAGAAACAAGGTTATTTCATCTGACTACCAAAGCTCACTGATAATATTTCTGAAGACCATCCAACTCATATGTAGTATTCTGATTGTACATTTTTGCTCTGCAAACCTCTTGTCTTAATATTTCCTAAGGAGCAGGGTAACTGTGAGCTTCTCAGTTATATGCAGCAGTGAATGTTACAAAATGGTCAATCTGACCAGCAAAATAATAATAAAGTATGGGTATGTGGTAGGCAGAACAATGCCCCCCCCCCAATATCCACACCCTAATTCTCACACATGAGAATTTTTTTTGACAATAAGAAAATAACAACCATATTTATTAAACGTAAGATGTGGTGGGCAGGAGAGAGGGAGGACAGCACCCTTGGGAATGAGTTCTTAAACTAACTCTCAGAACTGGTGTCCAATGACATAGAAATCACCTTCCCAAATGGCAGAGCCCTTCCTTCCCTGGGGATAGTGGCAGAGAGAGTGAAAGCCACTGCAGCCACTGAGGACATGGGAATACACTACCTTAAAAGGCGAAGGGACGTTGTAGGTGTAACTAAGGTTAAGGATCTCAAAATAGAGAGAAATTCTGGTTATTTGGTTGGACCCAATCTAATCACATGAGTCCTTAAACCACAGAATATTTTCTTTCTGGAGTCAGAGATGCCATGGAAGAGGAAGCAAAGACAGATGTAGAAGAAAGGGAAGTTCTGAGAGGGAGGGGCCATGTATGAGAACTAGGGAGAGACCTCTTATAGCTGTAGGTGGCACCCAGTTTTCAGCCAGGAAGGGAACAGCATCCTAAGTCATACAACAGTAAAGAATGGGATTCCATCAATAACTTCAATGGGTTTGGATGCGATTCTTCCCAGAGCCCAATTCCTTGGTTTCAACCTATGAGACCTGAAACACAGAAATTCTGTCAACCAACCCAAACTTCTAACTGCAGTCTGTAAGACAACACACTTGTGCTATATTAAGCCACAAATTTGTGATGATTTGTTACAGGGTCAATAGGAAACTAAGATAGGCACATGTTAGTAATGAATATGACTATAGATACGGCTGCTTGAGTTAGACAAGTTCCAGTTACAGGTGAAGTGTTTTTAAACTTCAAAATCACTGAGCTGCCATGTGCTATATAACTAACTTCACAGAGGAGCCTGTGAGTGGCCCTTTTGGGTTTAACCTTACTTGAAGTTTCCCTAATCTAGTGGGATCTGATTTCATTAGATGTTTGGCACTTGCATTGTACCTACTCTTGACTTCAACTGTGCTATCGACCTTGACTTGTCTTCATGACCTGGTATTCTTTTTGCTTATTCATTCAACACTACTGTTACGTGCTAGCTAAATCTGGCTTGATTTAGCCTTTTATTCTAGTCAGCTGGATCCCCACTGAAGTGACAATTTTTGCACATTATCCAATAGCTGGCTCCCTCCTAATTTCCTTTTGTGAGTTCGGTAGACATCACCGAAATTTGACCTTCCCTAGGTGAGCTGATGCCACTGAGTTTCTGAACAAGGACTGAGATCTCAGTGGTGTAGCTGAGTTTCCAGGTGCTCTTCACCTTGTCAGTCACTTGGCTTTTTCTTTTACTATTTCTGGTCCTTTTCTTTTTAAATTTTTAAATTATTTTATGGTTTTTCTTTTTGGGGACAGGGTCTTGCTCTGTCACCCAGCCTGGAGGGCAGTGTGGTGATCATAGCTCACTGTAACCTTGGACCCCTGAGCTCAAGCAATCCTCTCACTTTAGCCTCCTGAATAGCTGGGACTACAGGGGCATGCCACAGCACCTGGCTAATTCCTATTTATTTATTTATTGTAGAGACAGGGTCTCAACATGTTGGTCTCAAACCCCTGGCCTCAAGTATTCCTCCCACTTTAGCCTCTCAAAAGTGCTTGGACCTTAATCTTTCATACATTGCATAGTGTCATAGTTTCCAACCTGCTTGGAACCCTTTCCACATCCACTTTTCCTCTTACATTTCCCTATACATTAGTTATTCTACAAGAATTCATATGCTTGAAGAAAGATTTCAGGTAAGATTTTAAGAATGAGAAAAGTATGTAGCAGAAAATGAAAAGTTTAAGAAAAGTTTTGAGCAAGCAAGCTGCATAATGAAGCTTGAGTAAAGAAAATAATTTCAGCCATGGAGGAAAGGACTCTAACCACAAAATTTAGAAGAATTCAAAAGTGAGGGAGTTTTAATTATAGCTGTAAGTTGTATTGCAGAAGTAGTGCCCCTTCTCTTTTTATTTTATTTAAAATATGATATGAGTGAGAAGGTAGTCATGTCTCTTTATTTTATTGTTCTGTTCATACAAGTTTTTGAATGCAGAAAGCAATATGGCTTTATACTTTATACTAAGAGTTCTTATTTTTCTTTTTTGACAAGATCATTTTGTAGAATATATATGCAGTGCTTTATAAAGTTTTTCTAAACAAATCTTTTTGTAGAGCACAAATTATGTTAGAGTAACATATATAGTGTCCACAAAAATAAATGGAAGTAAATACTATTACTTCTCAGAATGAGAGTGGTTTCGCAAAACTGGACCACTATTCATGGATATTATCAGAATTTATTCTATAAAAGTACTATGGGGTCAGCTAGGTGACTCAAATCCTTTGCCTTCAAAGAATTTCAATGTATATTTTAACAGATATAATATCTTACATGGCCCTAAAGACTCTTGCTCTCCCAGCTTAATCTATTACTTGCACTGTTATTAGTGGAGCTGAAGCTAGAACTTGAGGGTGGGAATGAGGAAGGTCAACGTCTGTTATTCTTACAGTGATAGTGCTGCCTTATGTCCTTGTCCCAGGCTCCTGGGTAATTAATAATGGCCTATGGGACTTATGCTTAAGATACCTGACTGCATAGAATATTAATTCACTGTAATGGAGAAAAACTCAGGTGAAAAGAATTGTGTTTATAATTTCTTCTAGAGCAGAGACCTTTTCTGAGTATAGTATGCCTTTTATAAGTATTTAAACTGAGTTGTGCAATATATTTTTTAACGTAGAAATTTTTTATTTTATAACTGATAAATAATTATTTAATTAATTATAGGTTCAAGGTTTGTTATATGAATATATTGTGTAATGATGGGGTTTGGACTCCTAGCAAACCCATACTCCAAGTAGTAAACATTGTACCCAATAGGTAGCTTTTCAACCCTTACCCTGTTTCTCCTTTCCCTCTTTTGGAGTTCCCAGTGTCTATTATTTCCATTTTCATGTCCATGTGTACTGACTGTTTAGCTCCCACTTATAAGTGGGAACATGTAGTATTTGATTTTGTTTCTATATTATTTCACTTAGGATAGTGGCCTCCAACTTTGTTCATGTTGCTGCTTAAAGGCCATAATTTATTCTTTTTCATGGCTGGATAGTATTTCACTGTGTATACTAAACATATTTTCTTTATCCAATCCACTGTTGATGACATTTAGGTTGATTCCATGACTTTGCTATTGTGAATAGTGATTTAATAAACATATGAGTACAAGTGGATTTTTTGATGAATCTACTTTCCATTTTGGTAGATACTCAGCAATGAGATTGCTGGGTGGAATGGTAGTTCTATTTTTAGTACTCTAACAAATCTCCATACTGTTTTCCATAGGGGTTGAATTAATTTACAATCCTACCAACAGTGTATAAGTGCTTCCTTTTCTTCTCTACATCTTTATTTTATTTTATTTCTTTTGCTTTTGAATAACAGCTTGGCTGACTGGTGTGAGATGGTATCTCATTGTAGTTTTGATTTGCATTTCTCTGTTGATTATTGATGGTAACTATTT
The DNA here is from genome assembly GCF_048565385.1 of Saimiri boliviensis. NCBI lineage: Eukaryota > Metazoa > Chordata > Mammalia > Primates > Cebidae > Saimiri > Saimiri boliviensis. The sequence continues at coordinate 58,134,634 of NC_133461.1, forward strand.
ATTCACATTTATTGGCTGTGTGTGTGTGTCTTTTTTTAAAAAGTATCCATCTCCTTTACCCACTGCTAAATGGTTTTTTCTAAAATTTGTTGGTTTAAATTCCTTATAAATTCTGGATACTACTCCTTTGTTGAATGCATATTGCAAATATTTTCTCCTATTCTATATGTTGTCTGTTTACCATGTTGATTTTTAAAAATTTTTTGCTGTGTAGAAGCTTTTTAGTTTAAGTTCCATTTGTCTATTTTTTATTTTTGTTGCATTTGCTATTAAGGTCTTTGTCATAAATTCTATGCATGGAAGAGTTGTTTATAGGTTTATTTTTAGGAATTTTGTAGATTCAGGTCTTACATTAAAGTCTTTAATTCATCTTGAGTTAATTTTTATATATGGTAAAAAGTAATGGTCCAATTTCATTCTTCTGCCTGTGGATAGCCAGTTTTCCCAGCATCGTTTATAGAATAAAGTGTCCTTTTCCCATTGTTTGCTTTTGTCAACTTTGTTGAAGTTAACTTAGTTGTAGGTACGTGGCTTTATTTCTGGGTTCTCTATTGTTCCATTGATCTATTTTTGTATCAGTATGATGATGTTTTAGTTACTAAAGCCTTGTAGTATTGTTTGAAGTGAGATAATGTGATGCCTAAAGCTTTGTTCTTGGAGGCTGCAGTGAACAGAGATCATGTCATTGCACTCCAGCCTGGCAACAGAGCAAGACTCCGTCTCAAAAATAAAAATAAAATAAAATAAAATAAAATAAAGCTTTGTTCTTTTTGCTTAGGATAGCTTTGGCTATTCAGGCTCTTTTTTGGTTTTAAATGAATTTTGGGCAGTATGGTCATTTTCTTGATATTGACTCTTTCTATCTATGAGCATGAAATGCTTTTCCATTTGTCACCTGTGATTTCTTTCATAAGCATTTTGTAGCTCTCCTTGTAGAGATCTTTTACTTTCTCGATTAAATGTACTCCTAGGCATTTTACCTTTTTTGAAGCCATTGTAAATGGAATGGAGTTCTTGATTTGGTTATCAGTGTGAATATTACTAGGGTTTAGAAAAACTAATATTTGTTCATTGATTTTATATACTGAAACTTTATTGAAGTCTTGTATCAGGTATAAAAGTCTTTTGGAGACATTTTTAGGGTTTTCTATGTGTAGAATCATGTCATGAACAAACAGATGGTTTCACTTCCTTTTTTTCTCTTTGGATGACTTTTATTTCTGTTGGCTAATTGCTATAGCTTGGACTTCCAGAACTATGATGAATGGAAGTGGTGAGTGGACATCCTTGCCTTGTTCTAATTCTTAGGGGAATGCTTTCAACTTTTGCCCATCATTATGATGTTGGCTGTGGTTTCATACACGACTCATTGTTTTTAGGTATGTTCTTCCAATGACTACTTTCTTGAAGGTTTTTACAATGAAGAGATGTTGCATTTTATTGAATAGTTTTTCTGCATCTATTGAGATAACCATATGGTTTTCTTTTTAGTTTGTTTGTGTGGTAATCACATTTATTGATTTGCATATGTTGATCCTTGCATCTCGGGAATAAAACCCAATTGTTCATGATGAACTATCTTTTAATATGCTGTTGTATTCAGTTGACTGGTATTTTATTGAAGATTTTTTCAACTATATTCATCAGGGATATTGGCCTGAAGTTTTCTTTCTTCTTGTCTTTGCCAGATTTTGGTATCAGGATGATATTGGTTTTGTTGAAAGAGTTAGGGAGGATTCCCCTAGATTTTTTGAATAGTTTCAGTAAGATTGGTAGAATCTCTTCTTTGTATGTCTTGTAGAATTTGGCTGTGAATCAGTCTGGTCCAGGGTTTTTTTGTTTGGTAGATTCTTTATTACTAATTCAATTTCATAACTCATTATCAGTCTGTTCAGGATTTTCATTTCTTCTTGGATCACTCTGGGGAGGCTGTATGTTTCCAGGAGTTTATCCATTTCCTCTAGTTTTCTAGTTTGTGTGCATGGAGATGTTCATAGTCGTCTGTGAGAATCTTTCATACTTCTGTATTATCAGTTGTAACGTCACTTTTGTCATTTCTGATTGTGTTTATTTGAATTGTCTCTCTTTTTTACCTGGTTAATCTAGCTAGTGGTCTATCAGTTTTGTTTATTCTTTCAAAGAAGCATCATTAAAAAAAAATAGAGATGGGGTTTCACCATGTTGCCCAGGCTGATGTTGAACTCCTGGGCTGAAGTGCTCTTTCACCTTGGCTTTGCAAAGTCCTGGGATTACAGGTATGAACTATTGCACCTGGCCACAAAGTGCCAACTTTTCATTTTGATGACTATTTAATAATTTGTTATTATACAAATAAATTATATAAATTATAGAAATAATAATCAGTAATTTTATTGTGTAATCAACAAAATGAAGTCTTTTGGTCTCAGTTGCATTTAGTTCTGCTGTGATTTCTTCTGCCACCTTTGGGTTTTGTTTGCTAATTTTTTGTTGTTGTTGTTGTTGTTCTTTTAGGTGAAGTATTAGGCTGTTGATTTGGGATCGTTCCATCTCTCTTTTTTTTTTTAAATAATTTATTTGGTTTCTCCCTTAATTTCGTTGTTTACCCAAAAGTCATTCAAGTTGTTTAGTTCCCATGTACTTAGGTGGCTTCGGGAAATCCTTTTGGTATTGATTTCTAATTTTACTTCACTGTGGTCTGAGGAGATGCTTGATATGATTTTGGTTATTTTTATTATATTGAGATTTGTTTCATGACTAAGCATGCAACCAATTTTAGAGACTATTCCACATATAGATGAGAAAAATGTATATTCTGTTGTTGTTGGGTGAAATATTCTGTAAATGTATATTAGGTCCAACTGAAGACCAGGAATTTTTTATTAGTTTTCTCCCTCAATTATTTATCTAGTTCTTTCAATGGAGTGTTGAAGTCCCCCACTATAGAATTGCTGGTCTATCACTTTTGTTAAGTCTGGTGATATTTATGAGTCTGGGTTCTCTGATGTTTATTTTTATAGATCGATCAGAAAGTTGGGTCTTACTTTTTTTAGTCAATTTGCCATTCTATGTCTTTTAAGTGAAATATTTAGGGTGTTTACTTAAGGTTAACGTTAATTTGTGAGGTTTTGTTCCTGTCTTAGTGTCATGAGAGAGTTGCTTTCTAGTCTCAACTGTCTCATTACTTCATAGATTCTGTGAACTTTGTACTTACGTGTGTTTTTATGGTAGCAAGTATGATTCTTTCGTTTACATGTTTAAAACTTCTTTGAGCATTTCTTCTATGACTGGTCTGTTAAAGAATTGCCTTGGTGTTTACTTGTCTGGGAAGATTTTATTTTTTTTCTTTTATGAAGCTTAGGATATAAAATTTTTGACTGGTACTTTTCTTTTCCCTCAGAATGGCTAAACATATGCCTCTATCTCTTGTTGATTATAAGGTTTCTGCTGAGAAGTGCATTGTCAGTCTGATGGGATTTCTCTTTAGGTAGTTTAGCCCTTTATCCTAACTGCCTTTAACATTTTTTCTTTTGCATTGCATTTGGATAGTCTGATGGCTATATTCCTTGGGAATAGTAATCTTGTATAGTATTCTGCATGTGTCCTCAATTTTTTTTAAATCAGAATGTTGACTTCTCCAGAAATATTTGAATTATTTCTTCAAATATGTTTTCCAAGTTGTTTACTCTTTCTTATTCTGTCTCAGGAATGCCAATAAGTTAGAGATTTTGTTGTTTTATGTAATCTCATGTTCTTAATAAGCCTTGTTCATTTTAAAAATTCTTTTTTCATTTTTGTCTGACTGTGTTAATTCAAGTCTGATCTTAAGATTATGATATATTTCTTCTCCTTAGCCTAGTCCATTGTTAAAGCTTCTAACTTACTTTAAAATTCCTTTAGTAACTTTTTCATCTCCAGAAGTTCTATAAGGCTTTTTCTTAAAATAGCCATCTTGTGTTTCATGTCCTGAACCATTTTTATGGTTTCTTTGTATTGGATTTCAATTGTGTCTTTGGTGTCATTTAGTTGCCTTGAAATCTTTATTTTGAATTCTTCATCTGTCATTTCAAACTTTTCAACTTGGTTAGTATCCAATGCTAGAGAGCTATGCTGTCCTTTAGAGGTGTTAAGACACTCTGGATTTTTGTACTGCCAGATTTCTGGTACTAATTCCTTCTCATCTTAGAAAGCTGACACATCTAATTTTTGAATTTGCTATCATTTGGATAAGACTTTTTAGTTTTTTAATTTTTCTCTTGAGTGTATGACTGTGAACTATGTGTATGATCATTTTATTTTGTTTCTGTGTGCATTCAGGGTTCCAAGGCTCTTTTTGGGTTTGATGGTGTGGGTAGCATTTGCAGCTTTTTTAGAGGCTACTTGTTGTACTTATGTATTGTGTATTTGAGCTGACACACTATCCTCTGCAAGGCTGAGGGTGTGGAGGTCTCATGAAGCTTGTCTCAGGGACCAGCTAAGCTCTTCTGGCAGCAGCAAAAAAAAATGGTGGGGGATGGTGTACTTCAGGCTACAGTTCAGTAGTAGCACTTAAAAGTAAAAGCAGACTTGCCTTCAGCTGGGTTGATGAGATGTGAAAGAACTCATCCTAATAGCAGGTCGTGGGAAGAGATCATGTTAAAATGCATCAAAGTCTTGATGGAAAGAGTGGGAGGTGATGAGCCAACTCCTCATTCTAAGCTGGCAGGTACTGATCTCCTCCCCTATCACACCCTTGTCACAGGGCTCATGAACCTCAGTTCATCAACACTTTGTCCTTTGGTTCCTGGCTTCAGTGTGGCTGTGGGCCAAAGATACACTCTTCTCATGGCTACCACCAAAATGAGCACTTAGGGCATAGCCTCTCTCCCAGTTCAGAGCAGGCGATTCTGCAACTTGTTCATTCTCTGTTGCTGGGATTCTGCCACTCTGTTTAGGGTGGGGTATTTGCCACCCTGCTTTTGTGTACAGCCAAGTGACATGGGCCACTTTCAGTACTGGTGGAGCCATTGAAAAAATTGCAGATATGCTTTCTCCAAACAAAGGCTTCTGTGTTCAAAATAGTGGGTGGGTAAGCAGAAGATGACCCCCTCTACATGTTTCTTCCTAGGCATTAGTGCTGCCTCCTTCAGTGATTTCCATGGTACCGACATTTCCTTTGTCTCAAGGAGGCTTTGGCAGGCTGTGCTTACCCCTCCCTTTGAGGTGGCCCATGCCAAGGGTTATATATATTGGGGTCCCAACAGCTTCTAAGGGACCCATTTCCTGTACTTGTTAAAGTCAGAATGCTTTTGTGGGGTATACTTGTGGGAAACCTGGTGGTGCAGTGACACATGGGCAGAGAATTCCAGGGCAAAGCAGTGGCCCACAACCAATATGGTGGCTGCTATCTCAGTTTGGGTCTGAGAGAAGTCTGGGTGCACCTGTATGAGGTGGCCACCCAGGTCTCTGTTCTTGAGTAGTCTCCAAATCACCACTGATAGAATTGCTCTGGGTCACAAGGGCAGAGGGTTTCCAAGATTTTGGCAGTCAGCAGATTGTCAAAGTGGTGAGAGGAGCAGAGATGGACTTCCATCTACTTTTTCCACAGGGCTCTGAGTTTCTTGGGGGCTTATCTTTGCCAGACTCTTGCTGCTTTCCTTTTCTGTAACCTGGATTCTTCCCATGGACACTCTGACAGGTCTTGGCCCTCTTTCCTTAGTTTTCCATTTGGAGCTTTCCATTCTCTGATCATTGTGATCTTCTTTCTGAGGAGGCCCAGCATCCAATGTCCATAGCCAACCATTTTGAAAAAAAATTTAACATAGAATTTTAATTCACAATTTTTCATCCAGAGCGGTTGGAAACTATGTATGTTCTATTTCCAAGGATGGGTCTTGTCTGTGTGGAGGAGAAAAGGTTGTATTAGGCTTTCCTGGTTTACTTCAAAAAGTGGCTGTTGAATTCTTTACACTTTGAGTAACTTTTGGCTTTGTAAGTTAGAAATGGTTCAATATGATTTATTAAATTTTTATTGTATTGGATAGTAAGTTAAGAGCAAAAGCTTCAAATCAAGACTTTCTTCATTGATTTCATTTGGCTTAAATGATTTCTTGAGCTCCAGGCTTAACAAAACAAATTGAAGAGAAACAAAGGTATGTGTGTTAGAGTTCTCTAGATAGAGAGAAATTTATTTATTTAAGGAATTGGCTCACTTAATACTTATGGTTCCTGGCAAGTCTAAAAGCTATAGGGCAGACAGGCAGGGTGAATATTCAGGTAACAGTTGATGCTGCAATCTTGAGTTCAAAATTGATAGGGCCAACCAGTAAGCTAGAAACCTGGGCAGAGTTTCTACATTGCAGTCTTGAGGAAGAATTCCTTTTTCTTTGGGGAACCTCAGTCTTTATTGAAGACTTGCAACCAATTAGATGATGCCTGCTCATATTATGGAGAGTAATCTGCTTGCTTAGAGATTTAAATATCCAATTTAAATATCAATTATAACCAATTTAAATATCAATTATATATACAAATATCTTCACAACAACATCTAGACTAGTGTTTACCAGGTAACTGGGCACCACAACCTTGCCAAGTTGAACAATAGATTAATCATCAGAGTCCACTGCTTGTCAGCTTGACACCATACACATTTTTATAAGCCATACTTAATATCCAAATAAAGATTAGAACAAAGTATCATTTCTGCCAAACAGGATACAACTATCCTGCATGTAACTGGAAATGCACTTACCCTTTTTCCAGAAGAGGGTGCAAAATCCTTCAGTGATATTTAGTTTTCTACTTGATATTCTGTTACTTACATACTATTGTAAACATCACAATACTTAAAATACAAGTTAATTCACCTCATATTACACATAAATTCACATTACTTAAAACAAAAGTTAATTTATCTCAGGTTATATGACAAAGGAATAAGAAAGAGAAGAAAACAAGAACACTTTCTATGCACAAATACATATATACAAACATATTCATAATAAAATAAGGATATATTATAATAATTATAGTCTATTTCTGCAATGGGTCACGTGGTCATAGCTGGTATTTATAACTGCATTATTTACCTATCTAATCCACATTTCCTTTGCCCTCAGCAAGAACCTCAGCAGGTCTTGGTTTTATACCTGGTAGAGTGACTCAAACCTTCAGAGCTGAAGAGTCAGGCCATTAACAGTCCTTCCAGAATTGGGTTGTTGCTGTTTGCTATTAACTTTCACCACAGGCCATACTAGTATTGGGAGATTGTGTGGCTGTTAGGGTTGTGAACCTCCTTGAAAATGTGTCAGCTACAAGGGGTGCTCAGATAATGGTAGTCAAGACAGGATTGGCTCTCAAACTTTCAGAACATTGTAGGAAACTTTTGATTTCAATAATAGTTAGATGCCACCTAGAGGTCACATTTGTTCCTAAATTTATGTTTAAATTGTGATAGAGTAAAACAGTTCATACACATCATTAATAAAATTGTCACTTCTAGAAGTCCTTTTTCAAACTGTATTTATGATCAGGTTTTAAAAATATACACGGACGTATTATACTCTCTGAAATAAAATATTTAGTTGCTATGTAGAATTCAAAATGAGAAATGCAACACTGCTATAAAAATGCCATAAAATATGTCACTGGAGTAGAGATGGTATGTTGCATATACTGAAAATTACTCTAACAATAATCAAGAAAGCTGGTCTGAATGTCTATGAAAAATGAGTCCAGATTGAAAGAAAATCTGATAGACCTGCTAGATGTTTATTGCATTTTGCAATCTGTATCCTCTTCACTTTTATGAGGTGTCTTGTCTGTGTGACTTTTTAATAGGCCACAGTCTTATAAAATAATCTCATTATGTTTACCGTAGGAAGGTTTTTGAGCTGTTATATCCAAGGGATCTTTATTTTCCAGAAATTATACCTGCTCGTCTGAGGTTAAAGGCTGCCAGAACTTTCCTAATTCAATTAGGTTAATGAGATACTTCAGACATAAGTTCACATACTGGAAAAGTCTTTGAGGTCCCTAAGTAGGAAAAGTTCTCCCAAGAGATGAGAGAGCCTTTGCTGATAAACCTGAATAAGATAAGGGCACAGGAGTTCACATGGAGGGGTGCATCAGGTGGCTGCAGATTATTTGGCTGAGGATGCAAGTTTCTCCTGCTTCTGCCATCTTGGTGGGCTGACTGACCTTTGGAAGCATGGGGTTAAATACACTCAGAATTACAGACTTGAAAAAAAAATGTGAGGCATCACTGCAACTCTGCAGTGATTTTGACTAACCATAGAATCATGGCAAAAATATGGACCATCACCTTTGAACCATAAACAATGATTACAGACCAGGCATCAGGCCAGGCACCGTGGTTCATGCCTGTAATTCCAGCATTTTTGGAGGCGGAAGTGGATGGATCACTTGTGGCTAGGAGTTTGAGACCAGTCTGGCCAACATAGCAAATCCCTGTCTCTACTAAAAATACAAAAATTAGCCAGGAATGGTCTCAAGCGCCTGTTAATTCCAGCTACTTGGGGGGCTGAGGCAGGAGAATTGCTTGAATTCTGCAGGTTGAGGCTGTGGTAAGCTGAAATCATACCACTGCACTCCAGCTCAATGACAGAGTGAGATTGTTTTTTGTTGTTGTTGTTTTAAAAAAGGTAATTTACTGTAGTAACCCTGAATTACCTTTACATTAACACTGGCTTTCTCTCCCTTTGGCTAGCCTTTGGAAGCAGAGATAATACTTTTGGAATATTTAGATGTTGAAGGATCTTAGTTCAGAGCATGCTGGTTCTCACAAGGGAGATGCTCCAATATGTCGTCTGTCTCTTCTGACCACTTGTTAAATATCTTCGCCTCCTTGCTGGCTTGTGTTTCAATTATTGGTAAAACTTATTTCCTGGGTTTACCTTTTATAAGGAATCCAATGCTTACTTCTGGACACAGAAGGTAGGGTCAAGGTGAGGCATTCCAAAATCCTAGGTGGAGCCTAGGATGTGATACTTTCTTCCCAGGAACTATGGCATGGGAATAGTATATTGGGCAGCACCTTATAAATACATTGAATTTGGAGGCCAGGAAACGCAGGGCTAGTCTTATGATAGAAGCTGAAAAGACGAGTTTCAGTGAGGAGGGTAATGGTGAGGAATGGGGACAGGGAAGCTGTGCTAATATTTTACTGAGTGCCTACAGCCTTTAGAATAAGCTAGGGGACCAGTAGAAGAGTTGGGACCTTAGGGCCACTGACCAGTTGGGATTGTGAGGACCAGCAATTGGTAAGCTGTGTCTGGACATGACACAGCTAATGAGGGTTATGCCTAATGAGGGTTCAAGTCCCCGTTCAGCATTTCTGGGGCTTCAGACCTATTAAGAATCCTGTTAGAAGACTAGAGCTCCAAATTATTTTCAAAGCAAAGAAATAACACATGCTAACTGTTCTCTAAGATCCAGAGTATCTGTTTTTCTCAAATAGCTATATAAACTAAATCCGTTAGCAATTTTTGGTCATATGTGCACTGATACTGCAACCATAAAACAATCAGTCATTAGCCCATTTGTGATTGGCTACTTAAAAGAAAAATCTACACAGCTTATTGGCTAGATATTTGAATTAGACAATAAAATGTCAAGATTACAGATTTCCTGGTGCATTCAATATCCTTAAATTTATGTCAAGTGTAATTACATAATTACATGTAGTTTATATCTGAAAATGGTCAATTTTTCTTTTGCTAGTAGTACCACATGCCATCATGAGCATCATCCATGTGCAATAAAAATTAACTAAGATCTGTCTATTCAGAGAACATACTATTAAGGATTAATTGAATTGTGTCCCTGCCTGGTTGAAACACTATACCAAAATCTAAATTGATTTCTGGCAGTTTATGGGTCATTTAAAAGAATTTTTCATAGCAAAAAGTATATAAATTGGCTAACACAAGAAATACTATCTAAGGGACATCAAATGTCCAATATCAATCCAAAAATTAAAATTTAAACCAGACTGGGCAACCTGCAAATGACCTTGTTAATTATGAACTAAGGCTATCCTAATTCATACTTAATCAGTAAGGGACTTTCTAAGGGAAACCTTGATAAAGATAAATAGAGACTGCCAATTTTACAGGTAAATGCTGTTTTTGAAAATGTTTTGAGATGTCATAAAAATGCTCAATAACTATTTTATTTGAGTTTAACTGTCTTGCCCACTGTGAAACTGCATTAGTCTTTGGGGCCAAAGTCACATATGGAGTCAAAGAGAATGGCCTTTCTGGTTTTAAGTGCTTATCTTTGAGGAGGAGAGACTGTGGTGGGACAAAATTATCTATTTTAAGCCCTGTATTATTCATTCATTCATTCATTCACCCTCTTTACCTAGCTTCTTTATCTGACCCTTTAATCCCTACTTACACTATGCTTGACAGGCACTACAGATTCCTGCAAAATATATCAATGAACTTTGATTGGCAGTGAGCATGAAAATTAACAAATAGTTTTATGGTCTTAAAAGCTACAATACTCAAAATAATATGAAAAACCATAGGGCATACTGTGAAAATGAAATGCATCGTTGCTTCTAAGTTCTCTTAACTTCTCTGCTGATTTCACTTCCATTAAGTTTTCTGTTTCTTCCATCAGGTTATATTGTCTAGCAACTTCCATGGCATATTTTAACACTATATATATATATATATATATATATATATATAATTATGTGCAAATATTCTTATGACTTTTGATGGATACAGAGCAAGATAGAAAAATGTTTGTACTGTATATCTGAGTATATACTAGTCATTTACACTGAACTGGATATTATCCATTTTATTCTTTTCTGAATAATTTTAATATACATTATTGTTCAAATAATTATAATAATAATATACATTAATTACATTAATACGTTATTGGTCAAAGTACTGAGCCAGTCTTCTGGAGTCCCTTAAGACTTTGGCATGACGTGTCATCCTATTTCACCTTCCTCCACATTTAAGCAAAAATTATGGCAGAACTGGGCTCTCTTTATTTAATATTTACCACCGGTTCCCTTGCTCTTTCCTGATTAATATAGAATCATCACAAGTAAGTATGATACAAACAAAGCTTCCTGTGTTCTCTGAAGTTCTTTATATATTTATCCCAGTTTGGGAAATTTATTATTAATGACTCTCTAGTGGGAAGGGAGGAGGTAATTGAGACAGCACAGTAAGGGTTGAGATATGGCAATTAGGCAACTCAAATTTAAGCATGTTTCTCCTGCTTCTTAATTTTATAACCTCAAATAAATTTGTTAATCTCTGAGCAACTTCTTTTTACCTGTCTTTATATTTTGAAAAATAAAATTGCTTGAGTTATCTCTCTGTGTACTTAATATCACCCATTTTCATTCTCAGAATGTTCTGGTTTGAGCAATAAATTACATGGCCACACAATTGATTAAGATTGCAGGTTGTACAACTAATACACATCAGTGTTATTTGTTAATACCTTTTGCCACGGCAACTGTAAGATATAAAATAGCCTAGTTTGGGTTTTTGTCTTGTATTAAGGAATAATAACTACCAGAGGGGGAAAGATAAGCAAGGAAGAGACAAATAACACAAATTAGGCAGTCATTTACTGAGTAATTCAGAAATTTTTTTTTTTCTGTCATACAAACTGGCATATCAGAAATCTGATTTATTCAATGACTACTGTTCCTAGTTATCATTATAAATTTGTTCTTTTTCCTGTCATTTGGTTCGTATGTAGTCACTTACTGCTTTTTAATTTATTGGTATATTACATAATTTTTGTAGAGATAGCAATATTACCCAAAGATTTCATTTACCTCTCTACATTTTTCTTGTTCTTTTACAAAAGTTGGGTGGGGTCCTGAAGACAAGTTCTGCTCGATACATTGGCCAAAGCAATGCTATATGTCACTTCTAGGATCAGGTTTTGTAAAGGCTTGCTGCCAGGCAAACTAATACAAATGCCAGAAGTGGGACCTCCACTGGGCTGTCTAGAGCAGTAGCTGTGACCATCTCCAGGGAACATGTACTGAGACTAACCAATACACCTTTGGTACATGAAGCCACAGGGATTTGGAAATTATTGGTTGCCTAGCTTTTACTAATTAATACAGAAACTGGTACCAGGAGAGATATGCTCGTATAACAAATGAACCAAAACACAGTATATGGCAATGGTTTAGTGGCCACTAAGGAAATGGTTATCAAAGTAAAAGGATAACCTATTTTTAAGTAAACTTTTGAATTTTAGAATTATTTGCAGATTTATATTAGCAATCCCTTTTTGCAGGTGTAAAATACTTTGTGAAACTGGAATCTGTGATAATTTGCAAAGTAGATCACATAGCATATCTGATGTAGCTCTATGGGAAGAGATTGAAAAATGGAGCATTCAGTATTTTTATTGCTTCTTAGTTGTATTCACAAGGTGTTGCAAACAAGAGATAATTTTAGTAAAGAAATTGTCAATTTGCAGCTTAATAAAATGGAATTAGGACAGTTATTCCTTTGAGTTAGAAGAGTCAACTGCTTTGATACTTGGCAGAAGGAAACCCTTTTTGAGAAACATACTTGTACAACCTTTCAAGTAATTTAAATGCTTAAGGGCCAAACTAAACTAAGAATAGGAGCAGTATAGGACTAAGGACTAAGGACAGGAGCATTTTTGAGTTTCAGTATATATATATATATATATATATATATATATATATATACACATACATATATACATATATATACATACATATATATACATATATATATATATACATACATATATATACATATATATATGAGAAAGTGAGAGTTATAAGAGTAAGAAAGCAAACCCACATTTCATAACTGAGAATCATGCCTTAAAGAGAATGTAACAGACATTTATTAGCACATCAGACTGAGTGGTATAGACTATTTAAGAAGCTCTATAAAGTTTCTGAAACAGTTATATTGCCAAAAATGTCACTGGTCTAAAGAGATGTGTCCTTTCAATGGGCTTATTAGTTTATGCTGCAGCAACAAACAACTGTGAAATGTCAGTAGCTTACAGCAGAGAAAGCTCATTTCTTCTTTGCACCACAGGGCCAGCACCATCACAGGCTGCCTGTGGCTCTGTTCCACGTTTTCTTCTCTCTGGATCCCTATCTGACATTGCAAATTAGCATGGCAGAGGGCAAAGACATCATCAGGGAGGACATGTGCTACCCTAGACATAATACATTTCATTGCTTATTTGATTTTGCTTTTCGGCAAAAATCATGTAACACTCAGAGATTAATATAGAACGAGACATACAATCCCCTTGCTAGGAGGGGAAGTGAATATTGATAAACAGTAATGGGGCCTATAAGAGTGTACTGATGTTCTATGGGAAGGAGCTGGGCTCAGAAAATTGCATATCCTGGAGGAAGGTTGCACTCTTCGGTGCCTGAATCAGTGTGCCTAAGGAGAGTCAGAATTAACAAATCAAGATCCATTTCAACAGAAGAGAGTGCCCTTGATAACATGTGTTCAGTGGAATTTGGGAATTGATACAAATAAGTCACTACTGTTAGTCTCCTATTTTTCTCTTTTGTTTTTCATTAGAGAGGGCAGTATCAGGTCGTTTTTTAGTCTACAGGTTTCTGGACCTAGAGCTGCTGAGTCATATCTGAGATTAACATAGAGATGACTGCACATCACCCAGAGACCCTGGACTTGAGGTTGAGTTTGTGACTGAATGGGATTTTTTTGTGTCTTCCCTTGGGAAGCTATTAAATGTGAGCCATATATTGGGAGAAAATAACAAAAGGATATTTGGTGACTAGAAGGGTAGACAGGGCCATAGACAGTGATGCTCTCCCACATTTCTGTATCTCCCTGAGTTCCCACTCAAGTGACTAGTGATGGTCAATGAACTCTGAGTGGGAGCAATGTATCACCTCAATGACTCATTTTATCCTTGAAGGTCTCACTCTGAGAAAATGAAAAGCCCAGGTATGGTTTGCAGCATCTCTCTCCCTGGTATGGAGACTGAATATGCCTTTTATTCCAGACCAAAAAGTGATAGGAGGAGAGCCCTCTGGCAGACTTTATTTCTGAGAGGGAGTGTGAAATAGTGGCTTTTGTCAACCTGCATGGGGTGTGAACTCAGATAAGCACCGCATGTTCTCACTCATAGGCGCGTGTTGAACAATGAGAACACATGGACACAGGGAGGGGAGCATCACACACTGGAGTATGTTGAGGGGGACAAGGGAGGGACAGCAGGGGTGTGTGGGGAGGTCGGGGAGGGATAACATGGGGAGAAATGCCAGATGTAGGTGATGGGGGGCTGGAGGCAGCAAACCACATTGCCATGTGTGTACCTATGCAACAATCCTGCATGATCTGCACATGTACCCAGAACCTAAAGTACAATTAAAAAAAAAAAAAAAAAGACTAAAAAGCTCACACAAAAAAGCAAACTTTTGTTATGTTAAGCATCTGAGCTCTGGGCTGGGAGGCGTGTTTTCTTTTTTCTTAAAACAAGAATCTAGCTCATCAAGATGAAATCAATTATGTTGGGTAAAGTTGAAAATTCTGTATAAAGTGTATCTTTTTTTAATGTTATTTTATTTTCCTACATATTGCTGAGGACAGTTCATGTAGCTTATCGATCCTGTTCTCTCATCTCTTTGCTCTTGAGGAAAAATAAGTATTAAAAGAACAATGGTGAGGAGGCAGGCACAAAGCTCTACCTACCCATAAATGCGCTGTTTCAAATGCAGTAAAATATGGGTAGAAGAGTTTGTTTTTCCCTTCCCACATAATGGTGCATCAGAGGTTAGATACACTCAGGAAAAGGTTACTGTGAATATCCTTTGGGAATTCCATAATGGGTGTTTGCCATTTGTGCATTTCTTCTAATCAATGCAAAAGAGCAGACTGTGGGTTCTGTAAGGTGAAGCACAGGCATTTAATCACATGAATGCACACAGATCCAAAGGAAGAATTAATTATTAATGATACTGTGGTTAGGCTCTACTCCAATTAATAAATAATTTAGAATATGGTATGCAGGAAAACCACATTATAATAAAAAATAAGGTAAAGTCTTAGCAGAAACCTCTAAACCAAAATTTAAGAGGTCATTTCTCAACACTGATAATTCCTAATAGGGTAGCATTCCAGTCAGTCCACTTCTGTTTATTCATAGCAACACCAATAGGCTAGCCTGAGGGGGAAGCCTTTATTAATATTTATGAAGTTATTTTCATAAATATGTGGTAGTTCATTGTCGAAAGGACATAATTCAAATTTTAATATGGCCTAATAAAATGAAAATGTGTACCACCCAAAGCAGTTTTCACTAATACATATAAAGGTGACAAACTTATTTCTGCTCCCCAAACTGTACCAAAAATTTTCAAGTCCAAAAACTACTTTAAACAAATTAACAACCATCTTAGAAAAGCTACATCAAGTACTGCTCTAGTCTACTGGCCCATAGCTCACATGGCTAATGTATGTGACAGATTGCTTGTTCCACAATCCACCAGCAGTTAGATATTGAAAGACAAAGAGATTATCACCGGATACTATTTTCTTTTGATATGCACTTGGTAAACAAGTCTTTCCTGTGGACCCCGAGCTTCAAAATTGAAAGTATTACACTTCAAAAGACATAAAAAATAGGAAGAAATTAACCTGAGAAGTCAAATTTGAGAATTATTTTCAAGAACCTTCAATCACTCCTTACTCCTCCTTATCAGTAATATGAAAACAAAAATGAATTCCAATTTATATTTCAAGCTGCTTCTGGCAGCAATTACATTTCTGAAAGCCAAAATAATTTTAGGTAGCTCCACATCCAGTAAACTGTGTTTGGTGTTTCCTGTTACTCCCTGTGCAGCTAATTTTTGGAGTTTGTGATGTTATGGGTAAAACTGTCTCTAGGCATAATTTAATTTTCATAATTTATCATCTTTCAAAACCTGAAATTTATGGCAGATAGTCAGACAAAATATTAATCATTAGGATTGTCTGTAGCTTTCATCTAAGATTATAGAATTAGAACCTAGGGAGGTAACTATTCGAATGCTCAAACGTGTGTCTGGTGGTTAATGCTGAGTGTCAGATGCTTAAACGTGTGTCTGGTGGTTAATGCTGAGTGTCAAATGCTTAAACGTGTGTCTGGTGGTTAATGCTGAGTGTCAAATGCTTAAACGTGTGTCTGGTGGTTAATGCTGAGTGTCAAATGCTTAAACTTGTGTTTGGTGGTTAATGCTGAGTATCAACTTGATTGGACTGAAGGATACAAAGTATTGTTACTGGGTGGGTTTGTGACGGTGTTACCAAAGGAGATTGAGTCAGTGGACTGAAAGAGGAAGACCCACCCTCTTTCTGGGTGGGCACCATCTAATCAGCTGCTGGGATAAAGGCAGGCAGAGAAACGTGGAAGAAATTGACTGGCTGAGTCTTCCGGCCTCCATCTTTCTTCAGTGCTGGATGCTTCCTGCCCTCGAACATCGGACTCGAAGTTTTTCAGCTTTTGAACTCTTGGACGTACACCAGTGGTTTGCCAGGGCCTCTTAAGCCTTTGGCCACAAACTGAAGGCTGCACTGTCAGCTTCCCTACTTTTGAAGTTTTGGGACTCAGACTGGCTTCTTTGCTCCTCCGACTGCAGACGGCCTATTACGGGAGTTCACGTTGTGATCATGTGAGTCAATACTCCTTAATAAACTCCTCTTTATGTATACATCAATCCTATTAGTCCATTTCCTCTAAAGAACCCAGACTAATACACTGTGCTACCGGTTTACTTTCATTTTTATTTGTCAATAACTACACAGTTCATAAGAAAGCAATAGTCTTCTAAAATTATTTATACAAAGTTAACATAATGAGATAAAAGAATCTAAGTGTTCTGTAGAATCTGATAGAAGGATGGTTTACCAGGGCTGGGGTAGTGAGAAATAGAGAGTTGCTATCCCAAGAATGTAAACTTTCAGTTAAGTTGAAGAAGTTCAAGAGATCTGCTCTACAACACTCCCTCTAGTTAGCCATCCCACACTCTGTACTTACAAGTTCGTTCTGAGGGTAGATTTCATGTTAAATGTTCTTATCACAATTAAGAAAATATAGAAAAGAAAAAAATCTAGAAAAGGCAAAACTATAAAGACAGAGTAGAGCAGCAGTTGCCGGGTCACTGGCAGAAAGAAATGCACTGTCAAGCTTGTCCAATCCCCAGCCTGTGGGCTGCATGCGACCCAGGACAGCTTTGAATGTGGCACAATGCAAATTTGTAAATTTTCATAGAACATTTTGAGCCTGGGCACGGTGGCTAACACCTCTAACCCTGGCACTTTGGAAGGCCAAGGTTGGCAGATCACTTGAGATCAGAAGTTCGAAACTGGCTTGGCAAAAATGGTGAAACCAAGTCTCTACCAAAAATATGAAATTAGCCAGACGTGGTAGTACGTGCCTGTAGCCCCAGCTACTTGGAAGGCTGAGGCAGGAGAATAGCTTGAACCCAGGACCCAGGAGGCAGAGGTTGCAGTGAGCCAAAATAGCACCACTGTACTCCAGCCTGGGCAACAGAGTGAGATTCCATCTGAAAAAAAAAAAAAAAAAAAAAAAAAAAAAAAAAAAAAAAGAGAGAGGTGTTTTGTTTGTTGTTTTTAAAATTTTTTTTGGCACATCAGCTACATTCCTTTTAGTGTATTTTATGTGTGGCCCAAGACAATCTTCTTCTTCCTATGTGGCCCAGGGAAGCCAAATGATTAGACACCCCTGTTCTACATTGTGACTGTGGTGATTCTCACAGGACTAGATGCAGCTGTCCAAATCCAACAAACCAAACACTGAAAAGGGATGGATTTTGTTTTATGTTATACTTCAATGAGCTGATTTTTAAAATTAAACAACAAGCTGTAAAATAGGCTGTTAAAATTAGTTAGCTTGCAGGGCTATCTTTGCTAAAAAAAATAAGAATAAACAGACGAGAGAAATGAAAGAAAAACTCTTCTAAGGAAAAAAAAAGAGTTTTCACGCTGATGCTTTTGCCATCGTCCTCTATTGCTTTCATGCCTTTTAAATTATAGATCCCAAAGAGTTCTTAACCTACTGATTGATAATTGAGGTTTTGGGCTCAGGAACCATCACGTCTTACCAGCTGCCCAGGTGATTCCAACATACATGGTCCTGACTCATACTTTTGTTTTAAGGGAAAAAGTAAAGCTGCCAGGGGCCAGAGAAAAGTTGGATGGAAGAGCCCCTGGTGAGAGGTCATTTATGGTGAACAAAAAAGAGTTTTTCCTTGGTAAAGAAAACCAAGGGAAAGGATAAAAAATTTTTATTCATCTTTAAAAAATCAACTTTTGTTTCCTTATTCCTTTGTATCTTTTTAGTCTTAAGTTTATTTATTTCTGCTCTGATATTATTTATTTTTCTCTACTAGCTTCGGATTTAGGTTGTTCTGGTTTTTTTTTTAAGTTCCTTAGAGTGTATCTTTAGGTTGTTTAAAATATTTTTTTGATGTAGATGTTTATTGCTATAATCTCTCAGCTCTGTTTTTATTGTATCTCATATGTAAGTTTTGATATATTGTGTTTCCATTTGCATTTGTTTCAAGAAATTTAAAATTTTTTTAAGCTTTTTTAATTTGACTCCAGTGGTCATGTAGGAGGAGGTTAATTTCCTTGTACTTGTATAGTTTCTAAAATTCTTTTTGTTACTGGTTTTTAGATTTATTCTATTGTAGTCTGACAAGATACATGGTACAATTAAGATTTTTAAAATTTGTTCAAACGTTTTTGTGGCCTAACATATGGTTTATTTTGAACAATGTTCTATTTGCTGATGAGAAGAATGTGTATTCTGTAGCTATTGGATGGAATGTTTGATAGGTTCATTTGGTTCATAGTGCATATTAAGTCTGATTTTTTTATCTTTCCAGTGCTGAAAGTGGGCTGTTAAAGTCCCCAGCTATCATTGTAATGGGTTCTAATAATATTTGCTTTATATATTTGAGTGCTCTTGTGCTGGTGCATATGTATGTACATTTCTTACATCCTCGTGCTGAATTGATCTCTTTATCATTATGTAATAATCTTCTTGTCTCGTTTATGTTTTTTGATTTAATGTTTATTTTAGCTAAGTATCACTACTCCTGAACACTTTTGGTTTCTGTTGATGTGGAATATCTTTTCCTATCTCTTCACTTTCTGTGTGCATCTTTATTAAAGGCAAAGCGAGTTTCTTTTAAGCAGCAGATATTTGAGTCTTTTTTAAAAAAAATCAGGCAATCTACATCTTTTAATTGGGAAATTTAAGCTATTTACATTCAAGATTGTTATTGATAGGTGAGGAGTTACTCTCAGCATTTTGTTTTCTGATTTTTCATATTCTTTGTTCCTTTCTTCCTTTTTTATTGTTTACCATTATGATTTGGTGGTCTGGTATAGTGATAAAATTTGATTTCAGTCTCTTTCTCATTTTTATATTTGGTCTACCAGTGAGCTTTATATTTTGTGTGTTTTCATGAGGGTAAATATCATCTTTTTACTTCCAGATGTAGAAATCCCCTAAGAATTTTTGTAGGGCTTATCTAGTAGTGATGCATTTTCTGTTTTTGTGTATTTGGAAAAGACTTTATTTTTCCTTCATTTTCTGAAGATAGCTTTGCTGGGTGTAGGGTATATTGGCTGGCTGTTTTTTTGTTTTCAACATTTTAAATGTATCATCCTATTTTCTTATGGCCTATAGAGTTTCTGCTGAGAAATATCCTGTTAGTCTGATAGCAATTCCTTTGTATGTGATTTGATACTTTTAAGGCTTTTAGAATTCACTCTCTGTCTTGACTTTTGACAGTTTGAGTGCAATATGCCTTGGAGAAGACTTCTTTGAATTGACTCTATCTGAGGTCTTTAAGCTTCTTATAACTGTGTTTCTACATCTCTTGCATGGCTTGAGAACTTTTCAGTTATTATTTCATTAAATGGGTTTTCTATGCCTTTGCCCATTTCTTCTGCATCTGAAACTCCCAAATTAAATAAATAAATAAATAAATAAATAAATATATATAAAGAGTTGTTTTATGGTGTCCTGTATATTACATAAGCTTTCTTCCCTTATTTATTTTTCTTTCTCTAAATGGGTTATTTAACAAGATTGGTCTTCAAGTTCAGAAATTCTTTCTTCTGCTTGGTCTAGTCTCTTTCATGACTGTGTTTTTCAAATTTATTTATTTTGAATTTTTAAGTTCCAAGATTCCTGCCTGCTTCTTTTTTAATGATATTTAACTCTGTGCTAAGTTTCTCATTCAAATTATGACTTTTATTTCTGATTTCTTTGTAATTTTTTTCTGTGTTCTCTGGTATCACAGAGTTTCAAAAATTTCTTTATTTAATAGATGTATTTATAGTGTTGGTTGGGTAGGGTGCTTTGCAGTAGTGAGGTCTTCAAATGATTTGTCTTTCTGTAATCAATGTCATTAGTGTCCATTCATTACTTAGAGGCTTAAGCTTCAGTTGTTAGTAGAGACTGTAGCAAGGCTTTGTTGGGGATAGAAATGCAAAGTGGGTTGGTCCTCAGACACCAGTGGTGACAGCAGCAGGCAGGGCATGCTGGTTCTTGGGCTCCTGAGCAGTGTACATGGGCACGAGCAGTGGTGGATCTGAGTGAGTCAGTCCTCAGGCCTCCTAGCAGCATGTTCAGGTGTTGTGGTATCAGCAGAGGGCTAGGCAGGCAGTTCTTTGGGATCCTTGCAGAATGCATGGCATTGGTGGTGGCAGCAGTGGTGGCAGCTCAACCCTTAGACCCTTGAGTAGCATACACAGGCACCAGCAGTGGTGATAGCAAGCTGTTCCCCAGGTTCTTGAGTGGTGTGTATGGGTGGCCACCAGCAGCAGTGGTGGCAATCTGGGGCAGGCCAGTCTTTGGGCTACTGGGAAGCACATGTAGGTACAGGCAGTGAGCAAGGTAGGCTTGTTGTTTTTCCCCTGGATAGTATGTGCATGTACTGGTGATGGGTGATGGTAGGCCGAATGGGTTTGTCCTGATGCTCCTGAATAGTGTGCACTGGCAGCAGTGGCAGGGAGACCATGCCCATCTTCAAGCTGTCAAAAGGTGTGCAATGACTCTGGCAGTGGTGATCAGGGAGGGTCTGTCCTCAGGCCCCTGGACTATAGGTACCAGTGGTGGTGGGTGGAGCACATCAATCTTTGGGTCCCTAGACAGTGAGCTCAGGCACCATCAATGATGGTTGTAAGCAGGTCAGGTATGTCCTCAGGCTCTTGATGGCATGTGCTGGTACTTGTGCCAATGGGTGGGACAGGCCTATTCTCAGACCCCAAGATGGTACACTGGCAAGCTGATCCTCAGTCCCCCTGAAGGCACATGTAAGTGCATCCCTGCTGCTGCTGGACAGGGAGGAGTTGCTGTCAAAGGCAACAGTCCTGTCTGGCAGTTCTTAGGCTCTGGGGAACACAAACTTTGGCTGCCTGTCTCCTGAAGAAAGGCTCACTGGTATGTCACACTGCCTGTTCCCCAGGGATGTAGCATACTGCATGGCACATTAGAGTGCTAAGCACCTAGGCTCACTGCTAGGTCCAGATGGCATCACAATGCTGCAACCTTCTAGGTGGACATAGAGGGATGTCAGCCAGGCTTCGGGGATGTTGGTATTCAGGAGCTGCAGGGGACCAGGGTAGCATGTAGTCTGGCAGGAGTTGGGTTCCCACAATGGTGCAGTGATGCAGCTGCTTGTCCTGTGGAATACGTGGGACCCAGCACCAACTTCATGGTAACTTGAAACAGTGCCATCGTGTGGACTTCTGGCAGCTCCCTGTGTTAGTCTCAGAGTCTAGGAGGGCTGAGGGGCTCTCAGGTGGCTAGGATTGCAGGAGTCTGTGGGTGAATGTGCATCACTGAGGATCTCTCACTTACCATTTTCCCAAAATAGGGAGTTTCTCTGGCCTCTGAGCCAATCTTGGCTGGGCTGGCTGCTTAGATTCCCTTTCCTTTTGTGCCTTGGAGATTCCTTGTCACTTCCACGCTGAATTTCAGTGCTTTCCCTTAGAAGCTGTGTTCAACCTGTGCTTATCTACTCTCTGTTTTTGTCCTACTTTGTGGTGGAGGTGAGTGCTGCCCTCTGGTCAGTCATGTTTCTCCCTTCCCTTACTCTAACAGACACTTCTCAAAACCCAAATTTGTTCCGGAATCATTTGAAAATAGTAGTGGAAATTATGGAAGCTTTCTGGGGCATGCAATTATGCCAACACGGAAAGACTGAGTTGTCACTGCCTACCCTGCTCTTAAAGTTAGAGTGATAGACTTCCTGTAAGTAAGAGGACAAATGATGCATGTCACTTTCGCTACTCTATGCTGCCAATGAAGATGTGTAGTTTCTCTTTTCTTTTTTTTTTTTTTTTTAAAGGCAGTTATTTACTATCCTAGTTTTTCTGAAAATGTTTCACTTTCTGCTGTCCCAGTACAGCTTTACTTGATTGCAAAACCTTATGTGCTCCACCCTGAGGAAGGAAATAATGAACAGATCTTTCTTTTCTTAGGTATATATGTAACCAACTCTGTTGAAGTGACTTACACATATGCTGATGTGTTTCCTATAATGAGGCACCAATATCTATTTTGACAAATATGCAGCCCCAAAATTCCACTGAGGGTAAGAGTATTCTAAAATGTGGATTATAAAATAAAAATGAAAAATCTATTTAATATATCTATACCAACAATCTAATATATGTATTATTTTTAAAGATGCTAAAATATGAGCACTCAAAACTGTTGTTACAAAGCTTCAGTGGCTTACTTTTTCCAGTGGAGATTGAAAATTTGCTGCAGTATTTTGCAGAAAATTTGCAGAAAATTTGCTGTGGGAAGAGAAAACATTTACAATGAGAGTGGGTGCAACCAGGGACCTTATGTTTGCCAGTTTCTCCTGTTTCTTTCTAGTCTCCTTTTGGATTCTTCAATAATGTCACATTCTGACATAATTTCTCACTGCTTGGAAACAACAACTACTCAGAAATCTCTCATTTTAAATAAAAGACACTTACTGAACTAAGAGGTCTTGTTAGGACTATCTTTTTCACTTTATGTCAACTGCCTGTTCTCACTACAGATTAATTACAGATAAAATGATTTGGGGAATTTGTGAGAGGGTATTTTTCATCTTTGTTAATATTGTTCTTTCTTTTTTACTATTTATAAACAGCAAATACACTGGCTATGAAAGAACATTAGGTACCATCCTTTAGGTATGATCTATTATTGAGTATTTTTACAGAATTCCTACCACTTGTGAGATTGAGATGATGTTTTGCTGTAAGGTGATCATTCTTTATGCAAAGGAACACTATTAAGAAAATGAGAAGCAAATGAGAGAAAAAAGATTAGTTACTTCAGACATTCACAAACAAAACACATCTAGGCAACTGAATAAGCATTAAAAACACCAGTGGTGGTTTATCCAAATTAGATGAGCAGTCACTTAGGAAAGGTGTTATAGGAAGGTACAAATGAATCCAAGAAAGGTTGGTGAATTTTCAGTGATAAGAAAGCTAATGTTGATTCTTGATCCCTGGAACTTATAAGGTACCTCATGATCCTCACATATAAAGAAATGGCTCTATCCCATGGATATTGTCAATTTTCAGAGGTCCCTCTATGGAATGCCTGCCCTGACTGTCAGGTGTCCAGGCAGATTCTTACAATCCCCACATAATGTGTGGAGAACTTCACTCTAAATGGTGAGGTCAGTGGGAACAGAACATCTCTGCTGTTATCCTTGGAATCTGTCACTCCAGCAAGCCTTTTCTTACCTTTCCTGTGTCACTCTGTATCTTCCCTTTCATGACTCATTCTTTCCAATTTTCTGTTTCGTCTCTTTCCACTATGCCCCTTAGAGTCTGACTATGCCAAAAGCAGGAACAAAGAAACAAAACATTCTCTTTAATTATTACATTCCATACAAAATGCTATATCTTGCCTATAATAGTCTGTTTTCACATTGCTTGAGACTGGGTAATTTATAAAGAAAAAAGGTTTAATTGTCTCACATTTCCACAGGCTGCCAAGGAAGCATGAATCTGGCATCTACTTGGCTTCTAGGGAGGTCTCGGGAAACTTTCAGTCATGGTTGAAGGTGAAGGGGATGCAGTCATGTCTTCCATGGCTGGGGCATGAGGAAGAAAGGAGGAAGTTGCCACATACTTTTAAACAACCAGAACTTGTGAAAACTCCATCACAATAATAACACTAGGGGAAGGTGCTAAAGCATTAGAAACCACCCCCATGATCCAATAACCTCCCACTGGCCCCCAATTCCAGCACTGGGGATTACATTTCAACATGAGATTTGGGTGGGGACACAGATTCAAAAACCATATCATTGGCCTTACCTTATTTCTGGGTTATTCTCAAGTTCATAACTTCTTGAAACTATCTAATAATGTCTTCTAGTTTTGAGCTAGAAGGTTGCAGGTGGTGCTCTACATTCTGTCTTTATTTCAAGCTCAGATTATTCTTCCTTCACCTTTAGGGAAGAAAATAATTCAAAATTAAAGACAAGACCTTTTTTGAGTTCCGTAATTTCTGGGTCTGATTCCATCTCATCTCCTTATTGTGATGATAAACTTCCTGGTCGACATTTACCCCCAGACCCTGGACTTTCCTTCTCTGACTCCTGACTACATTTAATCTTTGAATATTCTCCACTGCAGAGCCTCAGCTCCAGCCACACTGAATTATTTGCTGTCTATAAATGTTCCACCCTCTCTTCAGCTTCCCAGTTTTTATATCTGTTGCTCCTCCTTCTTTTGACTTTATGGCTCTCCTCCCCACTCACACCTTCTCTTGCTGAATAACTTTTTATTTTCCTTCTTCTGCAAACATTTCCTTGGAATGATTTTCCCTCTTCTGCCAGTGTTTTTACTGCTCATTGATCTTCTTCACTAAACTGTGTTGCTCTTTGAGGGTATGGTTTGTGCTATGTCTCTTTCTACTGTATGTAAGAGCTACCATACAGTAGATTTAAAATACCTGTTTGCTCAGAGAATGAATAAGTGAACAAAGGAGGCCTTTGATAATTTAGGCAACTCATGATCCAGGTGTGGAAGGTGTGAAAGTTACTGCTCCTTCCCAAGCCAATAAGCAAGAGTAGATGTCAATGACTCCCAAAAATCTGTTTAATGAAGATTCACATGCTTTTCCTACTCTGACTCAAATTCTGTTTAATTCAACAATTATTCCTCTTGGCTTCTGACTTAACATTTAAGGTTTCTTTCAATTGTAACTCCAAACAAGTACAATAAGGCCAATAGGCAAAGAAAGAGGCAATTTTGCTAGTAATAACATGTCCACGACTACATCTCAGCTTGAGCCTTGGCAAAGTAAACCTTAGGCCATCATTTGGTTGGTTTGTACTTCTCTGCTTCTAAACTTCCTTCTTCAAATCATTAATTTTATCAGAACTTTTTGGCACATGGATCAGTAGAAGCAAGTCTGAAAAGGACTGAGTGAAAAGGTCAAAGGTGATTTGTGTATCTTGGGATTTCTTGTTATATTATATCATATTCTGAATTAGGGTCATGGCTAAATGTATATTTTCATATATACACACACACACAGTCACATACATGACTAATATATTCATTGATAGGCATATAGATGCTAAATATATGTATTGAAGTTGGGATCACAGAAATTCAGGTTGATAGAATTAGTTATCATAGCAATGATTGATATTAGGACAGGAAGAAAGAAAACAATCTTAAGTATCACTTAGAAATACATATCAAGCCTGTGAGTACAACTGTTTAATTATCTTGTCTAAGCTTTCTGTGGTTTTCCTGATGAACTTTTCAGTAAGATGAAACTTTAAATTGATGGGTCATACCTCCTTAATGTTTTCTAGCTGTCTCAGAAAGATGTTTTTCATCTCTTGACCTTTGAGAGATTCCAAGAATAGCCATTATTTTTAATGCTGGATGACTAAGGGCAAATCCTAGTGGAGGAAACCTCCTGGTTCTCATGAGCCTCTGAGATTTTTATATTTCTACAGTTATTCTAATAATTTTTAGTTTGTCTAATTTTGAGGATGACTTGAAAATCATAACTGGAATTGTTTTATTATATTCGATTCTCTTTTAATTGTACCTAGTCTCCTCACTTAAAATCGACTTCAAAAAAGGCAATGATGCACAGAAACTTGCAGAAAGTTCCATGTTAATGAGAAGCAGTGTGAAAGTCTCTCCACTTAATACTATATTTAACAATCTAAATTAATTGTTTTCAAATACTCTGTATCCATATGAATGTCTTTTTTGGTTGTGCATGAGCTTATATAAAACGGAAGTATAAATACACTGTGAGCCTCACCCATGAGTTGTATCTATTATTTGATCTCAAAATTTCAAGAGGTGTTAAGAAATTTGCTCAGGGAAGAAGAAATTTTGTGTTATTATGCATTGATTTTTCTGCCTAAAATTTAGCTTCTATTTAGATAAAGTCATAATATGATTTTAAGGTTGCACCAGTTAGTTTGAAAGCAGCAGAGAATGTCTCTGGACAACTGTAACCAACAGATGTATATTGAAATTGAAATGATATATAGAGATCACAGCATTGGTGGGAGTCTAGAGAACCAGGCTGGATTGACATCAGGCAGGAAACTATAAAAAATTCCAGTGATAATTTTGAATACATTAAAATTGGAAATGTCTACAGAAAATATTACTTTTAACAAGTAGAATAAATGTTTACATTCAGAAGCAAATATATATTATCATAATTGAAAATAAATTATTCAGAATATATTAAGAATTTTTAAAATCAGTAAGAAAAGTACTAAATAGTCAATAGATAAGCATAGAAAGGAAGTTAGGAAGTAGTTGGCAAAAGGAGAAAACCAAATGTCTAATAAAAATAAGATGTTCAGCTCCATTGGAAATTGAAAATTAAAATGAGATTTTATTTCATCCTCATAACTTGAACATGATGACAAAGCCTGAAAATGCTGTGTTTCTGAGGGTCTGGAATAAGGATATCACTTGTAGGCTGCTGGTGGTACTCTAAACTTGTAAACGACCTTGTAGAATGTCCTGGTGAGAGCTGGTAAAGCAGTAGAAACTTACAGCTCATGGTACTGTTTCTACGTCTAGATGTATACTTCAAAGCACCTCTTGCACATGTCATGTGGAGATAGGCATAAGAATGGCAGCTTTTTAAGTGAAGGCAATATTACTGAAACAACATAAATGTCTGTACACAGGAGAGTAAATTATGATATGTTCCTAGAATGAAAGATTATCAAAAGGATAAAATTAAACTAAAATTATCTATATCAATATAGATACATTTTCATAAAATATTATGTTGATTGAAGGAAGTTGCAGAACAACATGTGACATTTGACCAATGGACAAAGGCCACAGTGGAATTTCTTTTTTCTGTTAGGGAAACTTCAGCTTTTTAAGACTTCCAATTGATTGAGCTAGGCCCACCCAGATGAGATCCAGATAAGCTCCCTTGCTTAGAGTCAACGGATTAGGGACTCCAATTACATCTGCAACATCCCTTTGCAGCACATACACTCAAACATTCCACTGATTAACTGGGGACTCCATCCTAGCCAAGCCGACATCTCAAAAATGTCATGATATTTTTACAAGGAGATTAATAACGTATTTAAAGCTTCTATCAGTTAGATGGGGAAATCAGAAATTTCTACATCATCATTGGGTAATTTAAGGACACAGACACATGTTGGGTTGGAAGTAGGCACCAGATACTGGCCAGCAGCATCTAGCAAGCACTCAGAAAATAATTATTGAATGAACTGATGAATAGCTTTGAGTGAGACAGAATCTTGGGAGATAGCTGAATCAGGCACAAGTACTTTTGTGAAGTTGTTGCTGAAGAGAACATAATAAAAAGAACTGTCAATTTTAAACATTGTTTTCCTCAGGCTTTAGTCATGCTGTGACAAGAGCAAGACTTTCTCATTGTCTCCAAAATAATTCTGTTTTCATCTTTTGGTAATGCTGTATGGGGGAAGAGTTTCTCCAGCCATCTTCTGTGTCACACGAGTATATCATTAGATATTAACAGATGTTCTGTGAAAAACAGGTTCTAGGGTAAAAAATACATGACAAAAAATAAACCAGGATAAGCCAGGTAATAATCCATCTTAGTAGCTTAAAACAAATAAAACTTCTTTCTCACTCACAAATGCCCATTGTTGGTCAGCTGCAGCCTTGGCTCAGTCACTGCTCTTGACCTGACTCTGGGATCCAGGTGGAAAAAGAGGCCACAATGTGGTGTTGTGGTTGTTGCTGTTGCACAGATAGAATTAAGCATGCACAACATCCACAGGCTCTTAAAGCCTCTGTCTAGAAGTGACATGTGTCATTTCTGCTCATCTTTCATTCATCATACTGTCTCATGGTCCAGCCTTAAAATGGGTAAGATAAGAATAGAGCACATAGATAGTCCCACAGAGAGGCGGACTTCATATAGTCCACCAAGAAATGAAACCATAGGGCTTCACAGAGCACAGAAGTACTAAAATACATTCTAAATACCAATGAACAGTATTAATCTACTGCCAGGGCTATTGTGTGCAGTACTAACCAATTTATAAGTCCCTGAATCTTTCCTTCTACCTATGAGAAGGAATATAGTATAGGTAGTTAAATGCATAAGCTCCAATATCATACTGCTTGTGTTCAAATTTTACCTCTGATTTGCTAGTGACTTTGGGCAAGGTACTTATCCTGTTAACATTCAATTACATCAAACTGTTTATAAGTTTCTGATGAGAATTAAATGACTATACATCCCTAACTCATTTCCTGGTAAGTTTTAAGCTCTCAATAAAACCAAGGTAAAGTCTTACAGTATAAAGAGGTTCTGAGGGACACTAAAAAACAATGTTCTGAAGTTTTGTGTCATTAGTTCATAAAATAAAATATTTTATTCCATCAAAACTTCTGTATGTGATAGGGGGTAAAGGACTTCAATGCATGGAATAAAGGAACTTAGGATCCCTAGAGGTGCTAATCAAGGCTACTGAAGAGATCAGTATGAGCATGACAAGAAGATGTCACAGGCACTGGAAGCCAGGGAAGGAGGGTGGCCAGAAAAGCTGACTGGGGGCCATTATATTTCCATTAGTGAGAACCAGCAACAGCAAGTCTTTTGAAACATCCCTTAAAATGTTTAGCAAACACCGTGTAGTACAAATAGAGTTATAATAGTTAATGGTTGATTATTATTTACCACTAGAATGCTGGAAATTTAAAGGAACAACATTATGGTTGCCTGATGATGGCCTCTTTTGTATTGATTTAATGTTTGAAAAGAACATTTAAGAGCTGGCTAAAATGTGTCAAGTACCACTAAGTATATTATTATCAGAATACTTGTTTTCTAGTGATTTGTGTTATCTTTTCTTACTTGTTATAAAACAATTGCTAAGTATTTAAATGTAGAGCATATAGACAGAAAAATGACTATATTTAAAAATACATTTGGAAGTACTGTTAACTTATTTAATTGATACCTTTAAGATATGTAAATATTTCTAAAGATTAAAATGTGTAAGGGATAACTGGACAGATGATGCAAGATGGCCCAATAGGAACAGCTCTGGATTGCAGTTTGCAGAGAAAATGCAGAGGATGAGTGATAACTGCATTTCCAAACGAATTTTTACTGCCCATAGACCAGGAGATTCCTGGGCCGAAAATCGCCATGAGTCTGCAGCACAGCTGTGTCAGCTGGTGCGGTGGGTCTCCACACAAAGCCTCAGAGAGATATGGGTGCCATTTCAACTGGCACCTGGACCTGGGAGACAGGGCCCCCCATTCAACTGAAAAGAAAGGGGCTGAAACAGGGAGCCAGGTGATCTAGCTTGGCCAGTCCTACCCCTACAAAGACCAGCAATCTGAAACACTCTGGATTGAGAGTTTTATAGCAAGCAGAGCTGGACCTGGGACGGTCCAGCTTTGTGCGCAGAAGGGCATCCACCATTACTCAGGCACTCCAACACTACTGAGGCAGTCCACCATTACAGAGACAGTCCACCATTATTGAGGCAGACCACCATTACTGAGGCAGTTCTAACTATACCTGTATAAACAAAACTTCAAGGAAGTTCACACAGCAGCTGGGCAGAGCCCACAGCAGCTCAGCAATGCCTCTGTTGGCAGACTGTGACTAGGTTACCTCCTGGCTGGGCAGGGCATCCCTGAAGAAAGACAGAAGCACATCAGGAACTTATAAAATAAAGCCCTACCTTCCCATGACAAAGCAGTTGGGAAAAAAAGTTTATGAGATCAGCTACAGCAGACTTAAACATATCTACCCAGCAGGTCTGAATGGAACAACAAAGCTCACAGTTCAGCATTTGAGCTCCTATAAAGGACAGGACTGTCTCCTCAAGAAGCTCCCCCAGCCCAATATATCCAAAGAGACACCTTATAAAGGAGAGCTCAGGCTGACATCTGGAGGGTATCCTCCTGGGACAAAGATAACAGAAGAAGAAGCTGGCATCAACCCTTACTATTCTGTAGCTGCTACAGGTGATCCCAGGGCAAGCAGGGTCTGGAGTGGACCTCCAGCAGTCCTATAGGAGAGGGGTCTGACTTTTAGAAGGAAATCTTAAAAGCAGAAAGAAATAACTTCAACATCAACAAAAAGGACGTCCACTGAGAGACCTCATCTGAAAGTCACCAACTACAAAGACCACAGGTAGATAAATCCACAAAGATGGGGGAAAAAAAACAGTGCAAAAAGGATGAAAACACCCAAAACCAGAATGCCTCTCCTTCTACAAGGGAACACAACTCCTCACCAGTAAGCGAACAAGGCTGGATGGAGAATGAGTCTGATCAATTGTCAGAAACAGTCTTCAGAAGGTGGGTAATAACAAACTTCTCTGAGCTAAAATAACATGATCTAACCCAATACAATGAAACTAAGAACCTTGAAAAAAGGTTTGACAAAATGTGAATAAGAATAAACAGCTTAGAGAGGAATATAAATGAATCGATGGAGCTGAAAAACAACACGAGAACTTCACAAAGCATACAAAAGTTTCAATAGCCGAATTGACCAAGCAGAAGAAAGGATACCAGAGATTGAAGATCAACTCAATCAAATAAAATGACAAGGCAAGATTAGAGAAAAAAAGAGTGAAGAGAAATTAACAAAGCCTCCAAGAAATATGTGGTTATGTGAAAAGACCTAATGTACATTTGATAGGTGTACCTGAATGTGACAGAGAGAATGAATCCAAGCTGGAAAACACTCTTCAGGATATTATCCAGAAGAAATTCCCCAACCTAGCAAGGCAGGCCAATATTCAAGTAAAGGAAATACGGAGAACACCATAAAGATATTCCTCAAGAAGAGCAACCCCAAGGCACATAATCTTCAGATTCACTAGGGTTAAAATAAAGGAAAAAATGCTAAGGGCAGCCAGAGAGAAAAGTGAGTTTACCCACAAAGGGAAGTCCATCAGACTCACAGCAGATCTCTGGGCAGAAACCCTACAAGCCAGAAGACAGTGGGGGCCAATATTCAACATCCTTAAAGAAAAGAACTTTCAACCTAGAAATTCATATCCAGCCAAACCAAGCATCATAAGTGAAGGAGAAATAAAACCCTTTAAGAACAAGCAATTGCTCAGATTTTATTACCAGCAGGCCGCCTTACAAGAGGTCCTGAAAGAAGCACTAAACACAGAAAGGAACAACCAGTACCAGCCACTCCAAAAACGTACCAAATGGTATAAAGCATCAACACAATGAAGAAATTGCATTAACTAATGAGCAAAACAACCAGCTGGCATCAAAGTGGTGGGATCGAATCCACACATAACAATATTAACCTTACATGTAAATGGGCTAAATGCCCCAACCAGAAAACACAGACTGGCATTGGATAAAAGGCAAAACCCATTGGTGTGCTGTATCCACAAAACCCATCTCACATGCAGGGATACACATAGGCTCAAAATAAAGGGATGGAGGCAGATTTACCAAGCAAATGGAGAGCAAAAAAGCAGGAGTTGCAATCCTAGTCTTTGATAAAATAGACTTTAAACCAATAAAGATCAAAAGAGACAAAGAAGGGCATTACATAATGGTAAAAGGATCAATGCAACAAGAACAGCTAATGATCCTAAATATATATGTATCCAATACAGGATCACCCAGATACATAAAGCAAGTTCTTAACAAGCTGAAGAGAGACTTAGACCCCCATACAATAGTAGTGGGAGACTTTAACACTCCACTGTCAATATTAGACAGATCAGTGAGACAGAAAATTAACAAGGATATCTAGGGCTTGGACTCAGATCTGGACCAAGCAAACCTAATAGACATTGACAGAACTCTCCACCCCAAATCCACAGAATATACATTCTTCTCAGCACCACATCACACCTACTCTAAAATTGACCACATAATTGGTAGTAGATCACTTCTCAGCAAATGCAAAAGAATGGAAATCATAACATTCTCTCAGGCCACAATGCAAACAAATTAGAACTCAGGATTAAGAAACTAATTCAGAAACTCACAACTTCATGGAAACTGAACAACTGGCTGTTGACTGTTGACTGGATAAACAATAAAATCAAGGCAGAAATAAAGATGTTTTTAAAAACCAATGAGAATGAAGACACAACATACTAGAATCTCTCAGAAACTTTTAAAGCAGTGTCTAGAGGAAAATTTATGGTAATAAATGCCCACATGAGAAGCAAGGAAAGATATAAAATTGACACCCTATTATCAAAATTGAAAGAGCTAGAGGACCAAGATAAAAAACACTCAAAAGCTAGCAGAAGACAAGAAATAACTAAGATCACAGCAGAACTGTTGGAGATAGAGACATAAAAAACCCTTCAAAAAATCAATAAATCCAGATGCTGGTTTTTTGAAAATATCAACAAAATAGACCACTAGCCAGATTAATAAAAAAGAAAAGAGAGAAGAATCAAATAGATGCAATTAAAAAAAAAAAACAATAAAGGGGATATCACTACAGATTCCACAGAAATACAAACCACCATCAGAGATTGCTAGAAAGAAATCTATACACATAAACCAGTAAACCTGGAAGAAATGGATAAATTCCTGGACACTTGCACCCTCCCAATCCTAATCCAGGAAGAAGTTGAAACCCTGAATAGACCAATAACAAGGGTTGAAGTTGAGGCAGCAATTAATAGCCTACCAACCAAAACAATCCAAGGTCCAGATGGGTTCACAACTGAATTCTACCAGACATACAAACAGAAGCTGGTACCATTCCTTCTGAAACTATTCCAAACAATGCAAAAAGAGGGAGTCCTTCCCAAATCATTCTATGAGACCAACATCATCCTGATACCAAAACCTGGCAGAGACTCAAGAAGAAAAGAAAACTTTACGCCAATGTCCATGATGAACAAAGATGCGTATACCTTAAAAAAAAAAAAAAAATACTGGCAAACAGATTGCAACAGCACATCGGAAAACCTTATCCATCACGATCAAGTAGGCTTCATTCAAGGGATGCAAATCTGGTTCAACATATGAAAGTCTATAAACGTAATTCACCACATAAACAGAACCAAAGAAAAAAAAACACATGTTTATCTCAATAGACACAGAGAAGGCCTTAGACAAAATTCAATAGTCCTTTATGCTAAAAACTCTCAATAAACTATATATCAATGACGTATCTCAAAATAATAAAAGCTATTTATGACAAACCCACAGCCAATATCATACTGAATGGGCTAAAACTGGAAGCATTCCTTTTGAAATCTGGTACTAGACAAGGATGCTTTCTCTCACCACTCCTATTTTGTATAGTATTGGAAGTTTTAGCCAGAGCAATCGGGCAAGAAAAAGAAATAATGGGTATTCAGTTAGGAAAGGGGGAAGTCAAATTGTCTCTATTTGCAGACAACATGATTATATATTTAGAAGACCCCATTGTCTTGGCCCCGAATCTCCTTAAACTGATAAGCAACTTCAGCAAAGTCTCAGGATACAAAATAAATGTGCAAAAATCACAAGTATTTCTATACACCAATAACAGACTTAAAAAGAGACAAATCAAGAACAAACTGCCACTCACAATTGCTATAAAGAGAATAAAATACCTAGGAATACAACTAGCAAAGGAGGTAAAGGGCCTCTTTAGGGTGAACTACAAACCACTGCTCAAGGAAATAAGAGACAACATAAACAGATGGAAAAACATTCCATGCTCGTGGTCAGGAAAAATCAATATTGTGAACATGGCCATAATACCCAAAGTAATTTATAGATTCAATGCTATCCCCATCAAGCTACCTATGACCCTCTTCACAGAACTGGAAAAAAAACTTTAAACTTCATGTGGAACCAAAAGAGAGCCTGCATAGCCAAGTCAATTCTAACCAAAAAGAACAAAACTGAAGGCATCATGCTACCTGACTTCAAACTATACTGCAAGGCTACAGTAATCAAAACAGCATGGTACTGGTACCAAAACAGAGATATATACCAATGGAACAGAACAGAGACCTCAGAGGTAATGCCACACATCTATGACCATCTAATCTTTGACAAACCTGACAAAAACAAGCAATGAGGAAAGGATTCTCTGTTTAATAAATTCTATTGGCAAAACTGGCTAGCCATGTGCAGAAGGCAGAAACTGGACCCTTTTCTGACACCTTACACTAAAAGTAACTCCAGATGGATTAAGGACTTAAACATAAGACCTAACACCATAAAAACCCAGAAGAAAACCTAGGCAAAACCATTCAGGACATAGGCACAGGCAAAGACTTCATGACTAAAACACCAAAAGTATTGGCAACAAAAACTTATATAGACAAAAAGGATCTAATTAATCTCCAGAGCTTCTGCACAGCAAAAGAAACAATCATCAGAGTGAACCAGCAACCAACAGAATAGGAAAAAAGTTTTGCAACCTACCCATCTGACAAAGGACTTATATCCAGAATTTACAAAGACGTAAAACAGATTTACAAGAAAAAAAAAAAAAACAAACCCATTCAAAAGTTGCCAAAGGACATGAACAGACATATATGAGGCCAACAAACATATGAAAAAATGCTAATCATCACTGGTCATTAGAGAAATGCAAATCAAAACTACATTGAGATACCATCTCACGCCAGTTAGAATGGTGATCATTAAAAAATCTGGAGATAACAGATGCTGGAGAAGATGTGGAGAAGTAGCAACACTTTACACTGTTGGTGGGAGTGTAAATTAGTTCAACCACTATGGAAGACAGTGTGGCAATTCCTCAAGGACCTAGAAATAGAAATTTCATTTGACCCAGCAATCCCATTACTGGGTATATATCCAAAAGATTATAAATTGTTCTATTATAAAGACACATGCACGTGTATGTTTATTGCACCACTGTTTACAATAGCAAAGACTTAGAACCAACCCAAATGCCCATTGATGATAGACTGGACAGAGAAAATGTGGCACATATACACCATGGAATACTATGCAGCCATAAAAAAGATTATTTTGTGTCCTTTGTAGGGACATGGATCAACCTGGAAACCCATCATTTTCAGCCAACTGACACAAGAACAGAAAACCAAACACTGCGTGTTCTCACTCAAAGGCAGGTGTTGAACAATGAGAACACATGGACACAGAGAGGGGAGCATCACACACTGAGGTCTGTTGTGGGGGACTAGGGGAGGGACAGTGGTGGGTAGGGAGTTGGGGAGGGATAACATGAGGAGAAATGCCAGATGTAGGTGATTGGGATGGAGGCAGCAAACCACATTGCTATGTGCAACAATCCTGCATGTTCTTCACATGTACCCCAGAACCTAAAGTGCAATACAATATATATTTTAAAAATGCATATTTTACTGATTATGAATTGTTTTCAAGAATGTTGCATACAGAACTACTGATCCCTAAAATTGTTTTGGGGTGAAGACATTTTTGTGCTGGGATAAGTGAATACTTTCTACTTATTTAGGATTTAATGTTTTGCTGATTTTTATGTTACAGTTGATTAAAATTTTATTATGTGGTTGCATGCTTTCCAACTAAAAACGGTTTGTTATATTCTCCCCAAATAAGAGATCTAAAAAACTAAAATAACTTATAAGAAAAATAAGATATACTTTTATTCAATATTCATCAGATTTCTCAAGAAATTTAAATTTCTGAACCAAGAGATTAACCTTTACAGAATTGAAGAAAACTGAGTTATTTGCATAATAATGGAATTCCCAGAGCTCCTGACTCACAAGGTTC